>NC_044391.1:32594708-32908208 GCF_006542625.1 Nomascus leucogenys | reverse complement strand
AATAATCCCCTATTCCATAGCGTCCTTGGGGTATTTCTGTTTAATCATTGTTGTCTATCTGTGGGTCATATTACCAGTTATTATATTCATAAACCAGTTTGACTTTCACCAGTTTAATTATATTATTTTAGACTGTTTCCCACTAGTCACTTTTTTTTAATTTCTTAAACTTCAGGCAGAATTCTGTTATTTTTGATCTTCTGTGTAATAATAGACTGTGTGCTGAAAAGTGATATAACTGCATTGCCAAAATCAGATCTTACAGTATACTTTGGGAGCCACATAAATGTTCATCCATCCTGATGCATGGTATTAAATATAGTAACTGCACAAATGATATATAAACACATTTATGGTATATCTGCAGTAAAAACATAATACAAATTTTGTATATTTACTCTTGGTATGAAATCTTGGAAGGTGTCACTATAGCAACAATTTTTTAGCAGTTTTTTTATGCTTTTTTTTTTAATTATACTTCAAGTTCTGGGAAACATGCAGAACGTGCAGGTTTGTTACATAGGTATACACATGCCATGGTGGTTTGCTGCACCCATCAACCTGACGTCTACATTAGGTATTTCTCCTAATGCTATCCCTCCCCTAGCCCCACACCCCACTGACAGGCCCCAGTGTGTGATGTTCCTTCCCCTCCCTTCTATCCATGTGTTCTCATTGTTCACCTCCCACTTATGAGTGAGTACATGCGGTGTTTAGTTTTCTGTTCTTGTGTTAGTTTGCTGAGGATGATGGTTTCATCAACCAATATCTTAAAGGAATCTTGTGATGAATAAAAAAAATGTGTAATTTGATTTTTGAGTGATTTAAAATTGTTGCTATCCTCTCAAGGAAATAAGAGAGGATAGCAACAACTTGATGATTAATTTATTAGAAATTTATTGAGAGCCTAACCACACAGTACTAGATACTTCTCAAGTTAATCATCTTTAAAACATTACAAAACAAAGGGCAGAATATCTGGAACTTTTTTATTATATCATTTAATCTTCATATTTTAAAGGATCTTAGAGGTAGCCCAGCTTATGCAAGGTACATATATACAAGATTTCTATTTAAATAGAAAGGATAGAATGGTATTGTGCCACCCCTCAGCTTGATCCAGTGCTCCCAAATCCCTTTATCCTGCTCTACATTTTACATTTCTAAAGCGTGTATCATCTTATACTATATAATTTACTTACTTATTATGTTTCTTGTTTATTCCTTATCTCCCATTCAGGAATAGAGATTGACGAGGATATCTTAGACTATTTTATTCACTGATGTATCCTAAGTACCTAGAACAGTAGGTGCTCCACAAAATCTGTAGAATAAATGAATGAATAAAAAGCTGGAGAGAATGATTTTTTTCCAGATAAAGAGTTACGACCTACTGGAGTTGCAGTGGTTTCTATAGTTTGGGGTGACTGTGGCAATTTCTTAAAATAAGACAGTAATGAATTTTGCTGCATCCATTGACTTTTTCATTCACTAAAGAGTTCTCTGTTGCATGCAATATTGTTTGATAGCATTTTACCCACCGTGGAACTTCTTTCAAAACTGGAGTATATCCTCTCAAACCCTACTACTGCTTTATCAACTACATTTGTGTAATATTCTAAATCCTTTGTTGTCATTTCAACAATTGTCACAGCATCTTCACCCAGAGCAGATTCCACCTTAAGAAACACTTTCTTTGCTCACCCATGAGAAGCAATTCCTCATCTCTTCAAGTTTTATCATCATGAGATTGCAGCAATCCAGTCACATCTTCAGACTCCTCTTCTAATTCTAGTTCTCTTGCCGTTTCTACCACATCTGCAATTACTTTCTCCACTGAAGTCTTGAACCCCCTCAAAGTCATCCCTGAGAACCAACTTCATTCAAACTCCTGTTAAGGTAGATATTGTTACCTCCTTCCATGAATCATGAATGTTCTCAGTGGCATCTAGGTTGGTGAATCCTTTCCAGAGGTTTTCAGTATACTTTGCCTGGATCCATTGGAGGAATAACTATGGCAAGTATAGTCTTACAAAATGCATTTCTTAAATAATAAGACTTGTAAGTCAAAATTACTCTTTGGCCCATGTGCTGCAGAATAGTTATTGTGTTAGCAGGCACGCAAACAACATTCATCTCCTTGTACATCTCCATCAGAGCTCTTAGATGACTACATGCATTGTCAATAAGCACTAATATTTTGAAATAAATCTTTTTTTCTGAGCAGCAGTGGGCTTAAAATATTCAGTAAACCATGCTATAAATAGATGCAGTATCATCCAGGCTTTGTTGTTTCATTATTGAGCACAAGCAGAGTAGATTTAGCTTGATTCTTAAGGGCTCTAGTATTTTCAGAATGGTAAAATGGCCATTGGCTTCAGCTTAAAGTCACCAACTGCATTAACCCCTAACAAAAGAGTCAACCTGTCCCTTGAAGCTTTGAAGCCAGCCATTGACTTTACCTCTCTAGCTATGAAAGTCCTAGATGTTGTTTTCTTCCAACAGAAGGCTGTTTCATCTACATTGAAAAATCTGTTGCTCAGTGTAGTCATCTTAATCTATTACCTTAGCTAGATATTAGAGATAACTTGCTGCAGCTTCCATATCAGCACTTGCTGCTTTACTTTACACTTTTATGTTATAGGCAGATTCTTTCCTTAAATCCAAACTAACCTCTGCTCGCTTGCAACATTTTTTATGCAGCTTCCTCACCTTGCTCAGCCTGCATAGAGCTGAAGATAGCATCTTGCTCAATTAGGCTTTGGTTTAAGGGAATGTTCTGACTGGTTTGCTATTCTATCTAGACCACTAAAACTTTCTGCATATCAACAATAACACTCTAGTACTTTCTTATTATTTGTATGTTCACTGGAGTAGTACTTTCAATTTCCTTCAAGAAGTTTTTCTTTGCATTCACAACTTCACACCCCCAAACAATTACAATAGTAACAACAAAGATCACTGATTACAGATCATCATAACAGATATAATAATAATGAAAAAGTTTGAAATATTGCAAGAATTACCAAAATGTGACACAGAGACACAAAGTAAACACATGCTGTTGGAAAAAATGGCACCGATAGATTTGCTCAATGCAAGGTTGTCATAAACCTTCAATTTGTAAAAAATATACGATCTGCCAAGCAAAATAAAGCAAAGCCCAATAAAATAAGGTATACCTGTAAAACATTCTAATATACTTACATTGTTTCTTTATCAAGTTTTATTACTCTATGTAATGCATTGGGTATTAAGTCTTAATGGAAAATTGGTGCTGAACACTATTAAAAAATCAAAGCCCAATTCAGATTTGTCCTTTAAAAATAGTCATATTTTTGCTGAAGGAATTCCATATTAATTGAATTTTAATGAACAAAATGATTCCATATTTTATAGCTCAATAGTTTTTATTATTTTACTCTAAGACTTTTTGTGCTTAAAGAAAAAAATTATTAAAATTGCAAAGAGAACATAAATCAATATATCAGCCAAAATATTAAAATATATCTGTCAAAGTATTGAGGAAGAAAAAAGTCTCTTTCAGTTCATCTAGAGAAATAAGAGAGTTCTAGGTTTATTTACTGCCGGATTGTCAAACAAAATACAATATTATATTTAAGTGCTGGGCACACTTTTCTTTGTGCACTAAGAATCATGATCCAATGGCTCTAAAATTACCAGGCCTTGGTACTGCCATGTGGACATCATACTGGCATTCAGAAAGCTAACATACAGTTTTTGTAGGCCACTTTAATTATATTCATTTGTCTTCCAATTGTAGTAACAATTAAATAGTTCAGAATAGTTTGACTAATGCCTTATTAATATAAAATAATATCTCTTTAACATTAATTTTTAAATATAGTGATTCGTATTGACTTTTCCATGTTTTCTCTCTTTGCCTAGTATGCTTGTGAATGATATTACAGACGGCTTTCTGGACATTAATGAATAGCTTAAGCAATTGCTTTTTTGCAAGCATCTGTAGGATTCAAAGTGTGCTTTGCTAGCACCCAAAGTTTCTCTTTAAAATTTTGCTTCCATACCAGTTTGCACTACAGCACTAATTATTAAAATAAAAAGAAGGCTCTACAAATATTACAAATGAGGAAGAACCTTTTGATAGAATATCTTTACATTATAAATATGTGTGTGGAGTATTTATATCCTTGTGTGGAAACATTTAACATTATTGCCTAATAGCCTAAGCAGTCTACTGCTTATTCCACCAGCCTCTCACAGTTCTGACACAGATGATTCCAAAGCAGGTGTCGTGTTTCAATGACCATTGCTAGCTACTGCAAAGAAGTAACTGTAAATATGAAACACTGTTGTATCACTCAAGGCTCTAGTACACATGTCTCAGCTGTGGGATTCTTTTCTACTAACATATGTAGGAACAGGAAAAAATCATCAAAAAAAAACTTGGAAAAGGAATACATCGTGGATGAATTTTAAAAATTATAATACCCAGTTTACAAATAGACTTTAAGAGTTTGTGCTTTTAAGTTGTAATATGGAACTCAAGATAAAACTGATAAATATAATCATGAATATGGGTAGAGAATAACCCACCTGACCACTCAACCATAAAGTAACTGAAATATATTACTTTTTGTAATAGGATTCTATCAAAGATTATATAGGTTCACTATTAGAGGTTAATTAGAAACAAAATTGAATGAGAAATTGTTCCTTATCATAGTGGATACTCTGATTTGAGGAAGAATATGTTTAATTAAACCAGGCAGAAAAAGCAATAAATAGAGTCTTGTAAACAAGCTGAAATGGAGTCCTAATTTCTCCAAAGAGCTTTTCCACTTGATAGAATTTATTTAATGTCTGATTTATTTCAGATTTCCAGTGTCTCATTTGATAGCATAGGTAGAGCTAGTATTGCTTTTGCAGTTATCATTCATAACTGGAATCTTTTTTTCCTTTCAAATGTAAAAGAGAGGCAGGGGGTGAGGGACAGACTTTTCCTGAGGTAACTAGTTGCAAGTTTAAAGAGCCAAGGAAAGAAGGAAAGAGCATCTAAGGCTACTTGGGCACAAAGAGAAAGCAATTGCCTAGGGTCGAATTTAAATAAGGTATGGAGATCAGCACTAAGCTCCCACAGGCTCCCTGAGGGAGCACAGAGGAGATGATGAGGGAGAGGCGGGCTGGAGACTTTCCTGCAGCTGCCGTTCATGTCAGGTGTGATGGAAGAGCATCTGCCATTATCATTTAGTTCTGTCTGTTCATGTCCTGACACCTCAACTCATCTACTACTTCATATCATGGTTTTCAAACTGGGTTTCCCAGAGCCCCTCAGGCCAGGCTGTCAAACATAGCCTCCAATAGATCCTGTGTCCTTATTTGGCTTTCCTTCAGTTTTTTAGGAATAAAGTGTTCCATTGTTTAAAATAAATTTAACTGCCAAGAACAATTCATTATTTGCAACAACCAAAACAGAAAAATTAGAATTTTGCCTTTATCAGCAATTTCTGCCACTATAGGAAATTTTAGGTAATCTGGATATAAAACAAAATTGACTCTCCTTTGATCATTTAAATAGACATTTTACAAAACAGGAAATTTATCCAAATAGCACTTTCCCCTCCCTTTGTTGAAATTAATTTATTGCTAGTTTACCCATGTTTGACCTTTGACCTGTAAAATAGAAAATAATGTAGGAAAAAGAAACTTTCTTAAGCGTTTGGCATTTTTGTTTGGTTGCTTGGTTTTGCATTTTCTTCTATATCTGGAAGTGGACATTTAAAAAAAAAACCTACTTTAAAAATCTTAAATTCTGAATGGTTCAAAACATGAGTTCAATTTTAAAGCATTCCAATTATAATCTATTTAGATCTATTTCTCTAGTCCAGTGAGATGCTAGTGAAAAAGTCAGTAATTATGGGAATGTGATATCCGAGTCATTCTCTTAGAGAGTCATAGTTTGTATTACCCAAAAGGGAAAGTCCGGGGTAAAAAGAACTATATAACCTAGTTTAATGCAGCAATTTACCACAGAACGCTTTTTGTTAAAATTATGTTTAATAGTTATTAGAATCCAATAAACTAGTGTTTAAAGATCATCCTTTGCAAATACTTTCATGGCAATATTAGATTTTAATTGACTGAAAGAATGGTGCATTGCACTGGATCAAGTTAAAAATAAATCATTCTAATAAGCTTCAAAATTAATACATCTTCCATTACTTCATCCTCACAATCTGAACAGTCTATCAAATATGTTTGTATTCCTGACAAAGCCCTGTTACTAAAGTGAGGTTTTTAAACTCTGCATCTGATTTTCAATATCATGTTACTTAAAATTATAAATGTTAAATATGAAGAGAAAGTCAATAAATACCTTAATATGTGTAATTATTCCCAAGGTTTGTTATCATGGTTGAATAAGTAAAATATAAACACAGGTTCTTACATATATGTTTATTTTCTTTTTTAACAAAATATATATTTGAAAGTGCAATATAATTCTGACGCTAACTACCTGGAGTTAGGCCAAACTTCACAGGTTAAGGGCCCAGTACTGCACAAGACTCCTCTCACTTCAGATATCAGCTGCAAATTTGGGAGTCCCCAAGCCAACCTTACTTCTCACAAGCTGGCTGCAAATTTCTGACTTCCCAGTACTGCCCCAGGCTCAATAATTCACTAGAACAGCTGACAGAACTTGGAAAAGCACTATATTTACCACTGCAGTTTTATAATAGCAAAAGGATACAAATCAGAACCAGCTCGAAAAGACAGGTAGCTGAGGCGAGAGGGCATCTGAAACATGAAGCATCCATAACCTCTTCTTAATGGAGGCAGGAGGCATCTTTCTGTCTGCACACTGATGTGCATTTCCAAACAGAAAGCTCACCTGAGCTTTGGTATCCAGAGTTTTTATTCAGGTTTCATTATATAGGCATGACTGAGGAATCATTGGCCATGTGGTTAAATGCAGTCTCTCCCGTCTGAGAGGTGGGTCAGATAACATGTAGCTCAAAGCTCCAACTCTCTAATCAGATGATTGGTCTCTCTGGTGTGACCAGCCCCTTCCTGAGATATCCCTATAGCATAAAATCATAAGTGGTCTGAGGAGCCCACCATGAATAACATAGATAGTTCTATCACTAGTGAAATTTCAGGGCCGAGAGACCTGCCTTTCAGGAATCAGGGACAAAGGCCAGGCAAATTCCTTATTATACAAGAGAAGCCTTTAGAGTTTGCTATAAGCAATGCCCTTGGTAATGAACTTGTACATAGATATCAGTAAATGAATCTGAAAAAGCACGGCCATTGAGTAAACTCCCAGTATTAAAATAACAACAATAACAAAACCTTACAGCCATTCATACTGATGTTGAAATTTTCTGATAAAATTTATAAATACTTAGCAGATATTAATACATATGCCTTCAAATGTCTATAAAATGAATAAACATAATTAAAATAATATTTTATTATACTTCTATAAATTTGCCTGGATACTTTACTATGATAATTAACTGCCTAATATTGACTTATAACTTTTCATCCATCAAATATACGATGAGTAGAACATTGGAATACAGGAGTTTGGATATATACATAGTAATTTGGTTGCCCCAGGTATCAGATCACCAGTTTTTAACATATAATTGCTCAAGAATATTGTCCATTGGGAAAGTTTTTGCAAAGTGATTTTTTTTCAACTTTTTCCAGCCTGTGAGGACCACAATAGATAAAAGTCTAGCTACATTTTCTCATTCCCAGTTGCAATCAAGTGAATATAATACACAATTAAGTAGAAGAGATTTTTTGAGGTTGCTTTTGAAATTAATCCAGATGTTTCAGAGAGAATGCCAGAGTTACTCATTCACACAGCTATAAATCAGAACCAACCAGTATTTTCTATGTGCTTTCAAAATGAATTCTTTGATCCATCAACAGTATTCCTTTCAACAGCACAATTTAGTAATTGTGAAGGTTGTTGAAATCTACTTTATCTCCACATTCATAATTCAAATGAATGAGAGATTGTGTATATCTCAAAGGCAATATGTCCTCCAGTTGCCACTTTAAGCCTGCTAGTGTTTTGTATTTATTTCAACCTGAAAGCAGCAGTCAAAAATATAATCAGAAGTCTGGAGTTTAATTTTTCCAAGCATCAAATTCTGTGTTGAACTGCTGAAAGTTTTAATATCCTAATTGTGAGGTCATTTATTTTATTCCAGCATCCTCAGAAACCATGCATTGCTACAAGATGCCAGCAGTTTATTTAGCCTTAAAACATTCTAGATGTTTTTCTATCTTTCCATCCCCCATGATTGTTTGGTGTTAATTGCCCTAAAAAATGATCTGAGCAGAGAAGGCAGGGGAATGCTTATCTAACAGTTCACTAGTAGCATTAAGGATTTTAATGGTGCTAGATAAACATGATAGGCAATTATTGAATGTTGTCAGACATTGGAAAATAAAATTGATATGCTAGGCAATATACGCTTTTGCAGTTTTATCTTTATCTCAGTTTCTAATTTGTATCTTTTAACAGTTTAATAGGCTGAATTTTATTTGAGAGATGTTTTCTGGAATATGCTATTGGAAAATCAGACAGAAAAGTTTTATATCTCCTTCCTTAATAATACAATGTGAATCAGTCTGAAGTCATACATGTTAAATCTTACTAAAGCCATAATATTTCAATCAAAAAAAGAATTTCCATTTATCTATTACTCTGTGGGGTAGTGACATGTAAGGCCACCATGTGATTCTATTTTCAGTTATAATTACTGAGCTAAAAAAGGCTAGAGGTTTACTTTTGAGAGACATTTTGCAGTTTATCAAGGTGGGAGAATGCAATTCTTCTAAAAATATTTCAATAACTTATTACCTTTGAAATACTAGTGCTCTTTTGCCAAAGCCATTGATAATATTTGGAAATGATTTGGATGGTTTTTAATTCGTTGTAGTCTTACAAATATTATTAAATAATTTGGTCATAATGCTATTGATTTGGAAATGACTTCAGATGCTTTTAAAGTTTGATTCTATTTATTAAACTATTACATATTTAAAAAATAAATTATTACTGGCCCTAAAATAAGAGGAGTTATTTTTTAGGCATCTCATACTATTTTAGGTCAATTAATTTACTGCCTGAGCTGTAGGAAAAAGGGAATGGAATTTGAAATATATTTCAACTCAGAATCATGAAGGGGCTTATTTCTCCACCCCAAAGCGTAATTAAAGTCAAAATATAAGATTTAAGTAGATCACTGCAATCTATTTTAAAATTTCAGTAACACTACTGTGAAATATTCCTTTAGTTCTTTGTTGGACTTTCCTCTGGATCATTATCGATACTCCAAAAGTCACCTTGAATATATGAGAAGTACATTAGAAACTTAGCACTGGCATCTTCTTTCTGTCTTCTGTGTTTCACAACAAACAAAATCCCAACCCTGCCACATCTGCCCTCCAGAAGATTATCTGGGACTAATGCCCACTTTCAGAAATTTTCATTGTATCCTAATCTTCATGCCAAATTTGTGATCCCATGTTTTTAAAATTTATTTTATACTTCATTTACAATGGATGATATAATAATATACCTACCATCCAATTTATCCATTTGTCTCCTAGGAGTACACCAAACAGAAATGCATACGTATGTCCATCAAAAGACACGTTCTAGAATATTCATAGCAGCACTGTTAATAATGGCCCCATATTGAAAACTACCTAAATGCCCACCAACAATAGAATGAATAAATAAGCCATAGTATATTCACACAATAGAATGCTACACATCAACTAGAATAAACAATATTCAGCGATATGCACCAATATAGATGAAACGCACATCACAATATAGAGTGAAAAGGCTAGCGCAAATGGATATACACTATATGATTCCATTTACATGAAATTTTTAAAAAGTGAAACTATTCTACACTGTGAGTAGTCGGGATAGTTGTTGCTCTTGTAAGAAGGGGCAGTAGTTGGAAGGGAACACAGAGGAGAGTTCTGGACTATTGATTTCATGGGTGTGTTCAGTGAAATTTACATCCATGGAAAATGCACTTTTGTGTATGAAGACTACCATACGAAGTTTAAAACAAATATCTTTGACAAATGTATAGGAGATACTACATAAAAATATATGCCAGAAATCTATTTATCTTCCATTTTTTTGGTTCTGCCTGTATCTTATAGTAGCACTTCCTAACTTAAGACCTACACAATCACACACACAAATGATTAAAAGTAAAACTTGTGAAACCTGAGTAAGCGCTCTGGATTGTATTAACGTCAATAACTTGAGGGTGGTGGAAGCTTATGTTTTTAACATGTGTCTCAGATAATTTATGATTAGGCAAGGCTAGGAAATACTATATAGTAAATTAGTATTTTAACACTTTCAATGCGGGACAGTTTGGGCACAATCTTATAGATTAAATTTGCCATTTTGGTTTAAAGGTGGTCTGACTTTCCTGTAATTAAAGAAATTAATGTTGGTAGGTTCTTTTTAAAATCTACCTACAATAAAAAGAATAAAATATTTATGAATAAATATAACAAAATAAGTTCAAGACCTGTACACTGAAAACTACAAAACATCATTGAAAGAAATTAAAGATCTATATAAATGGAAATAAATTCCATGTGTCTGAATTAAGATGGCAGTACTTCCAAATTGATCAACAAATTTGACACAATTCCTATCAAAATCCTAGCTGCAATTTTTTGCAGAAATTGACAATCTAATTCTAAAATGCATATAGAAGTTTGACTCAAAATAGCCAAACCTATCTTTAAAAGGAAAAACAAAATAGGAAGACTCACACTTCTGGATTTCAATACTTGCTACAAAGTTACAGTAGTCAAGGCTATGTGGTACTATCATGAAACTAGACATAGAGATAAATGGAATAGAATTTACAGTTCAAAAATAAATCGTTACATTGTGGTCAACTGATTTTCAACAAGGATGCCAAAACAATTAGGAAAGAACAGTTTTTTTCAACAACTGAAGACAGGATAACTCAATAACCACATGCAAAAGAATGAAGTTGGACCCCTACCTTTTATCATAAACAAAAATGTTAACTCAAAATGAAACATACACCTAAATATAAGAGCTAAAACTATAAAATTCTCTTGAGAAAACAACTGTAAACCTAGATGACCTTGGCTTCAGTAGTGGATTCCTAGATATAATACCAAAAGCACTAACAACCAAGGAAAAAAGATAAACTGGACTTCATTGACATTTAAAACTTTTGTTCTTCAAAGAACACCAAAATTGTAAAGAGACAATAACGAGTTTGACAAGAATTCGTAGAAATTGGAACATGCATACATATCTGGTGGAGTATAAAGTGCTGCAGTCATTTTGGAAAACAGTTTGACACTTCCTGAAAAAGCTAAGTGAGTTACCACATAACTGAGCAATTTCACTGTAATGTATATATTCAAGGGAATTGAAAATGTATGCCCACACAGAAGCTTATAAACAAATGTTCATAGCAGCATTATTCATGATAGACAAAAAGTGAAAACTCAAATGTCCATCAACTGATGAGTGGATAAACAATGTGAAATGTCCATACAATGAAATATTCAATCATAGAAAGGACTGAAGAACTGATACATGCTATAACATAAATGAACCTTGAAAACATTATACTAAGTGAAAGAAGCCAAGCCAGCCATGGTGGTTCACACCTGTAATCCCAATACTTTGGGAGGCCAAGGATCACTTGAGGCCAGAAGTTCTAGACCAACCTGAGCAACACCGTAACACCTCATCTCTATAAAAAAACAAATATGAAAATTCGCCTGGCATGGTTGTGGGCACCCTTAGTCCCAGCTCAGCTACTTAAGAGGCTGAGGTAAGAAGATCTCTTGAGTGCAGGAGGTCAAGGCTGCAGTGAGCTATGATGACACCACTGCACTCCAGCCTGGGTGACAGAGTGAGACATCATCTCTAAAACAAAAAAGAAATAAGATCACATAATGTTTTATTTCATTTATATGAAATGTCTAAATTAGGCAAATTCATGGAGATAGAAAGTAGATTCATGGTTGTCAGGGGATGAGGAAGGGGAAAATAGGAAGTGGCTGCCAGTAACCATAGGGTTTATTTTTGGAGTAAAACAAATGTTCTAAAATTAGATGGTGATGATGGTTGCACAACTCAGCAAACATACTGAGAACCAAAACATGGGGTTATTTTTATGGAATATGAATTATATCTCCATAAATTTTTAAAAATCTACCTAGAGTTGCCTAGTATCAATTGTTTATATTATAATCATTGTCAAAATCGAATCTCTGCTGTTGAGATAAAATGGCAAGGCAGAGTGTTTTCTTGTACCAAGAACACCCTCTCCACATTCAGACTATTATAGAGGACAACCGTGCGTTTCATTCTTGACTAGAGGAATTTTGCTGTTTTCACGTTTGCCTTGAGAATAATAGTGTTTACTTGATATTGTGAAATGGCAAGTTTTTAGTTAAGAACTATTCAAAGAAAATACTTCCATTTCCCAAAACAAATATGTGCACTATTAATTGAATTGGTTGGGTGATTTGATGGAATGAGTACTCGCTCAGACCTTAGAAAACTTTTCCCCGTCTCTTACTGTGTAACCTTGGATTCAGTCAGTCATCACTCTGCATTTGTTTTCTTATCTGCCTGTTAGAATATCAATACTTGCCCAATTCATACATAAGATTTTCAAGAGAATCAAATGGATATAAGATGTGAAGGTGCTTTGAAAGTGACAGCATGTAAAATATGAGACATTGCTTAGCATCCTTCATTTTTCTTCAGACTTGATTTTCAAAGAAGGAGAAAAACAAGATGCTAAGTTAAATGGTTCCCTTTGGGTATTGAGTGAAAGGGACTGGGATTTCTTAAGAAAGAACATTGCATGGACTCAGAACCCTGAACTTGTGTGACATTAACCGATAGGGTTTTATAGAAAACTGTTATAATTTTTTAATGTATCATTCTGTCAGCATGAGAATGATATGGCAGCAGACAGGTTATTGTCAATTAAATACGAGCTGTCAGTCAGAAATGTTGAAATATGGTGAGCATGAATCCTAAGCAGATCACATGGCAGCTGCTCAACTGTTATTTTAACAGAGTCACTGTATGCATGTGACATTTCCCTGCAGAATTTAATTCAAGTCCCTAACAACGGAGATACCTCTGCATTTGCATGCTACTGTCAAGTCAGTCTTGGACCTTCTAAATGAGCTAGAATAGTGGGTGGTAGTGGGAGAGTGACAGGTGGAGGAGATGATTCTTGTCTCATTTTCCTCCACTCAGGTTACATTGAGGAGGCCTGCATCATCCCCTGCCCCTCAGACTGCAAGCTCAGTGAATGGTCCAACTGGTCGCGCTGCAGCAAGTCTTGTGGGAGTGGTGTGAAGGTTCGCTCTAAATGGCTGCGTGAAAAACCATATAATGGAGGAAGGCCTTGCCCCAAACTGGACCATGTCAACCAGGTATTTTCTATCATTGACAGTGTGAATATATTGTTGAGATTCACAATGATCTGATTTTTTTCTCCAAAATGGAGAAGAGTAAATAATAGCTATTGAATAAAAAATTGACCCATTTTTACCATTAGAATGCCTGAATAAATACATATATGTTATTAAAATTTCAAATTAGACATATCTGTATTCTCTGGAGATTCCATACCTTGCAAGTATATATGAATATGTATAGAATTCAATGGAGAGAAAAATGACACCTATCTTTGAAATAATGTCAAGGTATTTAATCTGTCATAAGATTGTATCTAACATGTAGGCTGAGATTATCTCATTCTTATAGTTTCCCCAAACTGTCAGAAAAGACATCTCAATTACCAAATGCTTAAATTAAAATCAAAGAAATAATATGGGTTTGGGTCTAAAATTAGGGAAAATATACACTGTTTGTTTAAATGTGTTTGATATAAAACAAATTGAGAAAAAGAAATACAAAGATGGCCTCAAAGTCACTATAAGTATGCTATCAATTTAGTCATTGACCATTTTCAGTTTTATTTGGAACTCTGACTTTTGATGCATTCTTTCTAACCTGCTATTAATAGTTGTTGTTCTGTTCTATTAGAGATAAAAAGAAAAAGCCTAATGGAGGAATTGTGACTAATTTAAATGAAATGTAACATAATCAGACAATTATTACCATGTTTGGCCTACAAGTGAATTAGCAAAGAATAATTTCATATATTATGGTGGGTTTTAAGTTGTGTATTTGAATTTAAATCACAATCAAATGAATCAAGTCCTTAAATATGTAGAATTGTTTCATACATACATAGACTCATTTTAATCTCTAAACACACTGCTTACCTGTATACATACTTTCCTTCTCAGATTAACATAACTTTGTTCATAATAAAAGTACATTGTAGAGAAAACAGAAAGAACCTTGGAATTAAGTAAATTAAGATGAAGATCGTGAAGAATTAAATTCTATAAAAAGTACTCTAAAGAGTCTTGATTTTATCTTTACGTGCAATGGAGGGTAAATAACACACTCCCTTGCTGCCATCTACTGGTAGTTTAGCTTCCCTGTCACAGAGCATTTTGCATTTCTAAGCTAAGGAAATTTCCAAAGAAAATTCAGTTCAGCAACTGTAATTATGTAACTGTAAAACAGAATAACTGAACTAAAATGTTTACAACACAAAAGAATATTTCTCTACAAATTTTGACACCTTGAATTTTCAGTAGCAAATTTAAATGTTAATAAATTATCTATGATTCCCAATCCTAATAAAGAGAAATTCTACACATACTCATACCTATTTCACTTTAGCGTGTATGTGTACACCCAGTCAGATATGCAATTAAAATCTGTGTTTTCCTCAGATTTTCCTTCAGTGAATTTCCAAAGGTTCAAAACCTCAGGCCAAGCTGTCTTTGCTATTCCTAGTGTTTAGCCTAAACCATTTGTCACTTTCCAACTCTAATATATTCTGATGCAGTTTGATAAGGGTATTGTAACTTGGTATCGGTTGACTGAAGGCTTATTAAGACATTAACAACTGAAAAATCAAAGCTAAAACAAATAATAAATTTTTGAACATTTGAGCCTAAATGTTCTGCATAAAAATAGAAACTTCTATGAATTTGTGTATTAAGATATTTAGGGAAAATAAAAATGTAAAGTTGTGTTAATGTTGAAAATTGTAAATCACATAGGTGTTTACTACAATTATATATCCCTCAGTAAAATAATCAGAAGCATTGGCTTGAAAATGGTCTCTGAGTTTCTATTTTTCTAGCTGAGGAAGGAAGTACTCAAATCCTCATTTTGTACAAAACAGATGAACTGATTAAGGTAAGTCAATGGATAGATCAATCTATAAATATACTGATAGACAATAGTCCGTTGACAAGTTGGATCATAAGTTATTTGCATCATATATCAATTTCCCATGCTATATATTTTGAGGTCAACTCCGTTTTTCTAAGATTTCTCCATCTTGCCCATGTAATTTTCTCATTGGCTCTATTTACAATACCCATTTGTGTATCTTACTTTTTAACAATAATAAGTAGTTGTGTCTCCTAAGACCTAAGAAAAATGTTCTAATATCTCCTAAGACCTCAGAAAAATGTTCTAATATTTTATCAAAAAAGTAGGTTTTTACATGTAAGTGATAATACTTGAAACTTACCACGAGTTCTTCTCATAGCATACTGACATTTTCACCTATCTTGTTTCTCTCCATTTTCATCATTCCTGTTGAACACCACTCCAGGCACAGGTAAGAACTCTTAAACCTCATGCTTCTTGATAGAATCCTTCTTTTCTTAAATTTCCTGATTTCTGAGAATACATTTCTCTTCTTGCCTTGTCTTTTATGTTTTACAGGGAGAAAGTATCACATTTTCCATTAAAGAATTTTTTCTGTAACTGTTTTCTTTTTCTTTTCTATCATAGTTACCTGTGTTCATACATTTCATATCCCTCATTGTAATATCAAGGACTGAGGTGAACAAGAGTTGGGGAGAACAAGTTTCACTTCGCTAATCTTGACAGGCAGTGACACCCATTATTAATGGTCTTGTGCTTTTCAGAGGGAGAAGGAAAAGGTGCAAGTGGACTGAAAATGGGTGGGTTGGAGATTGTTCTGAACGGATGGGTATTCACTTCAGTACAGGAGTTTAAAATAAAAGCCATCAAAGGATTAAGAAGAAGAGCATTTCTCCTTCAGTTTTTCTTTTCACTGCAAGTTGTAGGGTAATGTTTTATCCTGTGCTATTTAGTTCTATTTTTAATACAGCACCTAAATGTGAATATAATCGCTTATGGCAATAATTGCAGAATTTGACTCCAACAGTGCATTTTTTATTCCTCTTTGAGACAGGTCCACTTTATTCGTTTTACTTAGGTTTTTAGTTCACTAAAATTGGCACAAAAGAATGGCTCCGAAGGGCTATTTAAATCTATCTTTTCTAGAATTCATTACATAAAAAGCTATAGTTTCTCTCTTCCCTTTCTCTCTCTCTCTCTGTCTCTGTCTCTTGGTGTGTGTGTGTTTGTTTGTGTGTGTGTGTGTGTGAGTGAAATAAGGGATAGAGTTGGACTATCATAGATTAGAAAAATACTTTCAAAGAATTTTATTTAATGCTTGAGTCAGCTTGGTTGCAGTGGATTAAGTGCCATTTATTTCCTTTATTTAGTCATTCTTCTCATTGAAAAAAGAACATCATTGGTTCATTGTACTAAAAAAAAACCTGAAACCAAGCACACCACCCCAAATGTGGGACTGAAAGGCTTTATGGACCCTGGAGCAGAGACAATTTGCTTTGTTTCATGTGGCCCTCACTGCATGGGGTTGTAGACCAATATCAGACTCTGCTTCCAAGCCTTAAGTGATTGAGGATTAGTTTTAAGATGGCTTTATTTCATATTATCTTTTTAATTTAGTTTCCCATATGATACACACCAAAAATGTAAATTCTCATCATTATTTATCGTTATCTGGAAAATAGGCCAAATTATATTTATTTGGAAAACAGCTATGTTTTATACTTATTTAATTCATCAATTCATCCTTCATTCAATCATTCTGCAAATCCCTATTGAGTGCCTAACATGTGAGCACCCTGGGCTAGTATTGAAGTCACACAAAACTGTAAATGACACAAATGGTCCAGAAAGTTACAATACAGTGTGTTAAGGGTCAGCATAGGAAAATATGTAACCTATCTAATGTGATCCAGTGGATCGGATTTACACTTGCAATGTAATAGCAGAGCAACAGAGTACAACATGGTTAGCCCTATCCTTTACTGCTAGAACTCTTAAGTTCTCTCTATTGCAATGTTAGAATAATAAGCAATAAAGGAGGGGAATGAAAGTAGCTTAACAGTGAAATGATTGTGATTACGGTGTGGAAGTCTTCCTCCTCACTCTTACCAGATTCCCTGAGATTGCTGAGAACCATGTGTGTTTCAGGTGTATGAGGTTGTCCCGTGCCACAGTGACTGCAACCAGTACCTATGGGTCACAGAGCCCTGGAGCATCTGCAAGGTGACCTTTGTGAATATGAGGGAGAACTGTGGAGAGGGCGTGCAAACCCGAAAAGTGAGGTAAGACAAAGCCTAATTACACAGAGAAGCAAGACACAAAACCATCTCCCAATTGCACATGTGCCAACATGACTGTTCACTCCTCCCCAGTCTTCTGGATAAAATTGTCTGCAGTTTTGCTTTTAGGGAATCTGTGCTCGTGGAAAACTCTAAGAGAATCTGCTTCAAGCAGCAGTTTATTATATTCTGGCCTTCTGATTTAGGAGGCATCACTTCAAATACCCTTAAAGAGAAGGAATAGCATATTCAATCTGAACTACTGCAGATTTTCAACCCCAATAACTTTTTTGCTTAAAGGCCAAATATATTTCCAAGTTCATTTTAAAAATAATCTGCTTTAAACTATTGCTCTTTTGTATCAAACTGGCTAACTGAATATTATCCTGTTGTCCAGGGAGCTTTCTCTGAAGCCCCCAGCTGGTTCCTGCCTGTCACTTGTTCTTCTGTAGCTACACTGTCCAATAGGATAGCCACTAGCCACACTAACTCAATTTAAATTTAAACAAATTAAGATTAAATTAAATTAAAAATGCATCTCCCCAGTCACACTAGCCATGCTTCAGTGCTCCATAGCCACATGTGGCTGGCAGCTATCTGTTAGACAGCACAGACATAGAGTATTTTTTGTAATGGCAGAAAGTTCCATTGGACAGTGTTGTTCTATTACACTCCATATACTCCTCACTGTGTTGAAAAGTCCCCTCTTCATGTTTATCCCCTTAATAAAACTTTACAAATTTCTTAAAACAGAGACCCCATCATATTCATAGGAATTCCCTACTGCCTAACACTAGATTGATACTCGTTAAATTTTCCATACAGCATCTATCACATGATCCTTAAGGGCTCTAGAACTCTATGAAACAAGTGCATGAGGTTTTATCACCTCCATTTTGTAGATTAGATTCCCAAGTACTAAATAATGAACCAAGAATACCCATCTAGTAAAGTGGCAGCATTGGAATTCAAACCCAAGTCTCCCATCATTCTTTTTAAATACACTGGTTTCTTTTAACCCTTCTCAGTGGCACCCAGGAAAGACAAATGAAAAAACATCCAACCACTTTGGGAGGCCGAGGCGGGCAGATCACGAGGTCAGGAGATCGAAACCATCCTGGCTAACACGGTGAAACCCCGTCTCTACTAAAAAATACAAAAAATTAGCCAGGCGTGGTGGCGGGCGCCTGTAGTCCCAGCTACTCGGGAGGCTGAGGCAGGAGAATGGCGTGAACCCGGGAGGCGGAGCTTGCAGTGAGTCGAGATCGCGCCACCGCACTCCAGCCTGGGGGACAGAGCGAGACTCTGTCTCAAAAAAAAAAAAATCCAGCACTCAGCAACCCATGTTATGAAGAAGTTCTTTCTTACTCATAACCCAACCTTTCATGCATTTAATATTGATATGTTTTAATCTACTTCAGTAGGAAAGCAGAACAAGTTAATATTTGTTTTACCATATAAAACCTTTGCGTATGAACTATATATAATTTTATGTCTAATAAAAAGTTTTACATTTCTTTTTTCAAAAGCCCATCTGAACTCTCAATTTGTTTTTTCTCTGAGGACCTTAATATAGGTGGACTGGGAATGGGGAAGAGGTAGAGAGGTAATGAGTAGATATGGACACAGAAAAAAAGAGATTGTGTTTTCCACTATTCTCCTTTCAAATTATTTTTTCTTCAAAATAAAAAATATTACATTAAGAATTTGATCAGGTTGGTTGTTTCATCAGTAAAAAAAATTATAGGCCGGGCACAGTGGTTCATGCCTGTAATCCCAGCACTTTGGGAGGCTGAGGAAGGCAGATCACAAGGTCAAGAAATCAAGACCATCCTGGCCAACATGGTGAAACCCTGTCTCTACTAAAAATACAAAAATTAGCTGCACATGGTGGCATGCACCTGTAGTCCCAGCTACTCAGGAGGCTGAGGCAGGAGAATTGCTTGAACCCGGGAGGTGGAGGTTACAGTGAGCCGAGATGGTGCTACTGCCCTCCAGCCTGGCCACAGAGCAAGACTCCATCTCAAACTACTGGGTTGTTTTTTTCAGCTTTCCCTTCAACTATCTGTGTACATGTTACATTCTTTTTTTGCTTTGTAAATAGACAGTCTTAACATTTCCAAACACATTCTAAACAAAGTAATTTTTCAGATCAATTTATTTTTTCAGTAAACAACTTCAATGCAAATAGAGAAGAGAGGTCGGTATTGATTGCGATCTCTAATCATGTAATGATGTTTCTGTTTGTTACTGATTGAGTAGTACGCTTCCCTTAAATTATCCTCTGCTAATGAAGGTCAAAATTTCCTGCTTGAATGCAAGTGTTGGGTAACATTTCAGGATAGATGGGTCTATAAAAGAGGAGGTTTAAATTTATTCAATTACACTCTTCCTCTTTAAGGATGATATGGCCTATCAAGGAGTGGTGGTAGAAGTAGTTTACCTTGGTGGGGAAGGATATTTTTTTCACTGACTTTTTCTAGAATTGCCAGCACATAGTAATAATAAAAAACAGACAGATTTAGTTGTTGTTGCTTTTTAAATCCATGCGGAAAATACACTCTCTTATTACCACACCTATGATGGGCTTCTGACTCAACCCATTGCCTACAACTTGGTTCTACACCATGTGTCTCTAATATAGTTCAGTTTTCTCAAAGTATAATTCTTGCTCCTTGGAAAGGAGAAAGGCCAAGAATTTGGAGAAAGCAAAGGAATTTAAAGTGCCTTCCTTTGCTTAAAACTTGATCCAAATATTCTGTATTCTAGGGTGATTATAAAAATTTTTAATATAAAATAACAAAAATAAAGCCTGTTTAAGTAGTCTAAATGCCACAACAGGGACATTTTAGCAATTGTGGCACATTTAAGCAATGGAATTCAAATGTAGACATTAAAATACATCTTAGAAAAATAGTTAATGACAGGAAGATGTTTATAATATATTGTAGATTTTTTAAATGGTACAAATAGGTGAAGTTTGCTTCCATTTTGTAAAATGAAAAGATATATTTAAAGTAATAGTCTATTAATAAATATAGTCTGTTATGAGTGGTTATCTCTGATAAAATTATGGAAATTTTTATTTCTTCTGATTTTCTTAAAACGAGTATATTACTTGTATAACAAAAAAAAAAAGAAAAGTAAGAGAGATGTAGTAGTCTGTCCTCACAGTGCTATACAGAACTTCCCGAGACTAATTTATAAAGAAGAGAGGTTTAATTTGACTCACAGTTCTACAGGCAGTACAGGAGACATGGCTAGGGAGCCTTCAGGAAACTTACAATCATGATGGAAGGGTGAAGGAGAAGCAAGCATATCTTCACATGGCAGCAGGAGAGAGAAAGAGCGAAGGGGGAAGTGCCACACACTTTACAACAACCAAATCTCATGAGAACTCACTCACTATCATGAGAACAGCAAGGGGAAAATCTGCCCTATGATCCAATCACCTCCTACCAGGTCCTTCCCCCAACATGAGATTTGGGTGGGGACATAGAGCCAAACCATATCATTCCACCCTGGCCCTTCCCAAATCTCATGTACTTCTCATATTTCAGAACACAACCATACCTTCCCAACAGTCCCCCAAAGCCTTAACTCATTCTAGCATTAACTCAAATGTTCAAATCCAAAATCTCATTTGAGACAAGGCAAGTCCCCTCTGCCTTTGAACCTGTAAAATCTAAAACAAGTTAGTTACTTCCAATATACAATTCTTCCATTCCAAATGGGAGATATTGGCCAAAACAAAGTGGCTACAGGCCCCATGCAAGTCCAAAACCCAGCAGGTCAGTCATTAAATTTTAAAGCTTCAAAATAATCTCCTTTGACTCTGTATCTCACATCCAGGCCACAATGACACAGGGGTGGGTTCCCAAGGCCTTGGGCAGCTCAACCCCTGTGGCTTTGCAGGGTACAGCCCCCAAGGCTGCTTTCATGAGCTGGCATTGAGTGTCTATAGCTTTTCCAGGTGCACAGTGCAAGCTGTCAGTGGATCTGTCATTCTGGGGTCTGGAAAACTGTGGCCCTACTTCCACAGCTCCACTAGAATGTGCCCCAGTGGGGACTCTGTGTGGGGGGGCCCAACCCCACATTTCCACTTCACACTGCCCTGGTACTGAAGGCTCCACTCCTGCAGCAGACTTCTGCCAGGACATCCAGGCATTTCCATACATCCTCTGAAATCCAGGTGGAGGCTCCTGAGCCTGAACTCTTATCTTTTGTGCACCCACAGGCCCGACACCACGTGGAAGCCACAGAGGTTTGGGACTTGCACCCTCTAATGCAATAGCCTGAGCTGTACCTTGGCCCCTTTTAGCCATGGCTGGAGCTGGAGAGACTGGGTTGCAAGGTGCCATGTCCTGAAGCTGCACAGAGCAGTGGGGCCATGAGCCTGGCCCACCAAACCAAATTTCCCTCCTAGGCCTCTGGGCCTGTGATGGGAGTGGCTGTCATGAAGGTGTCTGAAATGTCTTGGAGGCATTTTCCCCCTGTCTTGGCTACTAACATTTGGCTCCTCTTTACTTATGCAAATTCCTGCATCTGGCTTGAACTCCTTCCCAGAAAATGGGTTTTTCTTTTCTACCACATGGCTGGGCTGCAAATTTTCTAAACTTTTATGCTCTTCTTACTTTTTAAATATAAGTTCCAGTTTGGGGTCATTTACTTGTTTATCCAAATAAGGGTAGGCTTTTAGAAGGAGCCAGGCCACATCTTGAATGTTTGCTGCTTAGAAATTTCTTCCGCCAGATACCCTAAGTCATCTCTTTCAAGTTCAAAGTTCCACAGATCTCTAGAGCAGGGGCACAATGCTACTCATCTTTTTGCTAAAGTATAGCAAAAGTGGGCTTTACTCCACTTCCCAATAAGTTCATCATCTCCATCTGAGAACACCTCAGCCTGGATTTCACCATCCATATTTCTATCAGCATTTTGGTCACAACTATTCAACAAGTCTTTAGGAAGTTCCAAACGTTCCCTCATATTCCTGTCTTCTTCTGATCCCTCCAAACTGTTCCAACCTCTGCCCATTACCCAGTTCCATAGCTGCTTCCACTTTTTCAGGTATCTTTATAGCAATGCTACACTTGTCTTGTACCAATTTTCTGTATTAGTCTGTTTTCACACTGCTGTAAAGAACTACCTGAGATGGGGTAATTTATAAAGAAAGAGGTTTAATCAGCTCGTGGTTCTGTGGATTGTATAGGCTTCTGTTTCTGGAGGCATGAGGAGACTTACAATCATGGAATAAGGGTGAAGGGGAAGCAAGCACATTTTCACATGGTGGCAAGAGAGAGAAAAAGCAAAGGGGAAGGGCGGCACACTTTTAAACCAGTGTATCTCATGAGAACTCACTATCATGAACAGCAAGGGGAACATCTGCCCCCATGATCCAGTGACCTCCCACCAGGCCCCTCCTGCAACACTGAGAATTCCAATTCAACATGAGATTTGGGTGGGGACACAGAGCCAAATCATATCTAGAGAAATCTTTGAAAATGAAGATTTATGTACATAACTGCTTAATAGAGTGTTGGATATCTGTTCTTAACTCTGGATCAATAGGTAATTCTACAAGTTAATCCTTGCATATAGTGACAGTACCTACTCAAATGTAATCTATTCTTAGGAGCAAATCCAACTTTTGAGCACTGAAATGCACTGTCTGCAACATGTCTCTAAGCTGCTGTCACCATAACATTTTTTAAATGATACTGAAGGTAGAAATTTTTCCTGGGAAACTCAAATTCTCCCAAAAATATTCATAATTTGATTTTTTTTCAACAATGAAATCATATCAATATCTAATTTGCATATTTTTGTGATTGCTTTTTATGTATGTATCCAGTATACAAAAAAAAATGCATAGGTAGGTATTTGGGTATTTTTTTCAGGCTACAGGCTCATTAAGACATGACCAACAACACAGTTTTCCAGTGTTTGAATGTATCCCACAGGGAAAGGACATGCCTAAGTTCAGCAGCACTGCATAGCAAGATGACTCTGCAGAGTAGATTTGTGAATGTCCCTGCTGATTATAAATCCCTGATAAAAGTTAGGATTCCAGGTATCACTGGCAATATAATTCAAGTGATATTTTAAAACATGACACTAGGTTTCAGAGACTTGAGAGTTCAAGCCTTCTTTTTCAGCTCCCGAAATGCAGTTCTGTTCCTAAATCCATTAAGTTGGCTGACCTTTCCCAAGTTATACATGAGAGATAAAGGTTTTCTCTCCTGCTATAATACTTAAGTGCCCAGAGAGATTATTTACTATGGTAAAAGTGGAGTCTGATACTGGCCATGTTAATTAGATTCCCAAAAGATGAATAAGGAGCCCTTCATGACTGCTTACAGGAGGTTAAAATGGAACACAAACTAACAATTTTTGTAAGTCAAGTAGTAGGAAAATCCAAATAACCATAGTTAGAGAACCTATGCTATACCAATTATAATTGTCTTTTCACTTCTCACTTTCTTTTAAGATTCACAGCAGAAGGGAGGCTAAAATTACTTTTAAAATGACCAAATGAATTGATAAATGCCTCTAGTTGTTTTCAAAAACACTCAATGAAATCTCCCACTTAGAGATTTCAGTGTGCCTGGTCTTTCATCACATATAAATCAACTAACTCTACCTTCTTTATGAAATCCATCATTTTCTTGAGAAGAATAAATGCATCATATGCCAAATTGTAAGCCCTCTACGAAGCTCTTTGGACAATTCCTCATTAGTTTCTCCCTCTTATGTGTATAAATGACCCTCTTCTTTCAGAGGAAGCTTGCGTAACATGCAGAGTTTACATATACACAGTGGCTGTTAAATTCAAAGACTCATGAATGCAAACACACATTTTTGAATCATGCAGAAGCACTACAGATATTTAGGAGAGGCAAAGATCCTTTTAAGTCTTCATTTTTGGAAAATTTTATTAGATAACAAAGCTTCCTACTCCCCACCCCCATAATGATGTCTTAAGGAGAACCATCTGTCCTGTGGGTTGGTCATTCTAATTGTCCTGTTTTCTTCATTTCTCGAATATATGCATATTTTCTAGAATGTTTATGTTCTTTTCTAGATGCATGCAGAATACAGCAGATGGCCCTTCTGAACATGTAGAGGATTACCTCTGTGACCCAGAAGAGATGCCCCTGGGCTCTAGAGTGTGCAAATTACCATGCCCTGAGGACTGTGTGATATCTGAATGGGGTCCATGGACCCGATGTGTTTTGGTGAGATGATTAACCTTTTTAGTAACATAGAGTTTATTTAATTCTTTGCCACTGAAGCTTTAAAGACATTATTTTTTAAATATAATAACTTCAATGTAAAATCTGTTTGTTTGCCATATTTCCCAAAGCAAGGTGTGTCTTCTCTGCCATATCATTCTATGACTATTCTATTTAAAGTCTGTAATGTTTCCTCTCACACTAGAACAGCTCCATCTCTTGCAAGCTTTACTAACCCATCATCCTAATCCAGCACAAAAGGCCTTCAGTTTGCCTTATAAATACACAGCATGTTAAAAACTGCAGTGGTGATAATGATTCCCTCCAGGTAAAAGGGAAAATGAATGAAGTAAAGGTACTTTAATGGTGTCAGGTTATTGTCATCCATTGCTTTTTGCCCAATACCTTTTATTTAAATGGTAGGAATAATCTCTCACACAGTGGGAATACAGCAGCAGGGGTATTAACATTAAAAAGCAAAAGATACTGGGTAAGAAACTAAGTAGAAGAAGAAAGCTGTGCAGCAATGAATCTCTCTTTACACACTGACTCTGTGTCTCTTTGGTCCTGGAAAGCCAGCTGAGAGTTTCAAATCACACAAAGCTTCTATGTTTCAACAGCCAGTAGGGGCTCATCCACGAGACTCTGGGAAGAGAGTCATTTGAAACAGAACTGGCTGCTTATGTAAGACATTTGACTTACCCATGGGCACCTTTGTAAAACTGTACATTTCAAAAACAGCACCAAAAGCATGAGAAAAATAACTAATATGGAATTATTTTGTTGAAATACAATATAAAACCATTTCAAATAAGATTTTATGGTGCATATTTTCCAAGGAGAAAATGATATTCCATTTCAGTGTTAAAGATACTGATTAGCAGACAACTGATATAGCAGGAATAAAACATGGCAGTTGATTGGAATGCAAGTTAAACTGTAATAAACAATCAGCTGTTTCACAAGGATATACAATTGATTTTCTGTCCAATTTCATAGTATCAGATTTGAAGTTACATCAAATAATTGGGCTACATGCTACACTGTCTATGTTTATAACAGTGAGATTTTTTGTCAGATATTATATTACAAAGAGATTCCATTTTTATAAAAATAGGAAATATTGAACCCAGGCCCCTTCTTAAACTTATTAATAGGGATTTTAATTAAAGGAACTACTAAACTGCAACTTTGTTCAGTAGGTTTCTATATTAAATGGTCAAGGATAATCATCTTAGAAGAATTATTGAGGCTCTATTATTTATAAAAGAGAGTTGGTGAAGCATATTTTGTGTTCCTGAGAGTTTGCCAATAGGAATGTTTGGATAAGAGTAAAATCCAATGAGGTGAATAAACTTTGCTTCCTGGGCTTTACATTTCTTTAAAGAAAAACCTCAGAAAAATTAAATTTAAGTTTAATTGAGCAAAGAACCATTCAAAATCGGGCAGCCTCCCAAACCAGAACAGGTTAAGAGAGACTCCAGCACTGCCACGTGGTTGGAAAAGACTCTTGGCAGGAGAAGATAAGTGACGTTCAGAAAATGAGGTACAGAAGCGAGGTTCAGAAACAGCTAGATTGGTTACACCTTGACGTTTGTGACAAACAAAATGAGTAACTAAGGCAAAAGTCCCAATCAATCGAAGTTTAATAAGCCAGATTTAGGACACATCTGGGAAAAAGCAAGGAGGTTTTCCGAAGAGGTGTTCAGGAGGTTTTATGTTTATACATTCCCTTAAATGGGGGGAGGCACGTAGGACGAGACAGGCATTAAGGCAAATAGTTATATTCCTGTGAGACTTTAGTTGGTGCCCCGTAATCTACATTTTACATAAGGTAAGGTGAATGTTTGAAGAGAAAAAGGTAATAGAGGAAGAATCAATTATGCAGGCATCTCTGGGTAGATGGAAGAATGACTGATCTCCTCTTGTTTTTGTTCTTTTTTTTTTTTTTTTTTTTTTTTTTGAGACGGAGTCTCGCTCTGTCACCCAGGCTGGAGTGCAGTGGCGCAATCTCGGCTCACTGCAAGCTCCGCCTCCCGGGTTCACGCCATTCTCCTGCCTCAGCCTCTCCGAGTAGCTGGGACTACAGGCGCCCGCCACCACGCCTGGCTAATTTTTTTGTATTTTTAGTAGAGACGGGGTTTCACCGTGGTCTCGATCTCCTGACCTCGTGATCCGCCCGCCTCGGCCTCCCAAAGTGCTGGGATTACAAGCGTGAGCCACCGCGCCCGGCCTTTGTTTTTGTTCTGAACCTGGGAATATAAGCTTGTGATTGATAGTATCAGTGTAGAATCAGACTTTAGTTTTAGGAGTTAGACTTAGACTGTAGACCTAAAGTTACAATTGGTATGTCCTTGTTTGTGGGAGGCCATGAAAGAATTTACGTATGAATCATCTATGGGAGCAAGTTATTCATGATGCCTGAGGCCGTTTATCTTTCCATGGGAATCTGGCACAATGCTAGCAATAGCTATTCATTTGGAAGAGAATGTTGCAAGACGGCCTCCAGGCTTACCCTTCCCTTTTGCACAGGGAGTATGAGATCCTGAGATTTTTAAAAAAACTTTCCTTTACATTTGTCATATTTGAACATGATTTGAACAATTGGCAACATTTGAAACTCAGTGATTGCACAAGAGTAGGTTACAGTCTGTTTACACATCCAAACAGGGTATAGTTCACTATGTGTGAAGAAACCTTTAGGATGAACTTGAATGTAAGGAGACAGCGTTAGCCTAAATTTAATTTGACATGTTTTATCTTTAACTCACCTTGTTTCTTCACTCAGGCCTTCATTAAACAGATTCCAATTAAGCTTTTACTGTCTATCAGTAACTGTGTTAGGTAGGGAGAATATACAGCTATCTAAAACATAAGTCGTCTCCTAGTGCACTGCAGAAATGAACAAGACCTTTATATAATACACATTATGTCAAGACAGATAGTGTTATTCCAGTGGTGTGACCAAGGTGCGACGGAAGCAGGGGAGGAGTAAGCAATTCTTTTAGGCCTGAAAAAGTCCATGGAGGCTTGTTCCTGGTTTCTTACTGTTCTTAGAAACCAACTGTTTTCAGAAGACTGTACCAGTAGATGAATGGCAAGCCAGTCTTTTTAGATGTTGTCAACTGAAGAATGACAAGGTTCATAAATTTGGAAAGGAGAGCTTTACATCTCATAAAGGGTTGCAGCCTGCAGGGTGGCCATCCTGACAAGCTGGGAATCATAGCTGCCAGCCAGAAGCCAGAAATAGACACTTCTAGGGAATGGCAAAGGGAACAGTAATTTGTGTTGAGCAGGGTGGCCAAATATACATATTTAATAAGCTATATGAGGAGTCATGAATATTTATAAAAAGAGAAAAGTATGCACGTGCAATTGAGCTTTATGCCCCCTCATGTGTCCCAGGTACCAAAAATGGTGGCATTAGCATGATCCAAGGGTGGGCTTTTCAGTGCTCTAATGTCAAAAGGTGAAACAGAGGTCACAGAAACCCTTACTGTACATCCTCCATGAACTGCTGAGTATTCACCTTTCTGAGAATTTGTACTGTTCTTTTTAAGCCTTGCAATCAAAGCAGTTTCCGGCAAAGGTCAGCTGATCCCATCAGACAACCAGCTGATGAAGGAAGATCTTGCCCTAATGCTGTTGAGAAAGAACCCTGTAACCTGAACAAAAACTGCTACCACTATGATTATAATGTAACAGGTACATGGATCATCATCTGATCACAGAGTTAAGTCCAAATCCTGTGTCTGTCAGCTCTGAAGCATTCCTGTCAGTATAGTTCATCTCTATCTGTGTGCCTTTTGGATATGCTGCTTACTTTCCCGGAAATAATTATATATTAAATGACAGAAATACTTATCTGGGTTTTTTTTTTTTAGTAAACACTAAGATAGAGGAAACAAAAATGTCACACAGACATTAGCCCTTAAAGTAGGTTGTGAATATGCTAAGTGTTCCTACATAAGACAACCTCTCACTTTGGGAAGGTGAATCTAAAATATTTTTGGCACAGGTATCAGATTTATTCAAAAATGTCTTTCTTTTTCAGAAGATGCTTAATTGCTAAAACATACTGGGGCAACAATTCGTGAGGTGTGGACAGTTGATAAACATGATTAGTCACCAATCTTAAACTCGCCAAAGATTATAAATCAATGCTATAAAAGGTGCCGATAAAAATTGATGAGTATTTTCAGGAAAACAGGTTTATTATAAATTGCATTTTTCCCCTAAAACTCATTTAATACCATCAAGGCGCATACTCTAAGAAAGAAAATCTTTTATTGGTTTACATGAATTGGGACAACACCAAAGCTTACTTTGGAATTTTTCCCAAGTAATTTTCACTCTGAAACAAACTCAAGAAACTGTACAATGACACATAACAGTCATATTGGCTGTTTCTTTTGGTTTTTCTCTTGTTTCCTTTGATGATACAAAAAAAATCAAAGTTATCTGGGACGTGCCATGTTACCCAGGGAAAGAGGTGTCTTTTGTGTCTTCTTGCAAAAGACATAAAATAAGAGAATTAATAAATATGGCCAAAGTGATTTTTATCACTTTAATAAATGTATGCATTTTCTTGCATTCTAAATATGGATAAGAAATAAAATATATGTTTTATTTGAATATAACTACACAGTTAAAGTACCATCTGTCACAATTATGATTATTTTGCTAAAAGTAATGCTAAGATTTTAAATTATATTTTTATTGGGAAAAAAAGTTTTTAAGTGATATTGATCTGTAGGCCAAAGCCATTTTTACAGTGTCACCAAACGGCTAGCTATCAAGATTTTCGAGTAGACATCTGCCTTTAAGAATAATCCCTGTAGCTATGTACAACCTCAGCAATTCCATTTGACTCCTGATATGTTCAAAGCTGGGACCCATATGCTCTGCATGGGGGATGATTGATCATGGGGCTTAGGAAGCAGTTGTGAATTAAATATGGGATTCAGGTCATCAGAGTTTCATTTGAAATCTGTTTCATACTTAGCCTTCTGTTCTGATGGGCTTCCCTTTTTTTCAGACTGGAGTACATGTCAGCTGAGTGAGAAGGCAGTTTGTGGAAATGGAATAAAAACAAGGATGTTGGATTGTGTTCGAAGTGATGGCAAGTCAGTTGACCTGAAATATTGTGAAGAGGTAGGTGGATGCTGTGTTATATCTTCGTGAGAGTAAATTCTTCCCTAATAATTTCAATTCATGCTGAGCCAAGTGACCCGTGCTCCATGCAGCTCATTGCCAGCAGATGTTTTTCTGCACTATTCACAGGCTGTTAAGTATGTTCTTGAAAAGACACAATGTCCAACACTACTGATTCCTACATATAATTTCCTGTATTTTCTTCTGCTTGGAGCCCAAAGGTATGCTAATTAGCCTATTCTGAAAGAAATGCTTGGGGAACAGTAAGTAAGGTGAATAAAAGCAATAAATTTTAATCAGACTGCTTATCATCTTTGTAATTTGATGTGAATTTTGTGTAGTGCCTGGGACACCTGCCAAGGTCCATCATTTATTCTCCTTGTTGCTAAACATTGATCACATGTGGTTTCATAGCAGATTTTGATATTAGGATCTAATACCCAGCTGTGACCCTCTAAGTACTCAGGTCTGATTAAGAGCGAGCCTCAAATTCAAACAAAGGAATGAAGTCAGCCATTACTATCTTCTAGGTACAGAGAATTGTAACTGGTATTATCTAACTGATTAAAGTAATGTCATACCTAGATGTGAGCTTCTGAAATGTGAAGAAACGTAGTTGTTGTCCTTTCTTAGTTTTTATGAAGCTACACTTTATGTTGTAATAATTTTATCTAATTTCCATACCAAAAACATGACAAATGTTGACTCTCCATGCATCTGAGGTCCACTGGGTCAAATACTAACCAAGATGAGTAGGAGCCTCAATAGATCTAGAATAAACCAGAAGTGGTTTGTAACCTCATTAGAGTTTAATATACACAGTCACCACGTCTTCTGTCTACACATCCTGGGGTTATTACAGCCCGCAGTAAATTGTTCCTATACCTAGGGGAAAACTCTAAACAGAAATATTTTAATTCATTTGATATGTTTATCATGCGGACCTAACTTAACTTTCTTACATCTCTGTTCGTGAGAGCAGAGCATCCACATGTGTTGAAAACACAAATTTGTTTAGTTAATAAATGCCTCCTTCTATATAACGTTGTAACGTTACCTAATGTATTCATTATTTAAACTTGAATAATTGGAAATTTCACACTTGAATCATTTTAGTTTCGTAACCAATAACATTGAAGCAATATAACCATTGTAAGAATAATGTCAGTATTGAGCCGGGTGGGGTGGCTCACGCCTCTAATCCCAGCACTTTGGGAGGCTGAGTCGGGCGGATCACCTGAGGTCGGGAGTTCAGGACCAGCCTGACCAACATGGAGAAACCCCATCTCTACTAAAAATACAAAATTAGCCAGGCGTGGTGGCACATGCCTGTAATCCCAGCTACTCAGGAGGCAGAGGGTGCCATGAGTCAAAATCGCACCATTGCGCTCCAGCCTGGGCAACAAGAGCAAAACTCCATCTCAAAAAAAAAGAACATCAGTATTAATGAAGATAATGGTCATATACTGGCTGGAGAGCTTGCTGTGATCTACTTCTGATTGATTAATATGTCTGTTTTTTTGCAAACAAACGTACTCCTTGGTCGGAATGAAATATAAAATAAATGAGAACTTTGCGAAAGCTGAAACCTAAGCATACATGACCAATTTTAAACCATTTCATATGATTAAAGGACAAAGCTGTAAACCGAATTCTTGATTTCTTACATTGAATATGAGTAAAAACCTGGGAAATAACTAATTTTAATTACATGGGAACATAGATAACTTTAAGACTTTAAGCTTACATGCAAGTATTATAATATTTGAATGTTGCGTGGCAATTAGGGACTCCTAGTTTTAACATTCTAGCAAATACTGTCTTCAGGGACTTAAAATTTGACTGTGCAACACTGCATTCAGTGCCACATCAGTAGGTAACACTTGCTGCTTCCCTAACAGCCACAAAGAAAGATGGCATTATTATCCAACAAAGAGGAAAATTAGAGTTAAACCTAACCAGCTTTTATGTAGTATTTTTATCTTCAGTGTTTTTCAGACATTTACTCATTGGATACCTAGTAATTGGTTTCTTCTTTCCTATTTCTTAGATTTTTGAATAGATTTCTTTTTAATTTATTTAGACACATGTTTAGGTAAATGAGAGAGCGAATTACAAGAGAGATATAATCAATGTAAGGAAAAAAGTAGTACAGGACTAAAATGTGTAAGTGGTGGATATGTAAGTCAGTAATAATTGAATCCTGTGATTCAAACTCTCCCCATGAAACTGTTATTTAGCTTAAATGTAACACTTATTTTTATCATATCACCTCAAGATTCCTATCTCCAACCTCCCATGACTTTTAAGAGGCTTTATGAGGCTTCAATTGAGTGATATGGTAAAAGTTTTCATACCAAATACTCAGCTCTGTCAAGTATTACTGGTGTAGAATATAATGGGAGTGCCTGCAGAGAGATGTATTACACAAAGCTTTGATCTGATCCTCTCTCAGTGGATAACTTCGAGCTATACTTGAAACACAACGTAATGTTTCAAAATAAATTTTTGCCATTATCTGCTGTATAAATTAGAAAATATAAACTTCTCTTTCATGCAGAAATAAAAACGGCCTTGGAAATTCCAGGAATTACTAGTTTTAAAAACTTATATTCTCCTAACAAGCTCTTATATTTTCCTATTTCTTTTTCTTTCTTTTCTTTTCTTTTTCTTTTTTTTTTTGGAGACAGAGGAGTCTTGCTCTGTTGCCCAGCCTGGAGTGCAGTGGTGCCATCTCAGCTCACTGCGACCTCCACGTCCTGGGTTCAAGCAATTCTCCTGCCTCAGCCTCCCAAGTAGCTGGGACTACAGTCATGCACCACCAATCCCAGCTAATCTTTATATTTTTTTTAGTAGAGGTGAGGTTTCGCGATGCTGGCCATCATGTTCTCAGGTGATCCGCCCACCTCGGTCTCCCAAAGTGCTGGGATTACAGGCATGACCCACCGCACCCGGCCGACATTTTCCTATTTCAATGCTACTTTGTACCATAGAGATTTTAAATGTTGGAATATACAGTAGAAGAATTTGAAACCTCATCTTATATTTTTAAAGCAGAATATTTAAATAAGTAATGGAAACCAAATGCCAATAAAATGGTACAACATTATTATCTGATGAGAAGGTTTGACACCAACATAACTGAATTATACCACAGTTGAGTTTTAGAAGTGAAAATCTTTGTTTTAAAAAATGCACATAAAATATTCATAATCAAAAAAAACTTTGGCAACCCATATTTCTTTATTTAAAAGATAGCTGATATTTTATATTATTTCAATACATGATATCATTAGTTTTGAGTATGAATATATGTTTAGAACCTTTTCCTTTTGTTTTTCAGTTTAAGATATGTAAAAATAAATAACATCCCTAAGATAGTTGTAGATCAAAATATTGATGATACTAGTTTTTACCTAATGGAAAGTATTTATGCTTATATTTATTTGTTCCTCATTTAGGGAAATTCAACCAATTTGGAGGTTAAGTCTACTTTTTTTCATTGCTTATTGAAAACACTCAAACAATACATAAGTATAGATTCAATGGGCCCCTTCTTTCATCCTGTGCCCCTAACTTCCACCCTCCTAGGTCAAACCACTTTATACTTTTAATAGTTGGATGTTTGTCCCCCAGGTAATATTTTATTCTGTTATGTGGCTTGCTTTTTCTCCCTCCTTCTCTTCTCTCTTGTCACCTCGTTCTCTGGTTCCCTCCCCCAATTTACAATACACATCCTGATCTACCTCTGTTCTTCCAGCTTGGCTTGGAGAAGAACTGGCAGATGAACACGTCCTGCATGGTGGAATGCCCTGTGAACTGTCAGCTTTCTGATTGGTCTCCTTGGTCAGAATGTTCTCAAACATGTGGCCTCACAGGTTTGTTTGTACCATAATTTTTATTAGGCTAATGGTCAAGGAATATGAAATAAAATATCCCTCTTGCTTTAACCCATATCAGATAATCTTCAGAAAGGTTGGATTGGTTGTCTTTCTTTCCAAAACATCTAAGCCTTACTTGTTCCTGGATCGCCTCAGGAGATATCACTGTGATGCCTTCTCCCAATGAGATATATGCTTGCAAAACCATAACATATATTAAAGTTGCATCACTTTGTATCTCTAAAAGGAAAAATGATCCGAAGACGAACAGTGACCCAACCCTTTCAAGGTGATGGAAGACCATGCCCTTCCCTGATGGACCAGTCCAAACCCTGCCCAGTGAAGCCTTGTTATCGGTGGCAATATGGCCAGTGGTCTCCATGCCAAGTGCAGGTATCAAATCTCAAGAAGTTGTAAGGAAGTGTGTACTCTATCTGCAGAGATTTTATCTGCAGGAAAACAGATAAAAATAACATGTTAGAAATATGTTTCAGAGCTCACAGATGACAAGCTTCTTAAAATTTGTATGTACCTTGCCATTTTATAACCATTTAATTAGTTTTGATAACAAAAACTCCATGCCCTATATTTTTTAAATCATTTGGAGACTGATTCATTTTAACGAAAATTTATTTTCCTGTCTTTAGCTAGGAAACAAATTGTTCAATGTATCCTTTATTGCTAGTGCCCTATAGGGCTTCTTCCCTAGGGTTTCAAATCCTTCTCTAAATGTTCATAAATCAAAGTCAATGGTGCAGAGATAACTAAGTGATGAGCTCTCTAATGAAGTATTTCTCTTTTTCTAATTAGTTATTTCTTCTCCATTCCAGGAGGCCCAGTGTGGAGAAGGGACCAGAACAAGGAACATTTCTTGTATAGTAAGTGATGGGTCAGCTGATGATTTCAGCAAAGTGGTGGATGAGGAATTCTGTGCTGACATTGAACTCATTATAGATGGTAATAAAAACATGGTTCTGGAGGAAACCTGCACCCAGCCTTGCCCAGGTAACAACGGCAAAGGAGAATTCATATTCTGATTATTTTTTCTTAGGACAAGGGCCATGAAGGGGTTGCATATAAAGTATAAGTTACAGGATGTCAACAGTCTTATTCAGTAATATCTATGCCAACAGCTCAACAGTATGCCTGTGGGGAACAGGACGCTGTCTCATTATTTCCAGGTAGGGGTGAAGTCCAGGTCTCCCATGTGGCCTCTCAACACCCTCTGGAGTTTTAACATCTGCAGGAGATGGTATTTAAGGCCTTAAGCCCATGCTCCACAGAAAAGGTATGAGATAAAAGATGAGAAAATAAGGACAAAACATAACCTTTTAGGGATTTCCAGAAGAGAGAAAGAGAGGCCAATGTTTAAACACATAATGGCTAAAAACAGATTAAGTCCTCATAATAACAGCTTGCCCTGGGTCCAGGGTAGAATGAACAACAAACTCATACCTAGATAAATGTAGTTAAAACATAAAATATAGAAAAATAATTAGTAAAGTCTTCAGGAAGAAAAAAATAGATTATCTACAACTGGAAGACAAAATAGCAGTATGGAGGAAACCATTGAAAGATATTATTCAGATTCGGTGTTAGACACAATAGGTGCATGCAGTAAAAGTAGAAAGAAAATTTTGTACATCAAATAGTATTGAAAAAATGGCAGACAGTGATAAGCTAATATTCATGAATTTGGGCTTGATGCAGAGAATTGTAGAGGAAATTTAATGTCAAAATATGCCAGAAAACCCATCCTTGAAAAAGATATAGATAGGGGCAACAATTTATTAGTGGACTGGAAATGAACAGATTGAAAATGAATTACCTGTATTTTATCCCCAAGTGGAAAATTTGTATACTCCCAATTTGCTTATAATTATGATTTTAAAATTGCATCTCTTTTACAGTATTTTCTTTTGAATATGACCTCAAAATATTAAAAATTACGGATTTGGCAAAAATAATGGGGCATAAAACACATTTTCTATATAAAAGGATGTGATTTAAGAAAATTTTAAAAGTGCATAACATATATCAACAAAAATTTGTAAATGGGATTGAGTCCCTAAAACCTGGAAAAACTGACATGGGTTAGCTATTTATTCACTCATCGAGTTACTTATTCCTTCATAAAAAAAAATCATTTGAGATGATAAAAAATGGTAGGGTATAGTTTAAGATGAACTGAATGAAATTGAACAATAAATAAAATAACCCTGATAGGGGTTATTTTGAGGACAAGCCCCCTAGACTCTGAAAATATCCAACTACTGTATTGATCTTTGCCCACATGGATATTTTCATCTACTTCAGGTCAAGAACTAAACTATTTTTAAAAACCAAAAATCTGAATAGCAGCTCCTTCTCAATGAGTGTAAAGGTTCAGCTATGCAAGGTGAATAAGTTCTGGAGATCCGTTGTAAGACATAGTGCCTGTAGTTAGCAATACTGTATTGTATACCTAAAAATGTGTTAAGTGGGTAGATCTCATGTTAAATGGTCTTATCACAATAAAAAATAAAATAGAATAAAATAAAATTTAAAAATAAAGTAAAAGAAAAGAAAATCTGACTTTCTAACGCCAGGCAAAAGTGTTGCTGCCAACAGCCTTTTGCTGATCCAGCAATTCCCCTTTCATTTCCTGCTGCTGAAGCTAGTCTGATATCATTTAAGATCTCACACACAATTCAATAAAATCATTTCGCTTCACTGCAGACCCAGCCTAAGACTGTGGCAGCAGGTGACAGCTCCAGGCAGGGCCAAGGACTGAATCTTTGGACCTTGATGTGCTGAATGGCTATAGAGGCAACAAAAAGTGACCCTTGGCTAAAAGTTGTAAGACCTCCTTTTCCAAAACCAAATCTCCAGCACCAGTAGTAGGATCATTGTGACATTCACACCATTGAGCAGAACGGGCATCCTTGTCAGACTGTAGTGTATGCCTTACTATGGACACTCCCCACGTGATTTCATTATACTTCCTGCAGCACACTCACTCACTCATTTGACTGTTATTTATCAAATGTAATTACAGGTCAGGCCCTGGACTTGAGGTCAGAGAAACAGACCCTGTCCTTGTATAGCTTACTTTCTAAAGGAAAGAACAATTGCTAATCTAATAGTGACATAATATATAATCTATAAGATTATAATCTGTGGTAAATGATGTGAAGGAAAATTACAGGATCCCATGATAACATAGAGCAAACACATTGTTTTAATTAAAGTAATTGCAAATCTAGGAGGAGGCTGCTCTTCTCTTCTAAATTACAATCTATTCATTTCAGTTCCTCTCTTGCTAGTTTTCTCTAATGATGGGTTTTGAAAGCTAGCAATATGTGAACTAATAAGCTTTAAAGAGTAGAATACTGAATTAGGAAATACATTTCATGTGTTTAATTGTCATATCTTTGGCAGGCATGGGGTAATTTAATTGTTATTACAATGGTTTACATGGTCAAAATAGAAAAGTGTATTTAGAACAAGGGAGTATCTCACTCTCATTTGCTGTTATTAAATCTTTGAAGCCTGACATGTGTTACTTAGGGGCGATAATTACATAACTCACAGACTATCATTAAAAGATTTATTACGTTTTGTTGCAAAATAAATGATGCTAAATGTGGATTGCCACAAAGATAAAGCCTACTGGTGAAAAGGGATGTTTTCTTTCCATGTAATTTTCGATCACTGAGGTGAAATTTTATTACCTTCATATTGACAGGAATTTTTTTAACTTTAGCAGTTTTCCTACATAATTAAAAACTGAGTAACTCCAAAGTGACGTTTCCTAGGAAATAAAAGTGTTTCTAAAACTTTCTCAGACTACTTAGAACTTCTTTCTAGTTTCTTTTTCCTTTGCATTTCCAAAATTTACTAGAACTTTCTGTACTTCAGGAGTACCAATTACATTCTTTAACAAAGGCCTACAAAAATCACTCCACTTTGCTATTATGTATATATATGTTAGTCAATAATTCATGTCTTACCAGGACTTCTTAGGCATGACACAAGAAGTTTTTCCATTAATCAGATCTCCAGGCAACTTTCTGCTAATACCGGTCACCTTCAGCATAATATAAGGCAATATGAATTATTCATATCACCTGGCTAGAATAAATAAGTGATAAGAAACTCTTGTGAATTTGTGTCTATCATAATTGACTGTGTACTCTGAAGAGTATCACAAAGCAGTAACTCTGAAGAATGGATGGGTTAATGGAAAGGGTGTATTTCATAAAATCTTTTCTGTTCTTAAAATGGCTAAAGATTTTGGAAGCATGGATGCACTATGGCCAATCAATTGCACTCCTAGGTACATAACCAACAGAAATGCATATATAAGTTCATCAAAGGACTTGTACTGAAATGTTTACAATAACATGATAGGAAAAATTTACAACTCCCCACATGCCCATCAATAGTAGAATGGATATCTAAATTGTGATATATTCACACAATGGAAAGTTGTACGAATGAAGAAATTAGAACTTCATAAATGTATGATGGATCTCACAAACATAAATGAGAGAAATAAGCCAGACCCAAAAAAGTACATACGGTATGACTTCATATATCACACAAGGGAGGGTTTTGAGATCATGGGAATGTTTCCTTCCTTGATTTGGGTGTTGATCACATGATTATATAATCAGATTATCGAAATTCAGCTATCTGTGCATCTGTGATATGTGATCATTTTACATGTTTGTTATCCTTCAATAAATAAATATTTTAAAGAGAAGTTGATTGAGGATGTAGATCAGAGGAAATAGTGAGCATTATTTCCAGTACTGTGACTGCTCAGTTGTCTCTCTCACCTCCACTCTTCTGGGAAGAAATAGGAATGAAAACATAAAACCAGCTCTGTCAGCCTTGGACTTCAAACTTTTTCAAAATCGTGAATACCTAGAAGACTAATTCTGTTTATATTTAGGCTTTCTTTGAGTATACCTCATGTGTAATAAACCACTTTACTATGATAATGACAAGAATGGTAGTAGGTTTTGATCAATATTTGTTATATCCTAGGAAGAGATAAATTATGGTGGATGAGCTCCTGTCAGCCACAATTTACCTTTGATATCATTAAGCAACACATAGACCAGTAATAGCCATACAGAAAATAACAATATATATACAAAGTTATACAATTACAAATTTACAAATATTAAATGCTTATTTAAATCTTATAAATATTATGTGTGACTGGGACACCTAAAAACATTACCCACTGGGGTTGGAATTAAAATGATTATCGGGCTGGCTTTTCTCTGTGGATATGGGTGTAAATTACAAATCTGTGTTTTACAGGTGACTGTTATTTGAAGGACTGGTCTTCCTGGAGCCTGTGTCAGCTGACCTGTGTGAATGGTGAGGATCTAGGCTTTGGTGGAATACAGGTCAGATCCAGAGCAGTGATTATACAAGAACTAGAGAATCAGCACCTGTGCCCAGAGCAGATGTTAGAAACAAAATCATGTTATGGTGAGTGCTACCATTCATATACTCTATCTTAAGCAAAAGCATAAGATTAAAAAAAAATAGTCTGTTAAAAATAAACAAATTTGGCCAGGCACGGTGGCTCACACCTGTAATCCCAACACTTTGGGAGGCCTAGGTGGGCAGATCACCTGAGGCCAGGAGTTGTGAGACCAGCCTGGCCAACACGGCCAAACCCCAACTCTACCAAAAAAAAATTATGCATGGTGTCAGGCTCCTGTAATCCAAGCTACTCAGGAGGCTGAGGCAGGAGAATCACTTGATCCCGGGAGGCAGAGGCTGCAGTGAGCTGACATTGCACCATTGCACTCCAGCCTGGGCAACAAGAGCAAAGTTCCATCTCAAAAATTAATTAATTAATTAATTAATTAAAAATTTACTCAGATGTCACTTAAGGCTGAGGACTAAAGTAAGGGGAAGATTCTGAATTCTAAAGATTGGAAAGACGGAAAATCCTGCCACCCGTCATAAATAAGATGTGAGTTTTGCAAAAATGTTTCCCAGTTTTATGAGCCCAAGAAGGCTGAGATAATTAGGAGCACATTATTTGTACACTTATAACAATTATGATCAGGTAGGAATCTAACAATCTTCAATTTATTTAAATCAAATGACAGAATTAAATAAAAATGACAAATCCACAGCAAAGTGTGAGATTTTACTATATTTTTTCAAATGGATAAATCAAATTATTGGTAAAAATTGATTTTAATCTAAATTTTACTTAGAACATCTATAAACATCTATGTTTATATGTCTGTGTGAATGTATACACACATAGAATCATTCACTCAATGTAAGCAATACATCTTCAAGAATCACAGCATTAAATGTCAGTTTGGGAAACAACACGCGAAGACTTGGAAACAAAAGAATTGCAAAAGAATTGCTATTTGATAGAGGGTGTGGAGCTCAACAAACAACTCTTAATGCTGCTTATGTTCTGAAATAAGTAATATGACATAGTAGCAAATAGGAGACAAAATATCACCTTTCTTACTGAAAAGTTGAAGACAAAAGCTTGAAGTGTTAGAAAAGAATACTTGCAGTAAAAACCAAATGGGCTAGATGACTTAGCCCAAGAACTAGATAGAATTACCTGCTCTGTCAATTTAATCTTCCTAAATTTATCAACTAGGTAAAACACTCCATATGCTAGGACAGGATAAGTAAACAGTAAAGAAAGTTCAAAAGTTACAATAAATAAAATAATTCCCAAGGCAAGAAAGAAAAGTATTCATTCCAAAATGACAAGGAAATAAAATTAGGAATCAATAGAACAATGACAAAAGAAATCTCCACACGCACACTTTAGAAGTGTAAAATCATACTTGTAAAGCATTATACAGCAAATGTTATATGGGATGCAGCAAAGAAGTACCTAGAGGAGAGCTTGAAGCTTTAAACTCTTCTATAGAAGGGAGAAAAGTTAAAAATGAACTAAACATTCAACTGAATATTTTTAAATTTTTTAAATTATACTTTAAGCTCTAAGGTACATGTACACAACGTACAGGTTTGTTACATATGTATACATGTGCCATGTTGCTGTGCGGCACCCATTAACTCGTCATTTACGTTAGGTATATCTCCTAATGCTGTCCCTCCCCCCTCCCCCCACCCCACAACAGGCCCCGGTGTGTGATGTTCCTCTTCCTGTGTCCAGGTGTTCTCATTGTTCAATTCCCACCTATGAGTGAGAACATGCGGTGTTTGGTTTTTTGTCCTTGCAGTAGTTTGCTCAGAATGATGGTTTCCAGCTTCATCCATGTCCCTACAAAGGACATGAACTCATCCTTTTTTATGGCTGCATAGTATTCCATGGTGTATATGTGCCACATTTTCTTAATCCAGTCTATCATTGTTGGACATTTGGGTTGCTTCCAAGTCTTTGCTATTGCGAATAGTGCGGCAATAAATGTTATGTGTGGATGTGTCTTTATAGCAGCATGATTTATAGTCCTTTGGGTATATACCCAGTAATGGGATGGCTGGGTCAAATGGTATTTCTAGTTCTAGATCCTTTAGGAATCGCCACACCGTCTTCAACAATGGTTGAACTAGTTTACAGTCCCACCAACAGTGTAAAAGCATTCCTATTTCTCCACATCCTCTCCAGCACCTGTTGTTTCCTGACTTTTTAATGATCACCATTGTAACTGGTGTGAGATGGTATCTCATTGTAGTTTTGATTTGCATTTCTCTGATGGCCAGTGATGATGAGCATTTTTTCATGTGTCTCAACTGAATAAATTTTTAAGAAAAGTAAAAAGGAAATGAAATGCAACCAACATGGATGAGTATAAATTCAGTGAGATAGAAAATAAATAATCAACAAAACCAATAGATTGTTTTTAGAGCAAACTGACAAAATAGACCAGCTCATGGTAAAATCAGTGAAGAAGAAAAAAAAAAGCAAAGTCGTCATTACCATAAATAGAATAAAGTTTAGAAAAATAGAATATAATTCTGTGAATAGTTTTTTCTAACAAAAGTAAAAATATCAAGATAATTTAGGTGATATTTTATCAAGAGTAATGAAAAACCTATACCATAGATTATATAACTATTTTCAAACCTATGAAATACATATTCACACATGCACACAAACTAAAACTTAAATGGCTTTAATTATGAGTTTTCCCAAAATTTAAAGAAACAGACAACTCCTTGTTGAGATTTGATCAGGTTGGTGGGAAAAATATTAGTTGTAATAGCCACGAAACCCTTTTGGAAGGTCTGAGGGTTTTCACATGACTTTGATAATAGACCTGGCAGAAGGTGGCCTGGTCCCATTACCTTTAGTTAAATAGATTAGAGTAGTAAACAACGAGATGTGAGGAAGTTACCTAGTTAGCTTGTTTACCCATGTGGTCTCAAGATGAGCCTTTGATGCATGCTTTTTGCTCCAGAAGTCCACAATGTCAATTACCCTCTAATGGCATTGACTCAAGCTTTTGTTAACTAATAAATGTGAGTCTCCCTCACTGATCAGGGCTGTCTGCAGTGACAAACCTCTCTTGGTGTGTAGATGGTCAGACACTCAGCAAGACTGGCAAAAGATAATCAGTGTACGTTTTATTCATCCATCGCTGGGGTCAAGGTCTGCAGGCAGACCCCCGCAGCTAATGCCCTCTTGTGAGGAGCAATACCTCAACTCCTATTTATGTGAAATCTTTTTTTTTTATAAGAACATACTTTTTTTTAAAATTTGAATTACATTTATTTTATTTTCTTTTTCTAATTAAAGTTCTGGGGTACATGTGCAGAACATGCAGGTTTGTTACATAGGTATACACATGCCATGGTGATTTGCTGCACCCATCAACCCATCATCTACTTCATCTACTTTAGGTATTTCTCCTAATGCTATCCCTCCTCTAGCCCCTGCCCCTCGACAGGCCCCGGTGTGTGATATTCCCCTCCCTGTGTCCATGTGTTCTCATTGTTCAACTCCCAATTATGAATGAGAACATGCAATGTTTGGTTTTCTGTTTCTGTGTTAGTTTGCTGAGAATGATAGTTTCCAGGTTCATCCATGTCCCTGCAAAGGACATGAACTCATCCTTTTTTATGGCTGCATAATATTCCCAGTAATGGGATTAGTGGGTCCAATGATATTTCTGGTTCTAGATCCTTGAGGGATCACCATGCTGTGTTCCACAATGGTTGAACTAATTTACAGTCCCACCAACAGTGTAAAAGCATTCCTATTTCTCCACATCTTCTCTAGCATCCATTGTTTCCTGACTTCTAAATGATCACCATCCTAACTGGTGTGAGATGGCACCTCATTGTGGTTTTGATTTGCATTTCTCTAATGACCAGTGTTGATGAGCTTTTTTTCTTATGTTTGTTGGCTGCATAATGTCTTCTTTTGAGAACTGTCTGTTCATATTCTTCGCCCACTTTTTCATGGAGTTGTTGTTTTCTTGTAAATTTATTTAAGTTCTTTGCAGATTCTGGATATTAGCCCTTTGTCAGATGGATAGATTGCAAAATTTTTCTCCCAATCAGCAGGTTGCCTGTTCACTGTGATGATAGTTTCTTTTGCTGTGCAGAAGCTCTTTTGTTTAATTAGATCCCATTTGTCAATTTTGGCTTTTGTGGCCATTGCTTTTGGTGTTTTAGTCATGAAGTCTTTGCCCATGCCTGTATCCTGAATGGTATTGCCTAGGTTTTCTTCTATGGTTTTTACAGTTTTAGGTCTGAGGTTTAAGTCTTTAATCCATCTTGAGTTAATTTCTGTATAAGGTGTAAGGAAGGGGTCCGATTTCAGTTTTCTGCATATGGCTAGCCAGTTTCCCCAACACCATTTATTAAATAGGGAATCCTTTCCCCATTGCTTTTGTCAGGCTTGTCAAAGATCAGATGGTTGTAGATGTGTGTTATTATTTCTGAGGCCGCGGTTGTGTTCCATTGGTTTATGTATCTGTTTTGGTACCGGTACCATGCTGTTTTGGTTACTGTAGCCCTGTGGCTGTGGGTTTGACATAAATAGCTCTTATTATTTTGAGATACGTTCCATCAATACCTAGTTTATTGAGAGTTTTTAGCATGAAGGGGTGTTGAATTTTTTCAAAGGCCTTTTCTGCATCTGTTGAGATAATCATGTGGTTTTTGTCATTGATTCTATTTATGTGATGGATTACATTTATTGATTCACATATGTTGAACCTGCCTTGCATCCCAGGGATGAAGCCAACTTGATCGTGGTGGATAAGCGTTTTGATGTGCTGCTGGATTTGGTGTGCCAGTATGTGATTGTGGATTTTCGCGTCAATGTTCATCAGGGATATTGGCCTGAAATTTATTTTTTTTATTGTGTCTCTGCCAGGTTTTGGTATCAGGATGATGGTGGCCTCATTAAATGAGTTAAGGGGGAGTCTCTCTTTTTATATTGTTTGGAGTAGTTTCAGAAAGAATGGTACCAGCTCCTCTTTATACCTCTGGTAGAATTCGGCTGTGGATCTGTCTGGTCCTGGGCTTTTTGTGGTTGATAGGCTAATTACTGCCTCAATTTTAGAACTTGTTATTGGTCTCTTCATGGATTCGACTTCCTCCTGGTTTAGTCATGGGAGGGAGTATGTTTCCAGGAATTTCTCTCTTCTAAATTTTCTAGCTTATTTGTGTAGAGATATTTATAGTATTCTCTGATGGTGGTTTGTATTTCTGTGGGATCAGTGGTGATACCCCCTTTATCATTTTTTATTGAATCTATTTGATTCTTCTCTCTTTTCTTCTTTCTTAGTCTGGCTAGCCATATATCTAAATTGTTAATCTTTTCAGAAAAAAACAGTTCCTTGATTGATTTTTTTTAAGGGTTTTTCATGTCTCTATCACCTTCAGTTCTGATCTTAGTTATTTCTTGGCTTCTGCCAGCTTTTGAATTTGTTTCCTCTTGCTCCTCTAGTTCTTTTAATTGTGATGTTAAGGTGTTGATTTTAGATCTTTCCTGCTTTCTCCTGTGAGCATTTAGTGCTAAAAATTTCCCTCTAAACACAGCTTTAACTGTGTGCCAGAGATTCTGGTATGTTGTGTCTTTGAACTCATTGGTTTCAAATAACTTACTTATTTCTGCCTTAATTTTGTTATTTACCCAGTAGTCATTCAGGAGCAGGTTGTTCAGTTTCCATGTAGTTGAGCAGTTTTGAGTGAGTTTCTTAATCCTGAGTTTTAATTTGATCGCACTGTGTCTGAGAGACTGTTTGTTTGTCATGATTTCCGTTCTTTAGCATTTGCTAAGGAGTGTTTTACCTCCAACCATGTGGTCAATTTTAGAAAAAATGCAATGTGGTGCTGAGAAGAGTGTATATTCTGGGCTGGGCATGGTGGCTCATGTCTGTAATCCCAGCACTTTGGGAGGCCGAGGCAGGTGGATTACAAGGTCAGTAGTTTGAGAACAGCCTGACCAATATGGTGAAACCCCATCTCTACTAAAAATACAATAATTAGCTGGGCATGGTGGCGGGTGCCTGTAGTCTCAGCTACTCGGGAGGCTGAGGCAGGAGAATCACTTGAACATGGGAGGTGGAGGTTGCAGTGAGCCGAGATAGTGCCACTGTGCTACAGAGCAAGAGTCTGTCTCAAAAAAAAAAAAAAAAAAAAGAATGCATATTCTGTTGATTTGGAGTGGAGAGTTTTGTAGAAGTCTATTAGGTCTCCTTGGTCCAGAGCTTAGTTCAAGTCCTGAATATCCTTATTAATTATCTGTCTCATTGATTTGTCTAATATTGACAATGGGATGTTAAAGTCTCCCACTATTATATTATTGTGTGGGAGTCTAACTCTCTTTGTAGGTCTCTAAGAACTTGCTTTATGAATCTGGGTGGTCCTGCATTGGGTGCATCTATATTTAGGATAGTTAGCTCTTCATGTTACATTTATCCCTTTACCATATGTAATGCTCTTCTTTGTCTCTTTTGATCTTTGTTGGTTTAAAGTCTGTTTTATCAGAGACTAGGATTGTAACCCCTGCTTTTTTTTTGCTTTCCATTTGCTTGGTAAATATTCCTCCATCCCTTTATTTTAAGCCTATGTGTGTCTTTGCATGTGAGATGGGTCACCTGAATACAGCCCACCAATGGGTCTTGACTCTTTATCAAATTTGCCAGTCTGTGTCTTTTAATTTAGCCCATTTACATTTAAGGTTAATATTGTTATATGTGAATTTGATCCTGTCATTGTGATTCTAGCTGGTTATTTTGCCCATTAGTTGATGCAGTTTCTTCATAGTGTCGATAGTCTTTACAATTTGGTATGTGTTTGTGCTGGGTCTTCCCGTAGACCCTGGCCGACCAATGAATGAAATGAGTACTTGGACACAGATATGCAGTGTAAAAGCAGCTAGGGGTCTGCCTGGCTCTAGTTGCCAAAAGTGCAGCCCCGAGAAGCTGGAGCTGCATGCTTTTATTCAGTGTAGGCACGATGCCAAAAGCCTGGAGCAAACACAATCTGTGGGTAATTAACATTTATTGTTCCCCTTCCAAGGAACATCACATGTGTGGATGATCAAAGATTGGTTCCTGGTCAACACAAGTAAACAAGCCTGTTTAAGATAAATTCCCCTACACTCCCTTGTACCTACTCCTTGCCCTCTGCCTCAGGGTCAGAGAACAGCTGCCTTTGGCTATTCTCCCCCAAAGCCAGGCAGAGCCTTCGGACCTTTCAGAAGGCCTGCTCCTTTCCCTATAGTTTCTTGAACCACTCTGACCGATCCACATGTTTGCAATGGCTGGTACCAGTTTTTTCTTTCAATATTGAGTGTGCCCTTTAGGAGCTCTTGCAGGCCTGGTGGTGACAAAATCTCTCAGCATTTGCTTGTCTGTAAAGGATTTTATTTCTCCTTTGCTTATGAAGCTTAGTTTGGCTGAATGTGAAATTATGGATTGAAAATTCTTTAAGAATGTTGAATATTGGATCCCAATCTCTTCTGGCATGTAGAATTTCTGCAGAAGGACCCACTGTTAGTCTGATGGGCTTCCCTTTGTGGGTAACCTGACCTTTCTATCTGGCTGCCCTTAACATTTTTTCCTTCATTTCAACCTTTGTGAATCTGATGATTATGTGTCTTGGGGTTGCTCTTCTCGAGGAGTATCTTTGTGGTGTTTTCTGTATTTCCTGAATTTGAATGTTGGCCTGTCTTGCTAGGTTGGGGACGTTCTCCTGGATAATATTCTCAAGAGTGTTTTCCAGCTTGGTTCCATTCTCCCTGTCACTTTCAGGTACACCAATCAAAGGTAGATTTGGTCTTTTCACATAGTCCCATATTTCTTGGAGGCTTTGTTTGTTCCTTTTTATTCTTTTCTCTCTAATCTTGTCTGTCTTCTCACTTTATTAAGTTGATCTTCAATCTCTGATATTGTTTCTTCTGCTTTATCAATTTGGCTATTGATACTCGTGTATGCTTCATGAAATTTTTGAGCTGTGTTTTTCAGCTCCATCTGGTCATTTATGTTGTTATCTAAACTGGTTATTCTTGTTAGCAATTCGTCTAACCTCTTTTCAATGTTCTTAGCTTCCTTGCATTCTGTTAGAACATGCTCCTTTAGCTCAGAGGAGTTTGTTATTACTCACCTTCTGAAGCCTACTTCTGTCAATTTGTCAAACTGATTCTTCATCCAGTTTTGTTTCCCTGCTGGCAAAGAGTTTTGATACTTGGAGGAGAGGAAGCATTTGGGTTTTTGGATTTTCAGACTTTTTGTGCTGGTTTTTCCTCATCTTCATGGATTTATCTACCTTTGATGTTGGTTACCTTCAGATGGGGTCTCTTAGTGGATGTGCTTTTTTATTGATGTTAATGCTAATCCTTTCTGTTTGATAGTTTTTCTTCTAACAGTCAGGACCCTCTGCTGCAGGTCTGCTGGAGTTTTCTGGAGGTCCACTCCAGACCCTGTTTGCCTGGATATCACCAACAGAGGCTGCAGAACAGCAAAGATTGCTGCCAGTTACTTCCTCTAAAAGTTTTGTCCCAGAGAGGCACCTGCCAGATGCCAGCCAGAGCTCTCCTGTATGAGGCATCTGTCAACCCCTGCTGAGAGGTCTCTCCCAGTCAAAGACACAGGGGTCAGGGACCCACTTCAGGAGAGAGTATGACCCTTAGCAGAGGTCAAACACTGTGCTGTGAGATCTACTGCTCTCTTCAGAGCCATCAGGCAGGGATGTTTAAGTCTGCTGAAGCTGCACCCACAGCTGCCCCTTCCCCCAGGTGCTCTATCCCAGGGAGACGGGAGTTTGATCTATAAGCCCCTGACTGGGGCTGCTGCCTTTCTTTCAGAGATGCCCTGCTCAGGGAGAAGGAATCTAGAGTGGCAGTCTGTCTACAAGGGCTCTGCAGAGCTCTGGTGGGCTCTGCCCAGTTCAAACTTCCCAGCAGCTTTGTTTACACTGTGAGGAGAAAACTGCCTACTCAAGCCTCAATAATGGTATACACCCCTCCTCCCACCAAGCTTGAGAATCACAGGTCATCTTCAGACTGCTGCACTGGCAGTGAGAATGTCAAGCCACTGGATCTTAGCTTGCTGGGCTCTGTGGGGGTGGGATCCACTGAGTTAGACCACTCAGCTCCCTGGCTTCAGCCCCCTTTCCAGGAGAGTGAACAGTTCTGTCCCGCTGGTGCTCCAGGCCCCGCTGGGGTATGAAAAAAAACTCTTGCAGCTAGCTCAGTGTCTGCCCAAACAGCCACCCAGTTTTGTGCTTGAAACCCAGGGCCCTGGTGGCGTAGGCACCTGAGGGAATCTCCTGGTCTGTGGGTTGCAAAGACCATGGGAAAAGCACAGTATCTGGGCCAGAATGCACTATTCCTCATGGCTTCCCTGGGCTAGGGGAGAGAGTTCCCCAACCTCTTGCACTTCCCACGTGAGGCGACACCCCACCCTGCTTCAGCTCGCCCTCCATGGGCTGCACTTACTGTCCAGCCAGTCCCAATGAGCTGAGCCGGGTACCTCAGTTGGAAATGCAGAAATCACCCACCTTCTGCATCAATCTCACTGGAAGCTGCAGACTGGCACTGTTCCTATTTGGCCATCTTGGATCCAGGATCTCCCTATGTGAAATCTTAAAAAAAAAAAAAAGTTGAGATTCTGGGCAAGATGGCCAAATAGGAATAGCTCCAGTCTGCAGCTCCCAGCAGGATCAATGCAGAAGACGGGTGATTTCTGCATTTCCAACTGAGGTACCCAATTCATTTCATTGGGACTGGTTGGACAGTGGGTGCAGCCCACGGAGGGTGAGCTGAAGCAGAATGGGGCATTGCCTCATCCGGGGAGTGCAAGGGGTCAGGGATTCCCTGCCCTAGCCAAGGGAAGCTGTGAAAGACTGTGAACGGTGTACTCCAGCCCAGATACGTCACAGTCTTTGCAACCCGCAGACCAAGAGATTCCCTCTGGTGCCTATGCCACCAGGGCCCTGGGTTTCAACCACAAAACTGGGCGGCTCTTTGGGAAGACACCTAGCTAGCTGCAGGAGCTTTTTTAAATACCCCAGTGGCACCTGGAATGCCAGCGGGATAGAACCATTCACTGCCCTGGAAAGGGGGCTGATGCCAGGGGGCCAAGTGGTCTGGCTGGGCAGGTGCCACACTCACAGAACCCAGCAAGCCAAGATCCACTGGCTTGAAATTCTCGCTGCCAGCACAGCAGTCTGAGGTTAACCTGAGATGCTCTAACTGGGGAGGGCCGTCTGCCATTACTGAGGCTTGAGTAGGCTGTTTTACCCTCACAGTGTAAATAAAGCCACCGGGAAGTTCAAACTGGGCAGAGCCCACCACAGCTCAGCAAGTCCACTGTGGCCAGACTGCCTCTCCAGATTCCTTCTCTCTGGGCAGGCCGTTTGTGAAAAAAGACAGGAGCCCCAGTCAGGGGCTAATAGATAAAACTCCTATCTCCCTGGGACAGAGCACCTGGGGGAAGGGGCACTGTGGGTGCAGCTTAGGCAGACTTAAACATCCCTGCCTGATGGCTCTGAAGAGAGCAGCAGATCTCCCAGCACAGCATTTGATCTCTGCTAAGGAACAGACTGCCTCCTCAAGTGGGTCCCGACCCCATGTCTCCTGACTGGGAGACACCTCCCAGTAAGGGATGAAAGACACTTCATACAAGAGAGCTCTGGCTGGCATCTGGCAGGTGCCCCTCTGGGATGAAGTTTTCAGAGGAAGTAACAGGCAGCAATCTTTGCTGTTCTGCAGCCTCTGCTGGTGATATCCAGGCAAACAGGGTCTGGAGTGGACCTCCAGAAAACTCCAGCAGACCTGCAGCAGAGGGTCCTGACTGTTAGAAGAAAAATTAACAAACAGAAAGGAATAGCATTAACATCAATAAAAAAGGACGTCCACTCAGAGACCCCATCCAAAGGTCACCAAAATCAAACACCAAAGATAAATCCACGAAGATGGGGAGAAACCAGCATAAAAGGGCTGAAAATTTCAAAAACAAGAATGCCTCTTCCCCTCCAAAGGATCACAACTCCTCACCAACAAGGGAATGAATAAAACTGGACGGAGAATGAGTTTGACAAACTGACAGAAGGTGGCTTCAGAAAGTGGGTAATAACAAACTCCTCTGAGCTAAAGGAGCATGTTCTAACCAAATGCAAGGAAGCTAAGAACCTTGAAAAAAGGTTAGATGAATTGCTAACATGAATAACCAGTTTAGATAACAACATAAATGACCTGATGGAGCTGAAAACCACAGCTCAAAAATTTCGTGAAGTATACACGAGTATCAATAGCCAAATCGATAAAGCAGAAGAAACAATATCAGAGATTGAAGATCAACTTAATGAAATAAAGTGAGAAGACAAGATTAGAGAGAAAAGAATAAAAATGAACAAACAAAGCCTCCAAGAAATATGGGACTATGTGAAAAGACCAAATCTACCTTTGATTGGTGTACCTGAAAGTGATGGGAAGAATGGAAAACACTCTTCAGGATATTATCCAGGAGAACTTCCCCAACCTAGCAAGACAGGCCAACATTCAAATTCAGGAAATACAGAGAACACCACAAAGATACTCCTCGAGAAGAGCAGCCCCAAGACACTTAATCATCAGATTCACAAAGGTTGAAATGAAGGAAAAAATGTTAAGGGCAGCCAGATAGAAAGGTCAGGTTACCCACAAGGGGAAGCCCATCAGACTAACAGTGGATCTCTCTGCAGAAACCCTGCAACCCAGAGGAGAGTGGGGGCCAATATTTAACATTCTTAAAGAAAAGAATTTTCAATCTGTAATTTCACATCCAGCCAAACTAAGCTTCATAAGTGAAGGAGAAATAAATTCTTTACAGACAAGCAAATGCTGAGAGATTTTGTCACCACTAGGTCTGCCTTAACAGAGCTCCTGAAGGAAGCACTAAACATAGAAAGGAACAACTGGTACCACAAACATAACAAATTGTAAAGACCATCAACACTATGAAGAAACTGCATCAACTAACAGGCAAAATAACCAGCTAGCATCACAATGACAGGATAAAATTCACACATAACAATATTAACCTTAAATGTAAATGGGCTAATGCCCCAATTAAAAGACACAGACGGGCAAATTGGATAAAGAGTCAAGACCCATCAGTGTGCTGTGTTCAGGAGACCCATCTCACATGCAAAGACACATATAGGCTCAAAATAAAGGGATGGAGGGATATTTACCAAGCAAATAGCAAAAAAAAAAAAAAAAAAAAGCAGGAGTTGCAATCCTAGTCTCTGATGAAACAGACTTTAAACCAACAAAGATCAAAAGAGACAAAGAAGGGCATTAAATATGGTAAAGGGATCAATGTAACAAGAAGCGCTAACTATCCTAAATATAGATGCACCCAATGCAGGAGCACCCAGATTCATAAAGCAAGTTCTTAGAGACCTACAAAGAGAGTTAGATGCCCACACAATTTAACACACCACTGTCAATAATAGACTGATCAACATGACAGAAAATTAACAAGGATATTCAAGACTTGAACTCAGCTCTAGAACAAGCAGAACTAATAGACTTATACAGAACTCTCCACCCCAAATCAACAGAATATACATTCTTCTCAGCACCACATCACACTTATTCTAATATTGACCACATAATTGGAAGTAAAACACTCCTCAGCAAATGCAAAAGAACGGAAATCATAAACAGTCTCTGAGATCACAGTGCAATCCAGTTAGAACTCAGGATTAAGAAACTCACTCAAAACTGCACAACTACATGGAAACTGAACAACCTGCTCCTGAATGACTACTGGGTAAATATATTCTCTGAAACCAATAAGAATAAAGACACAAAGTACAAGAGGGAAGTTTATAGCACTAAATGCACACAATAGAAAGCAGGAATGATCTAAAATTTACACTCTAACATCACAATTAAAAGAACTAGAGAAGCAAGAGCAAACAAATTCAAAAGCTAGCAGAACTGAAGGAAATAGAGACAAAAAACTCTTAAAAAATCAATGAATCCAGGAGCTGGTTTTTTGAAAAGATCAACAACATAGATACACTGCTGGCCAGACTAAGAAAGAAGAAAAGAGAGAACAATCAAATAGATGCAATAAAAAATGATAAAGGGGATATCACCAGTGATCCCACAGAAATTCAAACTACCATCTGAGAATACTGTAAACACCTCTACACAAATAAAATAGAAAATCTAGAAGAAATGGATAAATTCCTGGACACATACATCCTCCCAAGTCTAAACCAGGAAGAAGTCGAATCCCTGAATAGACAACAAGTTCTAAAATTGAGGCAGTAATTAATAGCCTACCAACCACAAAAAGTCCAGGACAAATGGATTCACAGCCAAATTCTACCAGAGGTACAAAGAGAAGCTGGTACCATTCCTTCTGAAACTATTCCAAACAACAGGAAAAGAGGGAATCCTCCTTACCTCATTTTATGAGACCACCATCATCCTGATACCAAGACACAACAAAAAAAAAAGAAAATTTCAGGCCAATATCCCTGATGAACATTGATGTGAAAATCCTCAACAAAATACTGGCTAAACCGAATCCAACAGCACATCAAAAAGCTTATCCACCATGATCAAGTGGGCTTCATCCCTGGGATGCAAGGCTGGTTCAACATACACAAATCAATAAAAGTAATCCAGCATATAAACAGAACCAAAGACTAAAACCACATGATTATCTCAATAGATACAGAAAAGGCCTTTGACAAAATTCAACAACCCTTCATGCTAAAAACTCTCAATAAATTAGGTATTGATGGGACATATCTCAAAATAATAAGAACTATCTATGACAAACCCACAGCCAATATCATACTGAATGGGCAAAAACTGGAAGCATTCCCTTTGAAAACTGGTATAAGACAGGGATGCCCTCTCTCACCACTCCTATTCAACATAGTGTTGGAAGTTCTGGCCAGGGCAATCATGCAGGAGAAGGAAATAAAGGGTATTCAATTAGGAAAAGAGGAAGTCAAATTGTCCCTGTTTGCAGATGACATGATTGTATATCTAGAAAACCCCATCGTCTCAGCCCAAAATCTCCTTAAGCTGATAAGCAACTTCAGCAAAGTCTCAGAATACAAAATCAGTGTGTAAAAATCACAAGCATTCCTATACACCAATAACAGAAAAACAGCCAAATTATGAGTGTACTTCCATTCACAATTGCTAAATACCTAGGAATACAACCTACAAGGGATGTGAAGGACCTCTTCAAGGAGAACTACAAACCACTGCTCAAGGAAATCAGAGAGGACACAAACAAATGGAAAAACATTCCATGATCATGGATAGGAAGAATCAATATTGTGAAAATGGCCATACTGCCCAAAGTAATTTACAGATTCAGTGCTATCCCCATCAAGTTACTATTGACTTTCTTCACAGAATTAGAAAAAAACTATTTTAAGTTTCATCTGGAACAAAAAAAGAGCCCGCATAGCCAAGACAATCCTAAGTGAAAAGAACAAAGCTGGCAGCATCATGCTACCTGACTTCAAACCATACTACAAGGCTACAGTAACCAAAACAGCATGGTACTGGTACCAAAACAGATATATAGACCAGTGGAACATAATAGAGGCCTCAGAAATAACACCACACATCTATGACCATCTGATCTTTGACAAACCTGACAAAAACAATCAATGGGGAAAGGATTCCCTATTTAATAAATGGTGTTGGGAAAACTGGCTAGCCATATGCAGAAAACTGAAACTGGACCCCTTCGTTACACCTTATGCAGAAATTAACTCAAGATTGATTAAAGACTTAAACCTCAGACCTAAAACCATAAAAACCATAGAAGAAAACCTAGGCAATACTATTCTCAGGACATAGGCATGGGCAAAGACTTCATGACTAAAACAGCAAAAGCAATGGCTACAAAAGCCAAAATTGACAAATGGGATCTAATTAAACTAAAGAGCTTCTGCACAGCAAAAGAAACTATTATCAGAGTGAACAGGCAACCTGCTGATTGGGAGAAAAATTTTGCAATCTATCCATCTGACAAAGGGCTAATATCCAGAATCTACAGAGAACTTAAACAAATGTACAAGAAAACAAGAACCCCATCAAAAAGTGAGCAAAGAATATGAACAGGCACTTCTCAAAAAAAGACATTATGCAGCCAGCAAACATATGAAAAAAAGCTCATCATCACTGGTCATTAGAGAAATGCAAATCAAAACCCAGTTAGAATGGTGATCATTTAAAAGTCAGGAAACAATGGATGCTAGAGAGGATGTGGAGAAACAGGAATGCTTTTACACTATTGGTGGAAGTGTAAATTAGTTCAACCATTGTGGAAGACAGTGTGGTGATTCCTCAATGATCTAGAACAAGAAATACCATTGGACCCAGCAATCCCATTACTGGGACCATTCTATTATAAAGACACATGCACACATATGTTTATTGCAGCATTCTTCACAATAGCAAAGAGTTGGAACCAACCTGAGTGCCCATCAATGATAGACTCGATAAAGGAAATGTGGCATATATATACCATGGAATATTATGCAGCCATAAAAAAGGATGAGTTCATGTCCTTTGCAGGGACATGGATGAAGCTAGAAACCATCATTCTTAGCAAACTATCACAAGAACAGAAAACCAAACACCACACATGTTCTCATAAGTGGGAGTTGAACAATGAGAACATATGGACACAAGGAATGGAACATCACACACCAGTGCCTGTGAGGGGGTGGGGGTAAAGGCGAGGGATAGCACTAGGAGAAATACCTAATGTAGATGACAGGTTGATGGGTGCAGCAAACCACCATGTCACGTGTATACCTATGTAACAAACCCCCAGTTACTATGAGAGTATAACCTTGACAGTAAAACCAGTTAAAAATAAAGTTACTTATGAAAGTAGATGTCAAAATCATAAAAATAAAATATTAGCTAACCAAATTAATATTTAATAATATGACTATAATTGTTGAAATACAAAGATAACCAAATATTAGTAAAATCTATTAATATAATTTCTCACATTAACAGAAATAAAGATATAATTTTTAATACACATTAAAAGGTATTTCTAAAATTCAGTTCACTTTCACAATAAAAACTTGTAGACCAAACTTGAACTAGAAGAAAATCTTTTTACTTAATAAATAAGGTCTATCGAAATTTACACAAACATCATAATACATGGGGAAACATTAGAGCCAGGCTCTTGGAATCAGTAACAGAACAAGGATACCACTATTGCCACTTATTTTCAACCTAGTGAAGGAGGTTCCAGCCAAGTGTTATCAGAAGTTTAAGATTGAAAATGAAAAAATAAAATTATCATTCTCATAGTATATGAATTTCACGTTTTAGACAATCAAGATAATGTATAGACAACTGTTTGGAAGTAAGAAAATTCAGAAACATTGTACAATTTAAAAACCAATACACAAAATAAATAGTCTTTTTTTACCAGCAAAACTGTTATAAAATTGAATTGGAAAAAACTGCATTGACTATAAAACTAAAACTATAAAAAATAAATGCAACAAAAATCATGTAAGATAGGTATGAAAAATTATAAAATCTTATTGGAAGACATAAAACTAAAACGTTGGTGAAACAATGTTTATGGATAAAAAGCCTCAATATTATAACATGTAAATTTTATACAAATTTACCTATAAAATCTATGCAATTTGAACAGGTTGTTAATGTAATCTGAGAAATTGATCCTAAAATTAACTCAGAGGAGTTAAAGGCCAAGAAGATCCCAGAATGTTTTTAAGAAGGAAAAGTGGGAGAATAATTCAAGGGACTTACATGGCTTTGTATCAAGACTTACTCTAAAGCATCAATAGTTAAAAAGGGTAATTGATCAACAATTAAGCCATTAGACTAAAAGAATAGAAAAGAGAATCTCCAGGACAAATTCTTATATAGGTAAGTGGCAGAGGGAAAGTCAGTGGGAGAATGAGTGGATGAATAATATCGCCAAAATGTGTTATCCATATCAAGTTTTAAAAAATACCTTTAGCTTCCATCACATACAAAACTATATTTTAGATAAATTACAGATCTAACGATGAAGAACAAACTGTAAATACTAAATATAAGAGGATATTTTCATGAACTCAAGGTAGAGAAGGATTTCCTAAATATGACACCAAAAGCACAAACAAAAATGGAAAAAAAATTTAAATTTCTTTAAATTAAAATTTAAAACTTCTACACAGTAGAAGGTTACAGGACAAGCCACAAACTTGAAAGATATACTTATGAAGTGAATTAATTTCAAAGGATTCATGTCTAGAATAGCAAATCTAGAACTTTTTGATCCAAAACAAGTTAATAGTCTTAAAATTGTTGAGGACCTGAAAGAACTGTTCTTTTCTGACATGTATAATTTTAAAAATAGAAAATATTTATTAATTTATTTAAAATGATCAAAAAACAAAATTGTATGTTACTATAAATAACAAATTTCCTGCAAAATAAATTCACCATAACAAATGGAAAATAATGACAAGAGTGGTTTTGTTTGGATTTTTGCAAATCTCTATGAAGTCTAAATTAAGACTGCTGGATTCTCTTATCTGCTTCTGCATTCAACTTATTGCAATCTTATTTTAGTTTACATATGTAAAGAAAATCCAACCTTATACAGATTGTAGTTGCAAAGAGGAAATCCTCACTCACACTCTGAAAGAATGTCAATGTCTCCCAGGGTCTCTGAACCGCACTTTAAGAATCGCTGTTCCAGAATGAAGAATTTCTACAATTCAATGAGAAAAAACATAAAAGGCCAAAGGTTTAAATAAGCAGCTTGCATACCAGGAGATCCAAATGTCCCAAAACATTTTTGTTACTGTTCAGTAACTTTAGTAATCAAGGAACTTTAATTTAAAATGACAAGATAACTTTCCATACCCAAAAGACTAACCAAAAAAAATTAAAATCTGGCAATTATAAGTTTTCATGAGTGTTTAGAGCAATGGCAATCTTTATGCACTGCTGATGGATTTGTAAATTGTCACCTTTTGCAGGAAAAAAATGAGCAATATTTAACAAAGTTTCAGCTATCCATACAGTGATACCAACAAATTTCCCTTCTAGATATGTAATTTAAAGAAGCACCAGGCCATTTGCACAAGGTTGACCTTCAGGTCATTGTTTGAATAACAAAATTAAAAATAACCTAATAGAAAAATAGCTAAATAAACAGTGTTATGTAGTACAATGGCATTCTATGTAGCGATTAAAATAAGCTGACTGTACTACATTTTTTAAAATCACTTAGAAATATTTCACCTGTAACATTGACTAAGTTTCAGAATGCTACACAGAATAGGATACATTTTTAAAATTTATGACTGCATGAAAGTAATACCATATATTATTTCTGTATATAGTAATTATGTGTGTGTGTGCGTGTGTGTATAGTGAAAAAATTAAAAGCATGGTAAAGAAAGTCATACATCTTCAGAACAGCAATTATTGCTGGACAGACAGGGAGGGTGATCAGAACAGAAAAGAATACAATTATATCTCATGTTTTATTCATCAACAAGCTAATGAAAACTGAAGCAAATATGGATAAATAATATTAAAATTGCATAATAGGAGAGATATATATATAACTGTATATATACAGTTATTCTCTATACCTGGCTGTATATTTCATAATATTTTTTAAAAATTAAATTAAAAACCTAGGTTCCCACCAGGTAGTGTGACAGCAGACATGGAAAATTAGTTGAGATTGAGGTATATAGCTGCAATTTTAAAACATATGCATGGCAACTTTAGGACAATAAATTGACATTTGAATCATCAGAGATGGGCTTATTACTTTTCACTAATATGTTATTAATACTCTATCCCCATGATTGTCCTTCTGGGTAACAGAATGCTTTTGCTAATGTTTATTATTTCCCTGCAGATGGACAGTGCTATGAATATAAATGGATGGCCAGTGCTTGGAAGGGCTCTTCCCGAACAGTGTGGTGTCAAAGGTCAGATGGTATAAATGTAACAGGTAAACCTCCAGTTTCTCTTTGTTCTTTGAAAATCTTCCTGTAACACACAAGTGATTGGTTGAAGAAAATAATTAAGGAAACAAAGTTACTCTTTCAGTATTCAAAGCCTGTTTGGGATTCAGGATGCCTAAGCTGTATATACCCATCTGGTGACCAATGACAAATTATTATAGTTTATAATGGTTCAAATTATCTCTCACCTAGCCTTTTCAGGTATTGCTGCTGAAACTTATTTAAAATACTATCTAATTCTAATAAATAATTGTTATAAATAATTTTCAGGTCTTTTCTAGAAATTTTATATATGAATAACTTACTATATGTTTAAAAATCAATTTTTTTGACTTTCTGCTTCTGTGCCTTGAAGGCAATATAAATGCAGACCAAAAATACCACCAAGGGAATATGATTATACAAATCCAAATACCTTGCTTAAATTCAGAAGTCTATGATTTAGAGATTTTTAAATTAATTAATAGGGAAGACCTACTGGTAAATTTCAAACCCAGACCATCTGAGCAGCTCACCTACTGTGCCCGCATCCCCAGATTATTGTATATCCAAAGAAGAAATCCAAAGGAAGAACTTTATTTGATTGTACTTCAACCAACATATACCTCCAAAGAACTACTCTAGTGTGCAATTACTAAAAGCCTATCTGAAGCCTGTAAGCATGAGGGATCCTAAGGACCCCTTGAAGGAGGAAGAGACTTTGGCTCAAGATAGATAGTGAACCACCAAGCAAATTTCTTAGAAAGAAATGCAAGTCAGAACCAGAACCTTAATTTCAGGCACATGGACCCAGAAATCTAAGCCTTTCCATAAGCAATTTCTTTTTATAAATCTAACTTACAGGAATTGCCATAGCATGGCAACAGCAGGAGTCTTGACAGTTAACTGCTCAGGCAGACCTGCTTACTTGCTGCTGTTTCGATCCTGCTGTGGGGGGAAAAACAATGTGCATTTGGATGCCTCTGAATAATGTTCATTTATAAATTTAACTTTAATATATACAGTAAGAAATAGGAGCAAGGATCAATATGGTTTTTGAAAACTATCCATCTTTATATTGAATTTTAAATTACCTGGATTTATCGAAACCCAATTACTTATTTCCTCCATATGGAAGCTGGACCAGGATGTCAATTTTTTTTCTTGTGAAGATAGGATTTTATACATGAGAAAGCTCTCCCAAGAAACCCTTAATAATAACAACTCCCTGTGGTCACATACGTAACAAAGAAAAGACATCTAATAGAAACCGTTTGCTCTCTCACTGTATTATTTTTTGGAAGAAAAATCTGCTCCATCTACCCCACTCTAAGAGGTATGGAGTGAGAAGAGTCCTGACAGGGATAGACAGGCTTTCTGAATGAGGCGGTGTTACAGAAGTCATCCACTGAGCTCAGCGATTGGAAATAAATGTCTCCATTCTTTTTTAAACTATTCAAAGAAAATTTAACAGCTTCTCTAGATGATCCTATAAGTTTGAAGTTTTTTTTCAATAATAGATGCAAATAATATTTACCTGACTTTTCTTCTACATGTTAAAAACTCTTTTTCCACTGCAGTTGGGGCTATTCCCCCAATGCAAAGGTAAGTCAAATTTTAAGAGACTTACCTATAAAATCATATTTTTAATTTCTTTTCAATTCAGCAAAGTGTCCAATGGATTATTTCTAATGCTATTCAGTACCAAAAGGCCAATGTGTAAATGATTTGTGTTAAACTCTATGTGCATTCTTCTTTCATCTTTTAGGAGAGATGAGATTCTTTATGACAAATAGACAAGTGTGTAAAGTATATTACCTGTCTTGATCAATTGCTTTAATGTATGAATTGTCCTTATAAGAAGCTCAAAATATTGCTTTGTGTGTGTGTGTTTAATAATAACTTCAGTGTGGCCAATTAACTGTGATTGCCTTGCAATGACTAACTGCTTTTCTGTGACAATTTTTCTATGAGTATTTTGTGACTATAATATTGAGAGAAACACAAAGAATTAGCAATAGGCACCTGTGATTAAATTCCAGAGAATCATCAGTTCCATAAATAAAGAAAAAATTTTGTTTTGCTAAAATTCTGTTAAACTGAACAAGTATAGTTTGAAAATATGAGCTTCCTTCACGTCACCAATGTTTTTTATGATGTCTATTTCCATCTTAAAACCTCACTTGAGACAAATTAGGCACAGTTGGTACTACGCTTGAAAATAAACAAGAGAGAGATAAACAACTCTAATGTCAAGTTAAAACCATAGTGCAAAACAAATGATTTAGTAGATACATTTGTTTTCTTCTCTATATCCAAAAAACACCATGAATTAGCAGAAACTGTGACTTCTCTAAAAAAAAGAAATGTGCATTATTTAAAGAAAACATTTATTTAACATAAATTAAAGAGCTAAACAGTTATTTCAAAGGACATGGAAACTATTGTTTTGAATCTCCAAGAAAGAATTTTAACTTGAAATTAAATCAGCTTTTCAATTGCCAGACTTGGATTCATGTGCTCCTGACAGAAAAAGCTTGTGTGCAATTAGTATTTTCAAAATAGCAGCTATAAAATCATTCTTTCAACAAATGCTTGTTGAATACCTGCTGAGTACCAGGCACTGAGCTAGCTCCCCTGAGTAAGAAGGGCCTGGAGTTACTAAATAAGGTGGTCAAGGTTAACCAAATGTTTCACAGTCAACCACTGACAGAAAAATTCCTGGGATTCCCAAGGTGGTTCAAGATTCAAAGACAAGTCACTAACAACAGTGTATTTTTATCACAGCAAGATATATTATTTGTCAAAACATGATTTTCTGTTCTGCAGGGGGCTGCTTGGTGATGAGCCAGCCTGATGCCGACCGGTCTTGTAACCCACCGTGTAGTCAACCCCACTCATACTGTAGCGAGGTATGTGTAAATTCATCAGGGCAGACAAGCCAGCTCCATCATTTGTCACCCCACTGTCTCTTATGCAGTTTATCTTCCTCCAAAGAAAGCATGTCTTGAGGCATAAAAATCCCATTTTAGACACCTCCTTTTACCAATCTAAAAAGTCCTGAATTCACTTGTTTTCACCTTTAGAATACATTTTTATATAATGCCAAAAGTATGTTTCTGTGTAGTTAAAAATATTACAGGAATTATGTATAGTAATTCCCAAAACAAACCTTGTTTAAAGCCTTCTCTTCAAGTCAGGTCTGTTAGACTTTCAAAGATTCCTTACATGGCTAGTGTAAATCTTCTTTTCTCCTGCAGACAAAAACATGCCATTGTGAAGAAGGGTACACTGAAGTCATGTCTTCTAACAGCACCCTTGAGCAATGCACACTTATCCCCGTGGTTGTAATACCCACCATGGAGGACAAAAGAGGAGATGTGAAAACCAGTCGGGCCGTACATCCAACCCAACCCTCCAGTAACCCAGCAGGACGGGGAAGGACCTGGTTTCTACAGCCATTTGGGCCAGGTGAACTGACTAGACTAGTGTTGAAGTAGAAACCTTTAGTTATTTTAGGCAATGCCAAAGAATTTAAAAAGTGAGCAAGCATTTTTATATGAGCTATTGATTATTTTATCTACATGCATTTATTCTGATAGTGCCATCTATTCTTCAATTTTTTACTATCATTATGGAAAATAACTCATGTTTGAAGTTCAGAGAAATGAAATTACATTCTCCTGAGAAAAAATTTTGGATCAATATGATTCAGTTCAATTCCAGTCCAAAAATTACAAGTATAATTAATTTCAAATTGAACAAAGCTGGAAACATGAATTTTAAAAAATGTGTTGTCATTCAGAACTAGGATAAAGGAGACTGTAAAGACATTCCAGAATTTTTCATTTGATCATAGGAACAGTAATAGTTTGACCCTTAAATAAAAACATCAGTAATGCAGTTCTGTGCCAGGGCACACATGGTAGCTAGACCAGTTTGTCTTAGCCCTAAAAGTCAGCATACTCAAATACTTGGAATCTGTACTAGTGCCAGATAAACAGGGAGACAATGGAGCCTTCCCTTCTGGATAGGATGATCCAAATTTTTTTTCACATTCACAGACAGCTCTTAATGTATCTGGTAATAAATGCAAAGCCAGTACAGGCAAATGCTTGAATACCTCGTGATATGCTATTCTCTACTCTGCACACTTTCCCTCCTCAGTTGGATTTCATCATATGCTCATCCCTAGAACTAACCTGGTGCTTGAAAATGTGCTACATGGTTTATAAAGCAGCTAATATGCCACTTTTTCTCACATCCTGGAGGAACTACTAGTCCATGAAGCAAAGGGAAATCTCCAGGCAGAGCCAGGCATAGTCTACTTTAAAATGCCATTAGAAACATGAGAAAAGATGGAAGGAATCTGCTTAGCTAGCACATCTCCATTTCTATGCATTAAGTCTGAATACTTTCCCTTATTGGAGAATAAATATTGGATTTTTAAGATATTTTACATGTTTGGGTGGTTATTCCTGCTTTAATTGGCTTATTTAGCTGATAGTATGATTTATTTTGCAAAGCTGACTTACCTGTGTAAGCATGGGAAACTCTTCCCTCAGTGTTTAAGACAGTGGACTAGCAGACAACCAGTAGCGATTTTGACCTTTACTAAGAATTGAAGCAGGTCTCAGAGCAAAACCAGTCCTTTTGAAAAAAAAGAATATTATTGTCATTATTTTAAATTTTATATATAGTTTCCCCAAAGTTAATAGTTTAATATATTTAAAAGGTGCATGTTCTGAAAACTCAGATATTCTTTGATTTTGAAAAACCCCAAAAAACATTTGTTGAAGAAACTCTCAACGTAGAGAACCTCAATCGTGGAACAGCTCTTTTGATTCTAAACTGATCTCAAATTAAAAAAAAAAAAATCTTTAGGATTAGAAAGGATATTCAGAATATTAATTGAGTTTATTCCCAGCAAATGAACCTCTAACTTGATCTAACTCCAGGTGAAAAAATTCCACAGTACCAATTTGCATTTGATGGCTTTCAAATATTGAATAAACCAGTCTATGTGAGGCCAATTTTGCCCAATCTATAATTTTAACACTAAGATCAAATATTTAATTGCAACAGAAAATATATGTTGATGTGAGGATCAAATTAAATTAGCCAATGTCATTAATAACATCTTGTGCTTGAAGTTTATTCAGAGCATAAAACTGAGGAGTTCAAAGATGAGACCAGAAACCCAAATTACAAAAGTTCCTGTTATGTCTGATTCCATATATTAGAAAAGGTAGAAAAAAATTATTTATAGATCCTTTTATATGTTAACCAAACCAATTGCTTTGAAAATGACATTGTCAGCCAATTTTAAAACACATTGTAAGTGCAGACTAGATAAAAGATTATTAATTCCATAGATGTTAAATATATTCACTTTCATTTTACCTGGAATAAAAATGACAAAGTTTTTGTTTAAATACCTATATGCATTAACTCAAGGTTGTAGAAACATTCTTAAAATTGCATTTTTCATCTTTTCTTATCATTGCAATTCTCAAAATAGATTGAAAATCAGAAGAAAATGTTTATATAGCATTACACATATATCGAGTTTGAAATAAAATTAAGATGAAAGGCAGCTGAAGTTTAGACAAAGAAACTTGAAATCTGAAGTCAAACATTTATAACTTTTCAATTCAATTTTTCCTTGATAGCTTATCTTTAATGAAGCAGAATCTAACTCATAATAGCAGCTTTGCATTAATCATTAACTGTGCTGAAGCAATAATTCTTTTTGGGTTTTGAAAGAAATTGGTCATATATTACTGACCATTGGTCATAGTTAAAGACTGCCTCATGTATACCAGACTAATGTGAATTAATAACTAATATCCATTCTTCTTAGATGGGAGACTAAAGACCTGGGTTTACGGTGTAGCAGCTGGGGCATTTGTGTTACTCATCTTTATTGTCTCCATGATTTATCTAGCTTGGTGAGTGTTTAAATAATTAAAAATCCAAAGAGATACTTAATCATAACACAGAAACAGCAAACTAACGTCTCAAATAAGTACTCTACATTTATCTGGTGTTCACATGAATTTCTAAATAAACATGGCTTTAGTCCTAGATGGGCTAAAAGCTACCAAATCTGAGCCATTTTGTTTCTAAATATGAGCAAGAACTTGCTGCAGGTCATCTTCTCGAGTATGTTGTCTTGCATACTTTCAAGAGAATATTGCTTTGTACTGATTATGGTGAACTGTAGATTTTTATATTGAATTACTAATTGAGGAAGATATTACAGTAATACCTAACCATATTCAACTCTCTTTTAAATCATGTATTATTTATAAATTACGCATTATTTATAAAGGTTTCTGGCCAAATGAAAATGACCCTACTATGATATTATTTCTGTTGTTAATACTAAAAGAGCACCACTTGGATAATTTATCTTTTGTAGGATAGTAAAACACTTGAAGTTTACTTAGAGTTTATTCAAAGCATAAAACTGAAATTCAAGATCAGACAATCAAATTCTAAGGTAGACTTTACGGAAGGCAGGCAACGAGGCAATTTCAGTTTATCAATTTGCTTTTACTTTTTTTCGCTTAAAGCAATCAAATTTACAATTAGAAACTGATTTTCTTCCTCCTACTTCTGAATGTTTTTACAGCAAAAAGCCAAAGAAACCCCAAAGAAGGCAAAACAACCGACTGAAACCTTTAACCTTAGCCTATGATGGAGATGCTGACATGTAACATATAACTTTTCCTGGTAACCACCAATTTTGGCTTTCTGACTTCATAGATGTCCAGAGGCCACAACAAATGTATCCAAACTGTGTGGATTAAAATATATTTTAATTTTTAAAAAGGGCATCATAAAGACAAGAGTGAAAATCATACTGCCACTGGAGATATTTAAGACAGTACCACTTATATACAGACCATCAACCGTGAGAATTATAGGAGATTTAGCTGAATACATGCTGCATTCTGAAAGTTTTATGTCATCTTTTCTGAAATCTACCAACTGAAAAACCACTTTCATCTCTAAAAAATAATGGTGGAATTGGCCAGTTAGGATGCCTGATACAAGACTGTCTGCAGTGTTAATCCATAAAACTTCCTAGCATGAAGAGTTTCTACCAAGATCTCCACAATACTATAGTCAAATTAACATGTGTACTCAGTTGAATGATACACATTATGTCAGATTATGTACTTGCTAATAAGCAATTTTAACAATGCATAACAAATAAGCTCTAAGCTAAGCAGAAAATCCATTGAATAAATTCAGCATCATCTTGGTGGTTGATGGTAGATTTTATTGACCCGCATTTCAGAGACAAAGCCTCTTTTTTAAGACTTCATTCTTGTCTCTCTCCAAAGTAAGAATGCTGGACAAGTACTAGTGTCTTAGAAGAACAAGTCCTCAAGTTCAGTATTTTATAGTGGTAATTGTCTGGAAAACTAATTTACTTGTGTTAATACAATACGTTTCTACTTTTCCTGATTTTCAAACTGGTTGCCTGCATCTTTTTTGCTATATGGAAGGCACATTTTTGCACTATATTAGTGCAGCATGATAGGCGCTTAACCAGTATTGCCATAGAAACTGCCTCTTTTCATATGGGATGAAGACATCTGTGCCAAGAGTGTCATGAAGACATTTGCAAGTTCTTGTATCCTGAAGAGAGTAAAGTTCAGTTTGGATGGCAGCAAGATGAAATCAGCTATTACACCTGCTGTACACACACTTCCTCATCACTGCAGCCATTGTGAAATTGACAACATGGCGGTAATTTAAGTGTTGAAGTCGCTAACCCCTTAACCCTCTAAAAGGTGGATTCCTCTAGTTGGTTTGTAATTGTTCTTTGAAGGCTGTTTATGACTAGATTTTTATATTTGTTATCTTTGTTAAGAAAAGAAAAGAAAAAAAAGGAACTGGATGTCTTTTTAATTTTGAGCAGATGGAGAAAATAATGTATCAATGACTTTTGTAACTAAAGGAAATCAAAATTATATGTTGATTTTTCTTTCTCTCTAATTTGATTTCCCAGTTTCAGATTGAATGTCTGTCTTGCAGGCAGTATTTCAAAATCCATAGTCTTTTGCCTTTCTTACTGGCAAAATTTGAAGCAATCTCTTCAATGTATGATTTCAAAACTAAAATTTTAAAAGAGAAGAATAAATATCTTGTCCAAGACTTCATTACATATCTAGACCAAGAGTGGCAAACTTTTTCTGTAAAGGACTATATAGAAAATATTTTCCACAAGGTCTATGTTGCAACTTCTCAATTCGCCATTCTGCTAATACAATCTTAGTAAAGAAAAGAATGAACATAACTGTTTTCCCATATAACTTTCCTTACAAAAACAGCCAGTAGGCCACATTTGCAGGTCATATTTTGCTGACCCCTGGTCTGGATGTTTTTTAATGCTAACTCTCCATGGTGTCATCTTTCGCTTTCATTCATTTACCCACTGACTGTTCAGTGTTCAAAGGTGAGAATTTAGTCATTACATTTCCCACTGTATCAGAAGTAGCTATATTTTCTACAGATGTAGCCCTGGGAATGGCATAGTGGAACAATATTTAACTCAGCAGACCTCTTGCAAATGAAAAAACTCAAAAGGTGCCATTAAAAAGCAATACCATTTTCAGGCAACATTATTGCAACAACCTTTGCGAGAGAGGACACTAGCTTTTCAGGATATTTGAAAAATAATATAACATGCTATTTTATCTTAAACAGCTGTGTTCCTGTAAAAGCGTTTTGGATTAGAAGGTATTTTACCTTCATACTGGAGTATGGACCCCCCCTGCTGTTCATTAGAGTATTTGCAAAGATTACAAAAGACATCAGGTTAGGATGTCGTTGTCCCCCAAATGAAAATATTTGTATGTATTTCAATAAGAACTAAATGCAGTAAGCGCTAATTCCTCATTCAATATTCACTATATTAGGAAATGTAAATCATTTCAAAGAGAACAGGTAGTCAGGAAGATGAAAATTTTACTTTAAAGGACTTAAAGAAAACCATAAAAACAAAATCCATTTTATCTGTTTTTTTAAAGAAGAAGAAAAAATAATATTGTTACTCTAAAACTGTGATTGTCAATATATATACTCAGGGGTCTTCCAGATAATCCTAAAGTTGATCTCTTTGAATAAAATAAACTCCATTTGTCCAAAATAGTTAAGAAAGACTCTATTGTGGTTACTTGAAAAATTCAGCTAACCCTCTTATGAAATGTGTGCAACACCTAATAATTTTGAAATGTGGGATAGATAGAATACCTACTAAAGCTATACTTAAGATATTATAAAATGTCATTAATTCAGAAAAGATTAGTATCATCCTACCTATAAGAATTAAATTAGAAAATCAAAATTATAGAATGTTATGAAAAATACAAGACGTTTTATTCATAAATTGATTAGATTTTACAGCATATATGCGCACACACACACACACACACACACATATATGAGAGAGAGGAAATTAGGTTCAACATGACCTAATATTAGAGAACATATTGGAAGGTCACTGTTAGGATAAATACTGGATAACCTCATTAGAAAGGTGGAAAGAGGAGAATGTAGCAATCTGGCTATGCTGGACAAATGGAAAGTTATTATATTCATGTTTATAACATGAAAATGGCCTTATTTTTGTTTCTGGCATGAGACAATAATGAGTTAAATATTTTATTGGAATTTCATCAAAACCTTATTTTTCCTGTTCCTTCTAAAAATTTGGGAGGGGAATATAGTAGTAACTTCTCTACTGACACTTTTACCTTACTGAGGGGGTAAAAGATGTAGAACTGCTGTTCCCTAGAATGAAAGTCTGTTTGGTTTTTTAAAAAAGAAGAGCAGAAAAAGTTTGACAGAGTATTATATGATTTTGCTGGACTATTTCACTAGAAACCATGTAGAATAGGACTAACTGATCTCTTTTGAAAGGAGCTGATTTGCTTATTCATCAATACCTAATCCAATATGTGGACTGTAATCTTAATTTCAAAGCCTTTTTTGAGGACACTACGGTGTAGCTTAAGTGAATTTAAAAAGAGTGCATAAAAGCTTGTTTTTAATTACTTATAACAAAGCACAAATTACTTCTAACAAGGCAAATATTTATTGACACATAAGACATTCTGCTAGGCACTGTAAAAAAAAAGTTAGTAATGGCTTTTGTATACATAGATACTTAAGACATCCAAAAGAAGGAAAAAATGCTTAATGAGTGAAGATAGCACTGAAACATGTTGACTTTTACCCTAGGTTTGTTTTTAGATGGGGTTAGTATTTTCCCCTACGTAATGTACATGTCTTTAGGCCATGGTATTAGGAGTTTGATTTTTCCCTGCCCCACCCTCAGGTGGGTGGCAGTGGTCCTTGTAGCTTAATCAGACCCCTGTTAAGTTCCTGGGCATTTCAAGGTAAATTCACATCTTCCTTCTCACAGGAATTGAATAAACCTTTCACTCATTTGTTTACCTCCCCCAACAACCTGTATCCTTGGCCCTTTCTGATTATTTTCTCTGCTTGGTCTCTTTCTACTCTCAACAGCTATTCTTATCTACTTCCCACTAAACATGCCCAATTTTTTAATTTAAAAAAAAATTCCTATATTTCCTTCCCTATTAGAATCAAAGTGTCACTCACTCAGAGTGTGAACGTCCTGACTTACACCAAATCCACTGGTCAAAGAAATGAATAAAGGGAAAAGGAAAAATGTGGAAGGCATGCAGGAAAAAAAAAAATCCCTTTTCTGTAAGAATGTCCATGCCTACACTTGCTTTAGACCACCCCATATCCTCCTGTCTCCATCTCGAGTCTTTGTTCACATTCCACACCACAAGACAGTGAGGGAGGCCTGTACTTTTCAGTACCATACAGAAGGGAGAGCCTGTTCTAAAGCTGACGTGGGTCTGAATAGTACATGAGAAGCACAATTCCCAAATGATCTGGGATCTCCTGTTTATAAAAATATTACCAAATTCAAGTGTGGGTTCTTCTTCTATTCCCGCTCTAAGATAGATTGAGGGTGTTGAAAGAACCGTAGTCCTTGAGCAAATCTGTGAGGAATCTTGTCAGAATGTGATCTTTCCTGGGCCTAGTTTAGTTGTGAGAACTACATCTGCCTGTTCTGGGAATAAGAGTCTCCCCTGGTCCTGTCCTCAGGCGGCCCTGGCTGCAGGACAGGATTTCAGGTATCAGAAACTGGTGTGTGAGCCAAGCAAATAGTTATCCTTTTATAAAAAGGATGGTTTGCAGTGTGTTATAATGATCTTGTATCTAGCAGGGACACTGAAAAATGGTTATGTCTACATTATTAAATGAATAAAACTAATGCTAAACAGTTAATTTTGCATTTTTATTTTTTTGTGTTTCTACCAAGTCAGATCTTAAAAATGGGCAGTATATGAAGAGCTTTAGTTTGTGGGAGTCATGTTTTCAGTGATCAAAAATCTCTATATTATTTAGAATATAATTGTCAGTTTTGTTGTGTTTTGTAGATTTATTCTGTTTTTAAGCCATAGTTTCTAGATTACCTACTTTTAACCCTCAGTAAACTTTTCCCTATTTTTCAGAAATCTGTTTGTGTTTATTTTTAGAAAGTAAACATTTAGATTCCTTTTCTGGTACTTTTTTCTCCATTTCTATCACACAGATTTGAAGAGATCAGTATCTATCATTGTAAAATATAACTTTATTAAATTTGCAATCTGTCTTTCTATAAATTATTATTCCCTAAATGTGTATTTTATGTTAATTTAACTACCTGAATATTTATTTTGTTTAAGGAGGCAGCTGTCTAAGAATTTTTGTTAATATTACTTTGTAAATTGCGTAATGTAATTTATTTTACATTATGTACATTTCCTTTTTAACGCACAAAATGTCTATGTACAATTAACTACAGATTTGCAAATAATGTCACTAAGCTTTATTCAGTCAATACAGATGGCATGTGAAGATGTAATATGCTTTTTTACATTTTCATATGGGTTATTTGTAAGTAACTATATTGCTGACAAACATAAATACGGAAATCATTTTCATTCTAGTCATGTGTATCTGTGTTTTGATTTGCACCAATTGCTTCTTAAATATGGATTAAAATTTTTTTCCAGTGAATACCTAAATCCTTTTACCTACTGTATTAGCCCTTTCCTGGGTCATATAACAACTCCAATTTAGAAAGTTCAAGAAATGCAAACTTTTACTTTGAAAGTTGGCTGAGGCCACCAGGTGAATCATGGACAAAGGAACTCCTAGTTTCCAGTCAATTCAAAAACGGCAGCAGCAGAGGATGGGGAAACTCTCTACAACAGAGTACAGCTCTTCCCACCCAATCAGTCATAAGGCACATCCCTCACTGTCTCTTGTCCCTGTGTCTACTCACAAAAAACCAAACCCAAAAGTCAAAGCGGAAACTCATGCCTTAACAAATTCAGGAAGGGACACACAACTTAGACAAGTTACTTCCGGGGTAGTTTGCAGTTAAAACATTTTCTGAAATAGCTGTTTGCTAAAATATAAGTAAGTAGGGAACCATTTAAGCCCTCAATCTGTGAACCACTCAGAACATGTAGCTAGCCTACATGCTTGATGGAAAAATGGTAATTTCCAGTCTTTTTCTTTTCTGCATTACTCATTACAAGTGAAACTAGGTGAAAACATTTTTCAATGTATCATACAGATTTTTTTCTAGGTATCTGGACTTTCATAGTCAAATAGCTAACTTCATTTTTTATTTTTCTATTCCAATTTATGCCCTACAAACACAAATATGAATATTACTGGTCTACATTTTATTTTTGCTACTTCTGTGTCCCTAGCGATTTTTTCATTAAAGTCTGTATATATTCCACAACACACACACTTCAATTTATACCTCCCATCTGTGTCAGTTACTCTGAAAAGATATTGTACATATATGAAAATGCATAAATGTAGTCATGGTTTCTGATATTGCAGTACTTTTATGTGACTTCTCCTCCCCCTTTCACCTTCTTCCATAGCATCTCCCAGCCAAGTTAACTCAAGTTAACAATCTGATATGTATCCTGTCATATTTTATTACTTGATCATATGACATTATAAATATGATAGTGGAGAGTGAGATGGAAGAGAGAGAGAGGAAGAGAGAAATGGGTGAATTTAGTAGATACAATTAGGAAACAGCTTCATTTTTTTTTTTCCTATTACTGTTTTCAGACACTATAAAATGTCCTTCCTCCTGTTTTTGGTAACACCTAAGGCAAATCCCATAGCTTTTTGATAACAATAAGAGTTATCAAAGTATCAGAGTTATCAAAGTTCCAATCCAGGCTAATCAAAACATCAGTCCCTCTCATTGCTTTCATCTCCTTGACTACTAGCAAATTTGAGTAGCTTTTCATCTTTTCATATATATCTGGATATTTGGACTTGACTTTCTATTACATATAATTTTCAAATGACAATTCTGATGATGCCAATATGGTTAATTTTAGGCCATCAACTGATTTTTATTTTATTATTTTTTGAGACAGTCTCATTCTGTTGCCCAGGCTGGAATACAGTCCTGCAATCTCGGCTCACTGCAACTCTGCCTCCTGGGTCCAAGCGATTCTCCTGCCTCACCCTCCCAAGTAGCTGGAACTATAGGCGTGTGCCACCACGCCTGGCTAATATTTTGTATTTTTAGTACAGAGGAGGTTTCACTGTGTTAGCCAGGATGTTCTCCATCTCCTGACCTCATGATCTGCCCACCTCAGCCAGGCATGACCCACTGCACCCAACCCTAAATGTTAACGTTTCTGTAAAGAAGGAAAAATAAATTTTGGGATTCTATTTCCCCACAATCTTTTTTTGTTGTCATCTCAGGCAGAAGTTCCCCCACCAGGGCTGTGGCCACCTCACCGTCCCCCTGCCTGTTGTGAGGCTGGATATTCTCTATGCTAGCTAGCCACTATGCATGCTCATTCCCACTCATGTTCACCCTTGAGCACAGACTTACCGGAAATGATGAAGCTGGAGCCCAACCTTCTATGAAACTACACATTCTTTTCAGAGCTTTGACATTTTTACTACCTCTACCTAGAAACTTCCCCTTGATATAGGCACGGCTGCTCCCCCACTTCATGCAGGTCTCTGCTCAAATGGCCCCCCTCTGAGAAGTCTTCCTTGACTATCCCATCACTCTCTATTCTCCTGCCCTTTTGTTTTCTTCATGGCACCTGACATTACATATCTTCCTGTTGTTTGTTTTTTTCTCTCTCCCACACAATGAGAGAGGCCGGGTCTTTGTTTCGCTCCTCGCGTGGAATAATACCCAACACATAGTAAGAGTTATGATTTCTTTTTGGGTGAATAAATGAATAAAAGAATTAGTGAAGTACAAGGTTTATGACTAAAGAGTAGATAATAATAAATAGCGGATTAATTATGAAGAAGCCACTAGAGTTAAAAAAAAAACCAACTAACTCATCCATAGCTTAAAGCTGTCGGTACTCTACTCTCATAAATATATCGTATATTCATTTCACTTGCCAGATATATGTTACTCTAAACACTTAGAATGCACAATGCTGACAAGGACAGAACAGTAACAGAGACTGGCATCAGAGAGGAGTCATACTAAATAGCTAAGGATACTCCAATAAGATGTGGGCTGTGGGATTTACAAAACTATATTGAAAACAGGGTCTGCAAAATACATAATTCTATTGTAGTTTTCGCTCAATTGTAATTTAAGTGAATTAACTTAAATTAATAGGAAATTATTCCAGGGGAAGTAGGCAAGAGAGCTTGGAATACTGGAAAATTAAGCAAAAGACAATTTCAAATTCCTAAAAAGCCTTTGATCCAGGATATAAAAGCAGTCTGATTATACTTTTTAGTCTTAAATAAAATTAATTGATTTTACAATGTCAGTAATAATCAAATTATATACTATTTGCTTCAGAGCAGAAATAAAATGGAAAAAACAGAATAGCGTAACAATTCAAAGTGCTTCCAAATTCCCATAATTTGCCTTGAAACAGTAGAGGGGGACATTCAGCAACCATGTAAATACTTCAATAGACCATTTAAAATCCACTCCTTGTCGAAAACAATGTCTTGATTTCCTTGAGAAGTAAAAAGAATTTCAAAATCAGAATCAGCCAGAAAGTACTAGAGAGGGAAAGCCAGCGTCTTCGTGGATAGCGTGGACCTGTGTCCCAGTCTTTTATAAACACAGTGAGTTTAGCGAGAATCCTGTCACACCACATCCCCAGTGACCCTCCAGCGGCTATGCTGACAGCTGAAGTATAACTGTACTCTTTCACAATTTATCTTTATAAAAGGTTTGCGTGTTTACAATATTTGTCTGCCGGCGGGGGGTTATTTTTAATGTTTATCACGTTGTACAATTTGTTTGCCAAAGGGTATAGTTCTTTTCTTCTGATGGCACTACCTTGCTATCTATGGGGAAAAAAATGGTTTATAAAATAAGTCGAGTAGAAAAGTATCCTGGCTGTAGAAGGAAGTATAGTGGAAAGGATTATAATCAGAGACTTATATAAATGACCCTTAAAAATTAATGTTGGTGTGCTCATGAATTCTAATCTTTATATGGAATAATCCATAAGAAAATCAAATTAAAATGTCTCCTACAATGATAGACTGAGGCTATGGCTGGTAGTGATCATGATACAAATGCATGTTGCAAAAACATTATGATAACATTTGTTCAGTGATAAAAACTAAAGAGGTCTTTGATACAATTCTCTTCAGAATAGGCATCATATTGGCTTTCAAAAATCAACAATTCCTAGCCAGAAAGATTTAAACGTAATTATGCGTTTATAATGAAAGCAGATGTAGCAATAAATTGGTACATTATCTTACTTAGATTATAATGCCAAGTGTAGAAACAGTCTATTCGTATGGAAGTATTAAGAGCAATACCTACCACTGACAATGGTCAGATCCTGCATATTTTACAAAGTTTAAGAAAAGGAAACCAAGAAAAGACTAAAAGCCTGTATTGAAAGCTCTGTCAGGATATGGGAAGAGGGCCCAAAGAACAAAGAAGAAAATATGAGTAGCTTTTGAACTTACCAAAAAGATTCTCATGAGCATTTATAATTAAAGAAATGTTATTTAAAACAATGACGCAATAGATGGGGAAAATGAAATTTGACAATCCACTATCTGATCAAGTATATAAGGAAAATGAAAGTATCGTTCTTTTTTATTTCTAGTAGAGGTAGTATTAACTGATAATCAAGTCAATAAAGGGCAATGTAAACACTATTTTTAAATATAAATAAACATATCCTTTAACCTAGTAATTCCACTTCTAAAAACTGACCCCAATGTCTAGAAATAGATGATTGACAGATAATGATTTGTGTATTATATATACATGTGTGCATGTGTGAATAGAGAAGTGACAGATATATAATATAAAACATGCACAATGATATAATACAAGGATATGTGTTGTATCATGTTGGTATTCACTAAAGTATGGAAACAACATAAGTAGACAGAAACACTGCTCACTGTGTTTTGTGGATGAAAAGTTTAAATAAATAACACAAGATTTTGTCTATAAGATCTTATTTCTGTCTTTAATTTGTCAGAATTGGGGACTGGTAAAATGAGTAAGAAATCTCAGCACGTATACATATTCACAAAATATTTCTTAGTTATCTTTTTGAAATGGCCCTCAAGCTGTTTATTTTTAATGCTTCAAACTATTTTTTTTTGAGACACGGTCTCGCATGTGCCCAGTGCAATGGCGAAATAAGCTTACTACCGCCTTGACCTCCTAGGTTCAAGCAATCCTCCTACCTCAGCCTCCCAAGTAACTGGGACTATAAACACACGCCACCACACCTGGCTAATTTTTTGTTGTTGTTATTGGAAGAGACAGGGTTTTGCTATGTTGCCAGGACTGGTGTCGAACTCCTGGGCCCAAGCCATCCACCCACTTTGGTCCTCCAAAGTGCTGGGATTACGGGCATGAGCGACCGCACCCAGCCTGATACAAAATATTGATTGGAAGTTGAGAGTCAAGATCTTTGATGTAGTATAAAACTCAAAAATGTTTACTCCTAATCATGCATTTATAAAGCCAATTTAAAAAGCAATCATAAATGAGGGTCCTTCTGTATAAATAAAAGTAAAAATGATGCTAAATATTTGTCATTTTGGAATGGACCTTTTTTTCTGCCTAAGTCCCTATCTTCCAAAAAATTTTAATTTTTTTAACCCTCTGGCTCATTGTTGCTAATGTGAAACTGTACTTCGGATGTGCCAAAGGAATAACAAAAAGGAATTATCTTACATTTTAGCAATTTCCTGAAGTTAAATTTAATGAACTAAAAAAAATGTTTCTGCAACATTAGCGAGAACAGCTAAAAAAAAAAGGCCCTTTTCTGTCTGTAGTGGTCAGTGCTTACCAAATAATGGGCAAAACTTTTGCAGCCCATGTGGACTTAGAAAACCATAAAACATCAGCTTGGAAGTTCAGAGAACTGATTGTCTTTCTGATTAGATATCCAGCCTCAATTTTTGAGGCTAATAAATAGGTAGAGGGAAAATGTATATCAAAGACCTCTGGGGGAAAAAATGGAACAAATGCTTGCCTAATTGGATTATTGCTATATATCTCCCAAAATATCCTGTTAGAACTTGGCTATGAAGAACAAGAACAACAAACACATCAGAAGCTTTTGTCTTTCATCCAGGGATAGTTGGAGGAAGTTGAAAAATATGGGAAACCTAATATCAATGGTCAATCCAAGGACAGGTGTAATGAGAACGTTATTTACCACATGAAAAGATTCAGTTCCAACATTCCTCAATTGCTTCAATAATGTGATAACTGCTGGCAAACTATATTTATCCTATAGTATAGAGGGAATTGCAGACAATTAAAGCTGAGAGTCCGAGAAAACCATCTTCTCTCAAACAAATGAGAAGACGTAGTGTAAGCATTCACTGAATACAGGCAGTGGCATGTGGCGTGCATCTCTACCCATTCATTCGTTCCATAATAATTATTGACAATCTATTATGTGCCAGACACCATCCTAGGCTTTGAAGACATAGTTGAAGAGAAAAATGACAAAATTTGTGTTTATGGAGCATACATTCTAATGAAGGGAAAGAGACAATACAGAAACAAGGAACTGCAATATACTGGTTGGTGGGAAAATGCCATTGAGAAAAGTTGAGTAGGGTAAAAATGATAAGAAGTGCTAGAACACGGAAGACGGCCCCCTTATCTGGGCGCATTAAGAGGGGGAAATATAAAGGATGTGACAATCGAGAGAAACAGAGGTCCCAGGCAGTGAGCATGTGTGCAAAGCCCCTGAAAGGGGATCATGATTTGCTCATTATAGAATTACACAACAAATCCTATGTGGATGAGAAAATTCTGCCTAAGAATAATAGTGGGTTGCTCAACAGGGAAACATTCTCCATCATCTCCTTAGATATTATGCAATATGTTGATGCTTCAGTTAGAAACTTCATGGAAAAAAAGACAGATTAGACTGAGAAAACTGAGATTCCAGAGTCAGAACCACCACAACTTTCTATTACCATAATGAAACATCTCTGCATCTTTTCTAAATATATCAAAATGTTCTTAGTATGTTTGGGAAAATGCTGTAAATGTTAAAAGAAAAAAACGGTACCTATCCTCTTAGAAATCATAGGCAATAAAGACTTTGAGAAATATTCTTAATTATAGTATTCAGGTTTGTTAATAAGGAAAAGATATAGACATACTCACAAGAAATTTAGCAATATATATCGACCTTAAAATGTTAATGCCCTTTGACCATGTAATTCCACTTTAGCAATCCTAATTATTCAATATTGATAAACTTTTATGCACTTCATTGCAACATCACAGATATTGGTTGAAAATATATATTCAATCATACACATGAAAAAATTCATACTTAAGAGAAATCTATGAATTTAAGGTATATGGGAAAGTATGCAATTTTCCCAGTTCTTTTTGAAAATATGAAAGAATTCGTACTGGAGGGAAAACCCTATGAGTGTAAAAAAAATGGGGTAATAGCCTCAGTGTTTTTAGTTCTAGGTGAATACATCAAAGAATTTATTTCTGAGAATAAAACCTATAAACGTACAAAATGTGGTAATGCATTCATTTCTCTCAAATACATTAAAAGACATGATAATGCCCACTGAAGGTGGGTCTCAAATACAAGAATGCACTCCTGATTGAAAACCTAGTAGTTTGCAAAACATAGGAAAGTTTTAATTTTAATGATTATTTTTAAAGTCATATGGAAACATCCATTGGAAAGAAACCTCATAAATGTAATTTGGAAAGCTGATGCAAATTAAATATTGCATAATGCTCAAAAAATGCACATGGATGAAATGTTATGTAAGTTATAAATATATTGTGCTTATCAGTGACTCATTCTTAGAGGGGGTCTCTAGTCTATAGATTTCTACTGCTTTTGCAAGGAAACAGGTGAGAATTCTGTATTCTTTAAGCAACAGTACATAAATTTAATAGGTAGTTTTTTGTTCTTAAGTCAGTTAATAAAATTTTTTTTTCATTTATCTAAAAAGATGTTGGATCCATGAGTGAACTGAAATCAATTTCTAACATATAGGTAAGGTGGATTTTATATAACTTTTTCATTGTTCTGTGATTAAATGAGTATTGATTGTTGGGATTTTCTTACTAAGTGTATATGGCAAGTTTTGGTTATCCCTCATCCATTATATAGACTCCACATTTTTTATTAGAAAAACTATTCTTCTTTGTCACAAAGAATTTTATTCTATATTCTTTGCTAATAGAATTAGTATCAAATTATAAATATGTAAAGTTTAGTGTATAGTCTCAGATGAATTATCATTTCTTGTACTTTATCCTTTGTGACTATTTCTGTTATTTGGATAGTTCACTTTGAATTAAAAAGAGAACTGTGAAATGTGTGTGTGTGTGTGTGTAAGTGTGTGTGTGTTCAATCTTAGGGGATGTTAGAGGAAATATGTTACATTCATATTGAACACTGAAAATTCTAAATTCTATGCTGATTTTCAGTTTTATGTTAGTGAAGAATTTTGACATGGAAAATGTTTATAATGTTCACCGAAAAGAAGCAGGATACAAAACATTGCACATGGTAAAAATATACTTCAGCATGGCTCCATGCCATAATGCAATGTAAACGGGAACTTGGAAAGAGAAGGCCTGGGTTCCAGCTCGTGCTCATCACTTATCAGCTTGATGTCTGAGAGCAAGTCACTGAGCCTCCCTACACTTTGGTTTTCTCTTCTATATAAGGGAAAGAGAACAACACCACTTCTGCCTTCCTTATAAAATTATAAATTAAAAAATGAATACATTTAATATGTTTTATAAATGCTATTATGATTGGTGTAATCTTCCTTTAAACATTTTTAGAGAGTTTTAATATTATACCATAGAGTTTGAACTTAAGGCATTTTAAGCTGAAAATTACATAGAAAAATCACTCTGGCAGCCATCAGGGCAAGGTTGGAAACTAATTAGAAGACTACTGCATTGGTCCAGAAAAAATAAAATGAGAGCTGAAGAAAAAGGAAGGAGTAATAGATATTAGAGTAGGATTTCAGCAAGGTATGTTAATAAGTTTGAATTGGTAGCACTTGATAACCTTTTGGATGAAGAGAATGATAAAAAGGTAATTCCCAGGTACCAGCTTAATTATCCATTTACTAAGACTGAGAGTGTAGAATAAAGATTGCATTTGGGAGCAATTGTTAAGTTTCAGGTGACTGTAGGACATCCAAGTGGACCTATGCAAGGAGGATACTAGACACTGGAGTCTAAACTCAATAGAAGGCCGGGTGCGGTGGCTCACGCCTGTAATCCCAGCACAATGGGAGGCCAAGGCAGGCAGATCATTTGAGGTCAGGAGTTCAAGACCAGCCTGACCAACATGGTGAAACCCTGTCTCTACTAAAAATACAAAAAAAGGAGCCAGGCATGGTGGTGCCCTCCTGTAATCCCAGCTACTCAGGAGGCTGAGGCACGAGAATCGCTTGAACCCAGGAGGCGGAGGTTGCAGTGAGCTGAGATTTCACCACCGCACTCCAGCCTGGGTGAAAGCGTGGGAGTGAAAGCGTGGGACCCTGTCTCAAAAAAATAATAAAAAACATAAACTTAATAGAGAAGTTTAAAATTGTAGATTCAGAATTTGTAAGTCATCAGCTCTCAGCTAAATAAGATCAGTCAGAGTGCTGTGTAGAGAGACAACCCTGAGAAACACCAATATTTAATGGATGAAAATACAGAGATGAATCTGCAAAGGATAACATTAATGTAGAAATGAAAGAGAACAAGGAGAGAGTGATATAAAAGGCCAAGGATAAGAAAAGAACTTGTCAAAATATTGTAGAGAAGGCAAAATAAGATGAAGACTAGAATTTATTATATTTGGCACTTGGGAAATTGCTGACTTTTGCCAGAGCTGGGTGAGTGGAGTGGTGGGTACAGAAGTTTGTGGAAGGGCAAGTTGTAGGTCAGGAAGTGAAGACATTTTATAAATAGTTCTTTTGAGAGTATTGGCTAGTGGGACAGACAGAATATCTCCCTAAATAAATGAAATACATGAGAGAGCAATAAAAATATATGTGATTTAATATAGAAGGTAAAAAGAGGCCGGGCGCGGTGGCTCAAGCCTGTAATCCCAGCACTTTGGGAGGCCGAGGCGGGCGGATCACGAGGTCAGGAGATCGAGACCATCCTGGCTACCAGGGTGAAACCCCGTCTCTACTAAAAATACAAAAAATTAGCCGGGCGTGTTGGCGGGCGCCTGTAGTCCCAGCTACTCGGGAGGCTGAGGCAGGAGAATGGCGTGAACCCGGAAGGCGGAGCTTGCAGTGAGCCGAGATCGCGCCACTGCACTCCAGCCTGGGGGACAGAGCAAGACTCCGTCTCGAAAAAAAAAAAAAAAAAAAAAAAAAAAAGAAGGTAAAAAGAGACAGTTGCCATTAAAGATAGTTATTTGTTTTAAGTTTACTCCATTAGCTGAACTAAGAGCTTAGCATGCATCATTATCTCATTTTCACAATGCTTCAATGAGGTAATACAATATAATATGGTAAAATGATAATATTGAGACTTGGATGACAAAGCAGGCATACCTGTCAGCTTCCAGGGCCTGTCCTCTTAACCACTGGACTGTGCCAATTATAAGTTTATTGAGCTGAAGCCTGCAGCCTAAAAGCGTTAAATGAGTCTCAGTTTCTCTTCTAGAACTACAGAGAATATTCATATCTTTTTCCATATTACAGGTTGAGCATCCCTAATCTGAAAACCTGAAATTTGGAATGTTCAAAAATCCAAGATTTTTTGAGTGTCCATGTGATGCTTAAAGCAAATGCATATTGGAACATTTCAAATTAGGTATGCTCAACTGGTAATTATACAATATCAATATTCCAAAATTTAAAAAAATCTAAAATCGAAAACATTTCTAGTCCCAGACATTTCAGATAAAGGATACTCAACCTTTATTCATCTTTAAGTGTTTAAAGAAAAGTTCCCACGATATCCCACACCTCCTTTTCAAGCAAAATATCCCTAATTCCATCATAGTTCTTCAGATAACTTTGATTTCTATCTAAGCTTGCTTTTAATACACAAAGATTTGAGGTTCACAGACTTATAATTCCAGTCATCCCACTGCAGACATTCTCCATTGTACCACTCTTCTTGGGATAAAATGCCCAGAACTAAAAATAACACACTAGATGAGGTCAAACCATCCTTGTTCTAGACATGAAATACCAATAAAAGCACACTAAGATTATATTCACACTTTGTGGTACAAAGTCTTCTTTCAAACAACTAAGACTCCTAAATTTTCCTATTCTCATGAAGGAAAGTTATAAATTCTTTTCAATATTACATTCTATTACTACGATATTACAGAATTCATTATTTTTCATTGATATACCATCATTTGCATTTATCTATTACATGATTTTAGTTTTATTTTCCAGTCTCTGACTTTAAAGAAATTTCAGAGACTTGTCTATAATCTAATGTATTGTCTCTATCTTTGTGCCCTTTGTGGATTTAATGAGCACCCTTCTGCTTCATCCAATACATCCATACTATTTGAAAGTATAAAACAGATCCTGAATACCTCTCAGAGACTGTCATTCATTCAGTAAATATTTATCAAGAAAAGCCTTCTAGGCCAGGCACAGTTGTTCATGCCTGTAATCCCAGCACTTTGGGAGGCTGAGGCGGGAGGATCACTTGAGGCCAGGAGTTTGAGACCAGCCTGGACAACATAGTGAGACCTCATTTCTACAAAAAAGAAAAAAAAAAGAGGCTTCTAGGGTATTGGTAATGTTCTGTTTCATTACTGGTGCTTAAATGTGAGGTTCACATTAGGATAACACATTGAGCTAAATACGTATGATTTGTGCAACAGAACAGAATAGAGTTCAAAAATCCAGATACATTTAGTTTATAATAAAGGTGTTAATTCATATAAGGAAAAGAGTAATTATTTAATAAGTAGTAGTATAGAGACAACTAATAATCATCTGGAGGAAAAAACCCTGAATAATTTTTTGAATTATACTTTAAGTACTGGGGTACATGTGCAGAACGTGCAGGTTTGTTACGAGGGTATACACATGCCACGATGGTTTGCTGCACCCATCATCTACATTAGGTATTTCTCCTACTGCTATCCCTCCCCAAGCCCACCACCCCCTGACAGGTCCCAGTGTGTGACGTTCCCTTCCCTGTATTCATGTGCTCTCATTGTTCAACTCCCACTTATGAGTGAGAACACACAGTATTTGCTTTTCTGTTCTTGTGTTAGTTTGCTGAGAATGATAGTTGCCAGCTTCATCCATGTCCCTGCAAAGGACATGAACTCATCCTTTTTAATGGGTGCATAGTATTCCATGGTGTATATGTGCCACATTTTCTTTATCCAGTCTATCATTGATGGGCATTTGAAAACCCTGAATAATTTTAAGGTTTATTTTTACAGTTTTATTTTAGCATTTATTTTTCCTTTATCAGCTTATTTCTAGTATGCAAATGGCAGAAATTTTTGACTCTAACATTGCAATGCTGCAACATAGTTTTGCATATTCTGATGTAAACAAGTATTTCAATGACATTGTCATTTGCTTATTTTTTGTTTCCCTTACTGATTAATTTGAAAGCACACATTCCCTCATACTTAAAAAAACTTTTCTAAAAAATGAAATGTTATAGTCAAATAGATTCCTAGCAGAAATGTTAATTCAAAAATCTGACTTTACAAACACAGAGGGTACATTCCTTTACTCATGGATTCATTAACAGATATTTATTGTGTATCTAGTATATGCCAGGCCATGTGCTAGACTCTGGAGACACCAGAGATGAAAAATCCTGATCCCTCTTTTAAAAGAATGTTTATTCCTGTAGGTTTTTGGGTAACAGGTGGAATTTGGTTACATAGGTCCTTTATTGGCAATTTGTGAGACTTTGGTGAACCCATCACCCGAACAGTATACACTGAACCCAATTTGTAGTCTTTTATCCCTTAACCCTCCTCTCATCCTTTCACCTGTGTCCCCAAGGTGGGAGCTAAGCTATGAGGATGCAAAGGCATAAGAATGTTACAATGGACTTAGAAACTCACGATCCCTCTCTTAATGGGACTCAAGATCTATTGAGAACTTTGTCAGGAGAATGATCACTTGAGACAGAATAAAAGAATTGTTCTCTGATTAAATGTTGACAATGTTAAAAATAAAATTGATGAAATATTCATTTTTTATAAAATCAATTGGGAATATCAAAAGTCATAAACTTAAAATGTGTTTTTGGTTCAAGAAGATAGGAAAAGTAATAAACTTTTTAAAAAGCATTAATTTATTAAGTTAAATAAACTAAAATTGATATTTTCCCAAAGTGAAGAAAATGCCACAACCTCTTTCATGTACCAATCAGGTTACCTATTTCTACAACCTGATAAAATAAAAGTAGCCCTCTTCCCTGGGTTGTTTCCTAAGAACTCCAACCACTCCTCACCTTCAGTCAGGACTGCTCCGAAGGATGCCCCACCATACGCCAGCAATCCCAAAGCAAGAGGAATAAGGAAATAAGACTTCAACCCCTCACCCCCTCCCAGACACCCAAACAGAGTCTATAAAAGAGGAGATTATTTCATTTCGCACATTAATTAGTTCACTTCAATTTCATGGAGTTATGTCAGAGCGTCTGCTAGGTTCTGTGTAGCTGTAAAACAACCTTAAATGGCTTATGGCATGCCACACCAAAAGGAATGGATAGCGGGGACGGGTAGGGGAAGGCCACAGTGAAAAGCATAGGCTATCTGATGAACCCTAGCCTATGCTTTTCACTGTGGCCTTCCCCTACCCGTCCCCGCTATCCATTCCTTTTGGTGTCAAAATGTCAAAGAGGCTCATGTGCTAGTCTTGGGGAGACCTCCAGGAGAATAGATTCAGCATGCCCATATGCTCAGATGTCATCAAGGTACAGAAACAACTAGGAAGAAAATAGATGATCTTAAAGACTGAATTTTTTTATCCCAGAAAAAGTGAACAATGCTTAAGGAACAATTAAAATTATTAGATCAGATTATATTTGAAATCAGATAGTATAAAAAGTTCATTTTTCTCAAAGGTGAGATGAGCTGTAAGCAAAATAAAAATAATGAGGATCTGAAATATGTTGAAGTTTAAAATTTGTAAATCTGTTAGAATTTGTTACATCAACACACTGAAATAAAAGCCAGTCTTCACTGATCAGTGGGAGTGTTTCCTATATTTACATATTAAGATGCAGTTCCCTTGAGGCTTTGATTGGCAGACTTAAAATTAAACCATAGTAGTCAATTGTAAAAGGCTTTGCTTTGTGAAATTTTCTCATAAAAGTGTATTTTTTAAGAACAAGGATTCTGTGACCTCACTCCCTGGATTAAATGTTGAGTTCTGCCACTTACAAGCTGTGTAAACTTGGGGAAATTAATCTTTGTGTTTTCATTTTCTTGTTTTTAAAATCTGGATAAAATTATTATCTTTTCTTTTATAAAGTCTTTCTACTCCTGCTTTATCCTAACTTTTAAAGTGGGCAGAATATGTGACTGCTTGATCAATGGCATATGGGGGAAAGAATTCTGTGTTTAGGAGTCTGATAGCTTCCACTTTATCCCTCTGAGAGCCTTTATTCTTGGAATCCAGCCACCATGCTGTAAGGTCTCAAGTAGCTCCACAGAGGTGCCCTATGGAAAAGCACCAAGCCTCCAACCACAGACAGTGGCTGAGCTACCAGCCAATAGCCAATACTAATGGAACAGACAAGATGAGTGAGTTGTCTTAAACGTTGAGACACCTTACCTGTTTTCACTTCAAACAGAGATGAGCTGACCCCACCAAACTATGCCTGTATCACAGGTTTGTGAGCCAAATAACTTGTTGTTTTAAGCCACAAAGATGTACACAGTTTGCTATTCAGTAATAGAGAACCAAAACAAAATTCGATACCTAGAATTTACAAACACCTAAAACATGCAGCACTAGCTTTGGCACCAGGCAGCAGGTGGAAGCTCGCAGGGTCTTGGGAGATTTGCTCATGAAAGCTAAAGCGGACTTTTCCTAACTTCAGATAATTGTGGACCTTGGAAGTCATGTTAGGACCATAATTTACCCCCATGTTTTTGAAACATAGAAGCTCTAAGTAAAAATAGTTTAAGGAAGAGAAAAAGAGATCAATTACACGAGAGTATAATTAGCTGCTTTGGGTCCAATTTAAAGGGTTATAAAATGGGATCTGTCAAGAAAGTCTTAAAGTTCTAGAGATTAATTAACATTGAAATAGAAGTGGCTGAGATTTGCCAAATAACTCCAAACCACCCAGTTTTTCTCCTCTGACAGGACAATAAAACTCGTGCTTTAATAGCAGCAGGAATGAGACAGGATAAATTTAAAACACACTTGGCAATAGAGTTAAACTTGTAAATTCTGAGAAGATAGCATAAATCTGTCACAGTTGCTCTGCGGGAATTCCTGACAAAATGTTCACAGACAAACGAGTTGGCCTCAGTTTTCATTTGTGTGCTTTCAGCTGCAAGTTATCCTCACTCAAATTGCTTAAGCAGTGAAGCCATATATTATTGTGCCTAGCAGGGAAACCAAGACCACTGCAGGACTGACTGGCTCCCTGGCTCACTTACATCATCAAGGATCCAGCTTCTTGGTACCTCTTGGTACTGCTCACATGTTATCAGTGAGAATTCATTCATGTGACTATACCCAGCCACAAGGCAGGCTGAAGAATATAGTCTCTGATTGATCAGCCATGTCTCTGAATGAAGTAAAAAATATATTTAGGGGAACAACAAGAGTCTGGAACAAAGAGTTTGTGGCAATAGCAAGCAACGCTAAACTCAGCTTCTATTTGCTTTGCAGGCTATATGAGAATAGTGCTCACTGGTGTTAACTGGAGAGTCAAAAACAAAGGCAGTTGAGACTCTGGTAAATCTTGATCCCCCAGAAAGTTGAATAGTAGATTTACCTTTTTGGTAGGCATAGTTGCCAGAATGAGAACACAGGACTAGTGCTCAGCTTGGAATCCTTCATATGGTAGCAGGCGGGCCCATAAATGCCAACATTCTCACATGCTCACTCAGCCTAATAATAAAAAAGCAGGGTGCTCCTGCTCTAAGCTCCTGTGACCCAGAGGATTCTCAATTCCACATAGACCACATTGACCAAATTTTAGGTGGATTTTGTTGAAGAACAAGAGAAGCAACCGGGAGCTATGTCCACTTTCTTTTTTCCTTACCTAGTTATTTGCACTGCTTGGGGTAGAACCTGAGAAATTACATAAGCCAAGAAAAAAAAATGGCATTTCTTGAAGCCATGAGCAGGCCTTGGTAACCTGGCCTCTCTTACCTGCACAATGCTCTCTATCTACTTCAGAGTCAGCATTACCCATTCTCAACTTGGAGTGAAATTACAGGAGGCATTCAGTGAAAGAGACTAAGGTAACCTGGTCATGTCTAACACCTGCAAGAGGTCTTCACAGCCCAGCTTCTGAATGAATTAGCTTTCTATCTGAGAGCCACTACACCAAGCTGCTACTTTACATTCCATCATTAAATAAAGCCTGTTTGGGATTATTTTATGTTTTGGATTAATTTTACTGCCATTCCTTTCTAAATCAATGGTTGAGTACACAATATATAATGCAAGATGTTATCTACATCCAGAAATTTTAACAGCCATGGAAATTCAATGTGTATTTCCCAAAACATATAATGAAATGCCTTAAATTTTGAAAAGAAAAATTAGGGCCATATAACCACTTATCTCACCCCAACCATCTCCAAAAGAGCCATATCTAGCACCTCCTAATTGTTAATTTCTGTGCCTGGCCCTTATCAAAAACAATAGGAGGGAACCCAACTGATTATATTTGCATTTACTATTATATCTTGGTTTGATTCCCAGGAAAGCCCCTTAAAAAAAAGCTGGTCATGTCACACACACACACACACACACACAGAGAGAGAGAGAGAGAGAGAGAGAGAGAGTCACACATGTATAAACACACACATTTCATAGATGTCTCATCTTTAAACAGACTGACATCAAATGTCTTTTAAGACAATGGCAAACCCCTGAGGGTTTCAGTATTGAAGCGTGTGATAGATAATGTCAGCCTAAGCAAATTAATTATTATACAATACTGAAATTTATACAGAGAAGTGAGGTTGCAGGGCAGCTGCACTGTAAAACTCCAGAGAATATTATGTATATCACAGAAACCGTGCAGAGCAAACCCTAAACAGCCATACAAGGCAGCCCCACAGGATTTTCCTTGCTCCCTCAAAACTTACAGCTATACATGACACAGGGATTTTCCACTGCTGCCCTTGTGGATGACAACTTGCCAGTATAAAAGGCAGACCCCCAACTTCCAAATGGCATCACTTTACATTTGATGCCCAAGTGAACATACTTGAGCTTCCATCGCCTGTCGGAAATTAACCCCTCCTTGCCATGAACACTAGCTACTTCTAAATCTCCAGGACACCATCACAGATGGGTTAGACACAAGGGCCTCAAATGCTTTAGCTCCAGCTTCTCCACCATGCCACCTTGCTGCTGCCTCCTCAGCTGGTCACCATTGTGAGTCTGGGTTAGACAACAGAAACCTGGGGCCGGCAAGTACCTCTGAACTGCCTACTGCTGATGCATTTCTCCACTGATGAGATACAAGACAAGATAAATGCCATGGGACTCATATCCATGTAGGCTTCCTTCTGCCTCTGTTTCCTGGAAAGGACTGAAGACAGTCACGTAATCTCACAACAGGAAACTCAAAAAAGAATATGATTTGACTCTCTAATTGGGGTGTTGGGGTCCACATAGCATCCCAGCTGCTCTCCCATTGCATTTACCTCTGTACTATCTACATAACAACAAGTATGAAGCCTTTCCAGCGCTGGGAGGTCCCTACAGTTCATATCCGAGGACTCTGGAGACTGCACCCTGGAAGATAAGTGACTACGTAGAAGAGAGGCTTCAGAGCTGGTGCTGAATGACTGATTGGCAGAGCATCTTGGTGCTTCGGCAGCAGCAGGACCATTTCCCAGTGTTAGGAGGAGCCACTTAACACTAAGTGTCTCCTCCTTCAGCTGCAAGTAACACCCAGGCTTCCAGGGGATGGAGAGTACCCTCACCTCTGTGACTTCAGCCCAGAGGCAGATTTTCAATTAATTATCCAGAGCACAACAGAAACCAGTCCGTTGGTTTCACCAAGACTTTACAGAAGGATCTGAGACGAAGGAAAGAGCAACATTTACAAGCAGCATTATTTATGGCTACACATAGCAGGCATAAGCTCAGCTGTATCTTCAGGGTTCCTTGTCAGAGTCCCCTTTCCTGGTTCATTGCTCACCAGGACAGTTTAGAGCCATTCCACCCAGACCCTTGATATTTGTTAGTGTTACTTCCCTGAATCCCCAAGCTCACCTTCTAGTGCAAAGCCTACTTCCACAGGCTTCATTCTCTGAGCAGCTGGGGAAGCACATACCCCTTTCAGGGGACCCCCAACAAGATAATCACATTGTGTTTGACATCACAGCATTTCCCAGTTATGAGAGGATTACAGACAACTTTCACTTTCTTATTTATGCCTTTTTATTTACTAGAATGCATATAAAGAGCAAATATTATTTTCATAACAAGAAAATTTAACATTTTCATTCAAAAAATAATAAACTCGTTTCTGAGTAATGTTTGTTGTGGTGGAGGCTACTTTCCTGGAAAAAAAATGAAATTTTCCTTTGTAAAGAATAATTTTGTGAAGCATACACAAGTATCAATAGCCAAATCAATCAAGCAGAATAAAGGATATCAGAGATTGAAGATCAACTTAATGAAATAAAGCTTGAAGACAAGACTAGAGAAAAAGGAATGAACACAGCCTCCAAGAAATACGAAACTATGTGAAAAGACCAAACCTATGTTTTACTGGTGTACCTGAAAGTGATGGGGAGAATGGAACCAAGTTGGAAAACACACTTCAGGATGTTATCCAGGAAAACATCCCCAACCTAGCAAGACAGGCCAACATTCAAATTCAAGAAATACGGAGAACACCACAAAGATACTCCTTGAGAAGAGCAACCCCAAGACACATAATCATCAGATTCACCAAGGTTGAAGTGAAGGAAAAAATGTTAAGGGCAGCCAGAGAGAAAGATCGGGTTACCCACAAAGGGAATCCCATCAGACTAACAGTGGATCTCTTGGAAGAAACCCTACAAGCCAGAAGAGAGTGGGGGCCAATATTCAACATGCCTAAAGAAAAGAATTTTCAACCAAGAATTTCATATCCAGCCAAACTAAGCTTCATAAGCAAAGGAGAAGTAAAATCCTTTACAGACAAGCAAATGCTGAGAGATTTTGTCACCACCAGACCTGCTTTACAAGAGCTCCCAAAGGAAGCACTAAACATGGAAAGGAATAACTGGTGCCAGCCACTGCAAAAACATTCCAAATTGTAAAGAACATCGACACTATGAAGAAACTGCATCAACCAATGGGCAAAATAACCAGCTAGGATCATAATGACAGTATCAAATTCACACATAACAATATTAACCTTAAATGTAAATGGACTAAATGACAGGCAAATTGGATAAAGAGTCAAGACCCATCAGTGTGCTGTATTCAGGAGAACCATGTCACGTGCAAAGACACACATAGGCTCAAAATAAATGGATAGAGGAAGATTACCAAGCAAATGGAAAGAAAAAAAAAAAGCAGGGGTTGCAATCTTAGTCTCTGATAAAACAGACTTTAAACCAACAAAGATCAAAAGAGACAAAGAAAGGCATTACATAGTGGTAAAGGAATCTGTGCAACAAGAAGAGCTAACTATCCTAAATATGCATGCACCCAATACAGGAGCACCCAGATTCAGACAGAAAATTTTAGACAGAAAATTAACAAGAATATTAAGGACTTGGACTCAGCTCTGGACCAAATGGACCTAATAGACATCTACAGAACTCTCCACCCCAAATCAACAGAATATACCTTCTTCTCAGCACCTCATCTCACTTACTCTAAAATTGACCACATAATTGGAAGTAAAACACTCCTCAGCAAATGCAAAAGAATGGAAATCATAACGAACAGTCTCTCAGACCACAGTGTGATCAAATTAGAACTCAGGATTAAGAAACTCACTCAAAACCACACAACTACATGAAAATTGAACAACCTGCTCCTGAATGACTACTGGGTAAATAATGAAATTAAGGCAGAAATAAATAAGTCATTTGAAACGAATGAGAACAAAGATACAATGTACCAGAATCTCTGGGACACAGCTAAAGTGGTGTTTAGAGGGAAATTTTTAGCACTAAATGCCCACAAGAGAAAGCAGAAAAGATCTAAAATCGGCACCCTAATATCACAATTAAAAGAACTAGAGAAGAAAGAGCAAACAAATTCAAAAGCTAGCAGAAGACAAGAAATAACTAAGATCAGAGCAGAACTGAAGGAGATAGAGACACGAAAAACCCTTCAAAAAATCAATGAAACCAGGAGCTGTTTTTCTGAAAAGATCGATAGACTGCTAGCCAGACTAAATAAAGAAGAAAAGAGAGAAGAATCAAATAGACGCAATAAAAAGTGATAAAGGGGTTGTAACTACTGATCCCACAGAAATGCAAACTACCATCTGAAAATACTATAAACACCTCTATGCAAATAAAATAGAAAATCTAGAAGAAATGGATAAATTCCTGGACACATACACTCTCCCAAGTTTAAACCAGGAAGAAGTCAAATCCCTGAATAGACAAACAGCAAGTTCTAAAATTGAGGCAGTAATTAATAGCCTACCAGCCAAAAAAAGCCCAGGACCAGATGGATTCAATTCACAGCCCAGTTCTACCACAGGTACAAAGAGGAGCTGGTACCATTCATTATGAAACTATTCCAAACAATAGAAAAAGAGGGAATCCTCCCTAAGTCATTTTATGAGGCCACCATCATACTGATACCAAGACACAACAAAAAAAGAAAATTTCAGGCCAATATCCCTGATGAACATCGATGCAAAAATCCTCAATAATGCACTGGCAAACTGAATCCAGCAGCACATCAAAAAGCTTCTCCACCATGATCGAGTCGGCTTCATCCCTGGGATGCAAGGCTGGTTCAACATATGTAAATCAATAAATGTAATCCATCACATAAACAGAACCAATGACAAAAACCACATGATTATCTCAATAGATGCAGAAAATGCCTTTGACAAAATTCAACACCCCTTCATGCTAAAAACTCTTAATAAACTAGGTATTGATGTAACTCATCTCAAAATATTAAGAGCTATTTATGACAAACCCACAGCCAGTATCATACTAAATGAGTAATAACTGGAAGCATTCCCTTTGAAAACTGGCACAAGACAAGGATGCCCTCTCTCACCACTCCTATTCAACATAATATTGGAAGTTCTGGCCGTGGCAATCAAGGAAGAGAAAGAAATGAAGGGTATTCGAATAGGAAGAGAGGAAGTCAAATTGTCTCTGTTTGCAGATGACATGATTGTATATTTAGAAAACCCCATTGTGTCAGCCCAAAATCTCCTTAAGCTGATAAGCAACTTCAGCAAAGTCTCAGGATACAAAATCAATGTGCAAAAATCACAAGCATTGCTATACACCAATAATAGACAAACAGAGAGCCAAATCATGAGTGACCTCACATTCACAATTGCTACAAAAAGAATAAAATACCTAGGAATACAACTTACAGGGGATGTGAAGGACCTCTTCAAGGAGAACTACAAACCACTGCTCAAGGAAAAAGAGAGGACACAATCAAATAGAAAAAAAGTCCATGCTCATGGATAGAGAGAATCAATGTTGTGAAAATGGCCATACTGCCCAAAGTAATTTATAGATTCAGTGCTATACCCATCAAGCTACCACTGACTTTCTTCACAGAATTAGAAAAAACTACCTTAAATTTCATGTGGAACCAAAAAAGAGCCCATGTAGCCAAGACAATCCTAAGCAAAAAGAACAAAGCTGGAGGCATCATGCTACCTGACTTCAAACTATACTACAAGGCTACAGTAACCAAAACAGCATGGTACTGGTACCAAAACAGATATGTAGACCAATGGAACAGAACTAAGGCCTCAAAAATACCACCACATATCTACAACCATCTGATCTTTGACAAACCTGACAAAAACAGCAATAGGGAAAGGATTCCCTATTTAATAAAGGGTGTTGGGAAAACTGGCTAGCCATATGCAGAAGGCTGAAACTGGACCCCTTCCTTACGCCTTATACAAAAATTAACTCAAGATGGACTAAAGACTTAAACATAGGACCTAAAACCATAAAAACCCTAGAAGAAAACTTAGGCAATACCATTCAGGACATAGGCATGGGCAAAGACTTCATGACTAAAATAGGAAAAGCAATGGCCACAAAAGCTAAAATTGACAAACGGGAACTAATTAAACTGAAGAGCTTCTACACAGCAAAAGAAACTATCATCAGAGTGAATAGGCAACCTATAAAATGGGAAAAAGTTTTTGCAATCTATGCATCTGACAGCTAATATCCAGAATGTACAAAGAACTGAAACCAATTTACAAAAAAAAAAAAAAAATCCAAAAGTGGGCTAAGGATGTGAACAGACACTTCTCACAAGAAGACATTTATGCAGCCAACAAACATATGAAAAAAAGCTCATCACCACTGGCCATTAGAGAAATGCAAATCAAAACCACAATGAGATACCATCTCACACCAGTTAGAATGGCAATCATTAAAAAGTCAGGAAACAACAGATGCTGGAGAGGATATGAAGAAATAGGAATGCTTTTACACTGTTGGTGGGACTATAAATTAGTTCAACCACTGTGGAAGACAGTGTGGCGATTCCTCAAGGATCTAGAAACAGAAATTTGACCCAGGTATCCCATTACTGGATATATATGCAAAGGATTGTAAATCATCCTACTATAAAGGCACGTGCACATGTATGTTTATTGTGGCACTGTTCACAATAACAAAGACTTGGAACCAACCCAAATGCCCATCAGTGATAGACTAGATAAAGAAAATGTGGCACATATACACCATGGAATACTATATTTTATGCAGCCGTAAAAAAGGATGAGTTCGTGTCCTTTGCAGGGACATGGATGAAGCTGGAAATCATCATTCTCAGCAAACTAACACAAGAACAGAAAACCAAATGCCACATGTTCTCACTCATAAGTGGGAGTTGAACAATGAGAACACATAGACACAGGGAGGGAAACATCACACACTGGGGCCTCTGGGGGGTGGGGGTGCTGAGGAGGGATAGGATTAGTAGAAATACCTAAAGTAGATGACAGGTTGATGGGTGCAGCAAACCACCATGACACATGTATACCTATGTAAGAAACCTGCACGTTCTGCACATGTACCCTAAAACTTAAAATATAATAAAAAAAGATTATTTCAACTAAACAAAAACTGAACCTCAGCAAGTAATTAAGATGTCATAAATCTATATAAAACAATGTAGTGAAGGAGAGTGTTGTCTTTAATAAACTAGATACTCATTTGCTTGACTAAGATGCTCTGGATTTAAAAAAAAACTAAGATAAATTCTCACTGTTTCAGTTTTCTAACACTACTATAAAAAATTATCTTATTTTAATAATAAATTTTAATGATTTATTTTTAAAATTATTTAAGCCACAAATTTAGTGGCTTAAAACAACACAAACACTGGAGAACAAAAGCCTAAAATTAAGGGAACATCAGGGCTGGACTCTTTCTGGAGGTTCATGGGGAGAATTTGTTTCTTTGCCTTTTTCACCTTCTAGAGGCTTCCTGCATTCCCTCCTTGGCCCCTTCATTTCATCACTTTAGCTTCTTGTTTCCCTTGCCACATTTCCTACTGTTATTTCTGATCTTCCTTCCTCCTTTGTGATTTCTTTGGGCCAACTCTGAAAATTCAGAACAACTTCCTCATCTTAAGATCCTTAACTTAATCACACTTGCAAAGTCCCTTTTACCATGCAAGATAGTATCTTTGGTGATTCTAGGGGTCTTTTTTGGGGAGGGACATACTCAGCCTATCACATGCATTTATATTTAAAATATGCTCTTACTAAGTAGCTACACAGACATTGCCAATATAGCTACAAATTCCAAACTGGAAAACTCTACAGTAATTGTTTATTTTAAAGGCTTACACAATTTTTTAATTTTATATCTTGAATTCTTTTAAAAAATAACCTCAGATTAGAAACTGGTTAACCTCTAAGTCTTTTCATGTGTAGACATAGAAGAATAGTTGTAAATATGATTATGATCACTTTTTGAAAATGTAATCATTCCTAATTATGGCTTTATAAAAACATTTAGTCCAGAGATTCTATAGTCTCTCCAGTGAACCTTTGCAACTGTTCTTTTCCTAGAAGGAAAGGGAATGGGTAGCGTGGGAAGAGAACCGAGAGGATAGGAGGGGAGAGGAGGTGAAGAAGAGAAGAGAGGAGGGAAATGAGAAAAGAAAGAGAAGAAAAGACAAACTGCAGTTTAGGAGAAGCAAAATACTAAAGTCTAAGTGAGAGTTCTTGTGTCACTTATTAGTCATATGACTAAACAAGTCACCTTATCATATCCTCTTGTATAAAACTGGGCCGATTACTTTCTGCCTTGCCTTTATTACCAGCTGGGGCAAGGATCAAATGAGATACATACAAACTCAGGCTATTATCATCATCCTGCAGGGTGAGGCATTTAAACTGCTCACGTCCTACTTGTCATTAAGATCACAAGGAAAACCACTACCAGTCTGAGCTATTTACCTCGAATACAGGGCAGGATACATTGAATCCAAAATTTCTTGTCTACACATAAAGCCTTCCAAGGGGAAAAAGAAGGATCATTCTAAAAGTAAAAAGTGTTCTTTAAGAAACAAAGATGTCTGCGCCATGTACAGACTTAATGATGACTTATCTAGCGAGTATAGCTCAGTGAATTTGTGAGCAAAATTGCCCTACTCCAGCTTTATTCCACTTTCAAAAAGTTTTGTCAAGTTTTCAAAGAACAATGGAAAACCACTATAAAGAATATATATATTTTAGGTTGGGATGGCCTGAACTGTATAATTTGAGCTCCATCCTGTTTCCTGAGATAAAACCACTGCATTGTAAAATATGATTATTCATATGATAGAGTCAATTGGCTTAAACAATCTTAAGCCTCTCTTAGTTGCCTGAGTTTCCAAAAATTATGTTTTTGCACATAAAACATCAAGAACTTCTTTAGCAAATTGCAACATTATAATTGGCAATACCACATCTCAAATATTTTGCGTGAACATATTCCAAATTCCAAGCCTTTAAGAGCTAGATGATTCTGTATTTCCAGATCTTCTCAAGGCAAGGCTGGCAATCAACTGTAAGAATCAACAGATAGCTTTGTCTAGCTTAAAGAAAACCTGCTTCAACTTCTATTTAATATTACTGAGAGCCATCACATTTCTCTTTGACAAGACTGTTTGCACAAAGGTTTCTCCAGAGAGAAAGCCATGAGATTAATTTACCTCCACCATGGTGATTGACTGCAAAGCAGCTGATGGGCAACTGAAGTGTCTCCAATCTCCCTCACAAATTACTCTAAATGGTTTTGAGGATAAACTTGCCAAGCCTGTTTTGCCTAGCAGCTCTGACAGAAAAACGGGCAATTGACTTAAATAAAAAACAAGAGGATCCATTTGGGGTCTTCATAATAAAACTGCCAAGGGGCCTTTGTTTGTTGATGTTTGAGAAGCCGCAGATATATCATGTACATCTAGAAATTAAGGAGCCTGTTCTATGCACAGTTCTTGGGGAATTCATGATCCAACAACATAAAGCTGAGCTTGTCTAACAGGGAAATGCAAAGTAAGGCTAGCAGGAGATTTCATAAAATGTTAAGAAAAACATTCATCACATAATGTTGTGAATTCTTTGTTTCTGTCCATTGTTCTTAATGCTGATGAATCCCAAAGGAGAGTAATTTATTTCTCTGCTCCACTTTTTCAGAGAGGTGAATTGTGTCTCCACAGCATGGAAATAAGTCTGTTCACTCTGATGGTCAATTCAATTCCCTGGATCATGACCAGGTTGTATATTTTGAAATAAGAACAAAGGCATAAGAAAAACCACCCAGGAGAGGAATCAGTTTATGTTATTTTCTGCTTTTAATTTTTAATTTATATAGCTGTGGATGTTTCCTAAGAGTGACTTTACATTGCTGATTAAAAAGGGGTTTTTGTTATCTTGTCTTTTACGATTGGCAAAGCAAATGAAGAATAAGAATGCCTTGAATAATTGGGAGGAGATATGAGCTAAAAGTAATCTAGGCCCTTTGTGCACAGAGAGAACTTTAAATGCTACCAATGCTATCTATAAGTGATTCCCTAGCAAAGCAGCTTTAGAAGGTCCTGTGAGCAGAGCACACTGACAAAAAAAAGATATTGATTATTATGGTAGTTGTTGAGTATAATTCCTTATCAAGCACTGCAGTAAGTGCTGGGGATATAATGAATATGATGTGGTCTCTCCTCCCAAACAGCTCACAGTAAGGTAGGAAGAGAATCAAAATAACTTCAGCATACCAAAACTCATAACATTCAGCCAAGACAGAGCTTAGATAAAATTTTATGGTTTAAATGCTAATATTAGGAAATAAGAAAGAATCATTACAATGACCTCAGCTACAACAATAAGTTAAAAATAATAAAGAGTAAACTAAATCACAAGTAACTAAAAAAAATAGAGCAGACGTCAATAATAGAAAATAGACAAACAATAAAGTCAGTATAATCAAAAGCAAATTACTTAAAGCCTAGCCAGAATTATCAAACTTTTTTTTAAAAAGGAAAATATACCCAGCTCTTTGGGAGTCCGAGGCAGGCGGATCACAAGGTCAGGAGATCGAGATCATCCTGGCTAACATGGTGAAACCCTGTCTCTACTAAAAATACAAAAAATTAGCCAGATGTGGTGGCGGGTACCTGTAGTCCCAGCTACTCAGGAGGCTGAGGCAGGAGCATGGCATGAACCTGGGAGGCGGAGCTTGCAGTGAGCCAAGATGGCACCACTGCACTCCAGCCTGGGCAAGAGTGCGAGACTCCGTCTCAAAAAAAAAAAAAAAAAAAAAGCAAAATATAAATTGCCTGTATCAGAAATGAAAGAGGAAACTTCACTACGGGACCTCTAGATGTTAAAAGATAATCAGGGGAATATAATGAACATTATGCCAATAACCTCAGCAACCTAGATAAAATGAATAAATTCCTAGAAGGACAACTATTATCAAAACTGACAGGAAAATAAATTTAAAATCTTAATATCCCTTTATATATTAAAGAAAGTGACTTTTTTTTTTTTTTTTTTTTGAGACAGGGTCTCCCCCTGTCATCCAGGTTGGAGGGCAGTGGTGCGACCATGGCTTACTGCAGTCTTGACCTCCCTGGCTCAGGTGATTCTCCCACCTCAACCTCCAGAGTACCTAGGACTATGGGCGTATGCAACCACACCCAGCTAATTTTTGTTGTATTTTTTCTACAGACAGGGTTTTGCCATGTTGCCAAAGCTGATATCAAACTCCTGGGCTCAAGCAATCTGCCTGCCTCAGCCTCCCAAAGTACTGGAATTACAGGCGTGAGCCCCTGTGCCTGGCTGAAAGTGACTTTTTAAATTTAAAGCATTCTCACAAAGAGAACTGCAGGCCCAGATGGCATCACTAAATTCTATTAAATATTTAAGGAAGAAATAATACCAATCTTACACTGACTTTTTCAGAAAATATGGGAGGATAGGATACATTAAACTAATTTTTACCAGGCCATCTTAAACCAACATAAAAATTCTGAGATTATTAAAAATAAAGAAAGTTCAAAATCAGTATCAATATTTTTTATGATGTAGCTGTAAACACCCTTTAAAAATAATTGAAAATCAAACCCAGAATATATAAAAAGGATAATACAGCATGGACAAATCAGGTTCAGGTTTATACCATGAATAAAAGGTATCAAACAAGCAATATTGGTTAATCAATATTCGTTGATTAATCAATGCAATTCACCATACTAACAGACTAAAAAAGAGAATTTATATAATTAACTCAATAGATGTGGAAAAAACATTAAACAAAATTACAAAAAATACAAAGAAGCTTTCTCAAACTGATAAAGTGATTTCTATGAAAAACCTACACTTAACATCATACTTAAGGTGAATAGTTTCCTCCTAAGATAAAGCACAAGGCTAGGATATCTGAAATCATTACTTCTATTAACATTACATTAGACATTTTAGACATCGCAATAAGAAAAAAATAAAATACATAAAGATCAGAAAGGAAGAGATGAAATTATCTCTGTTTTCAGATGATAAAATTGTTTATATGGAAATTCCTAGGGAATCAAGGTAAATGACTACAGGAATAATAGTAAATTTGACAAGGTCAAAGAATACACACAATTATAAAATTTAATTGCATTTCTATATACAAGCAACAAACAGATGGAAAATTAAATGTAGAAACCATCATTGATAATAATATCAAAAAATAAAATACGTAAGGATAAACTTAATGAAAGAGTATAAGATCTCTACACTGAAACTGCAAAATATTGCTGAGAAATTTTTAAAGATCAAAATATATGAAAATATAGACTATGTTTATGAATTACAAAAATAAATATTACTTATTAAGATGTCAATATTTTCCAAATTGATTCATAAAGTCAACATAATATCAACTAAAGAAGCTGAGAAGCTGATTATAAAATTTATATAGAACTACAAACAACCTAGAATCACTGAAACAATCTTGAAAAATAAAAATGGCGAAAACTTATACTATTTAATTTCAAGACTTACCATAAGAATGTCTGTAAACAACCTTATCATCTGAAAATACAATTTTACTTCTTCTTTTCTGATCTTTATGTGACAAAATTTTTATTTCTAGCATATATCCACTGTTCTTATAAATCAATATGAAAAGGAGAACAGCCCAATTAAAAGTAAAGGGGCAAAAGGCAGGGATAAACCTTCACAAAGGAAGATATCAAAATGCCAATAAACACATGAAAGGTATTCAACATAATACATTAGTAAAATGCAAATTAAATCCATAATGGTATTCCATTACATACCTACTAAAGACTAAAATTATTTAAAAGATTATAATCTCCAAATATTGATGAAGATGCAGAGCACCTGGAACTCTCACATAATGCTGGGGAGATTGTAAAATACTTCATCAACTTCAGAAGCTATTTGCAGTTTATTTATAATGTTACAAATATGCCTACTGCATGACCCAGCAATGATTCCCCTAGGTTTATTCCAGAAAACAAAAAATACATGTCCACAAAAAAGAAATGTACAAGAATATTGACAGTAGATTGATAATTACTAAAACTGAAAGCAACCCAAATGTCTATCATAGGAAAATGGATAAACAAATACCATTATATTTGTACAATGGAATACTACTCAGAGATTTTAAAAAGGAAAAATCTGCTAGTGCAAACATCAAGATGGATGAATCTCAAAAACATTTTTCTAAGCAAAAGAATCCATACAATATGATTCCATTTATGTAAAAATTCTAGAACAGGAAAAAGTAATTTTTGGTCCTAAAAATCAAAATTGTCTCTGAGGGTATAGGGCAGGGCTTAATTGAGTAGAAGCATAAGGAAATTTTCTAGAATAATGGAAATGTACTACACCTTGACAGAAGTGTGGGTTCTATGGAAATGCATACAGTATTTGCTAAACCTGATTTAAAAGTACACTTAAGACTTGTGCATTACTCTGTACGTAAATTTTACATCAGTTTACAAAGGTCCTAAGCAAAATGAGAAAATGTTAATATTTGTTAAATATATGTGACTGGCACATGGGTGTCTGCTTATTAATCTCAATTTTTCTGCATTTTTGAAATAATACATACCATTGAAAATGAGAGAAATAAATTGATTTTTAACAAAGATTCTGAAAACTAGCTTTGTAGGAACTTCTGACAGCCTTGAGAAGACATAAGAGAACATTGGATGCCTGAAAGTTGGCAGAAGTTGAAACAGAGAAAGGGATGGGAGCTTGGGGGGAAAAAAGCACGCCTCACTATTTTACATGTTTACAAGAGACTGAGAACTTTATATTCACAGTTTCAGATCTTATATCTTGAAAATAGACATTAATCTCTGTAGTCAACATACATCTTACTTAAGGTTTTCTAAATCTCACAGTCAATAGTTCTAGGATAAATTAAATCTATAAATAAATAATTTATTCAATATCAGCTAGTAGGAGGATAGTCTCAGGAATTTGGTTTTCAATGCTGTATTTAATAGCTCTTCAAATAAATACTGATTTTAAGAATAGCAAAATGTAAATATTCAACATAAATCACAACTACGCTATTTTGCTTTACCATACATATATTCTTGTAATGTTATACTGCTCAATTTCAATTATCTGTCACTTTAATTAGTAGGGGTTGAAGAAAAATAAGATGTTATGCTTTAGTAATTGCTGAGCAGGATGTGAATGAGATAAATATTTAAATGGTCAAAACACGAGCCATTCTGACTCTCTAAATTTCCTTGGGATCCATATTTGAGTTATCAAAGGAATTAGCCTGACCTAAGATTCCACCAAAAAGTCATGCATATCTGTGTTGTTAGTATCAGACATTCAACTCCCAGCCTTCAATGATTTCTCCCTCTCTCCTGATCCGTACTGAAGAAAAGATATAAAATAGGTGTACAGTTTAGGTTGGCATCTGTCAAAGAATTTATGACCCAGTGTCTCCCAATGTCCCATTAAAATTCTAACTTGAAAAAAAAAAAGAAAACTCTAATAATAATACTGGAAATTAACTGGTAATACTGGTAATAACATTTTTCTACAATTGGAAAGAAATTTTCACTAATTACGACCCATGGAAGATGCTGTTTCCTTTCTCCCAAAGATTAAGAAAAAAAGTTACATTGAGAAATGTTTTCATAAAAGAATCAGAAGAAAATGATTTTTATTTCTAAGGAATATCTTCAAAAAGGTACAAAAACACATGGCCTCTAGGAAATGGAAACAGAAAAGCATAAGCAAAGACAGATAAAGGTGGAGAATGAAAGGGCCATTTCTGAACAAAAAAGCTGAAAATGGAGTGTAAAGGAAAAAATCGGTGTACTTTAGTACACACAAAAAGTTAAAACTTCACAAACCAAAAAAATACACAAAAGAAGTTGGGAAAATAATTGGCAGTATATATGATCAAAAATAATTAATAGCATAACTTCATAAATAACTTTAACAATCAAGAAAAAAAGCCATGAGAAAAAAACAAAAAAGTACAAATAATTACATAAGAAATGCAATTCTGGTAAACATAAAAGAAGTCAGTCTTTAATAATCAAAGAAATGCAAATTATTATTCAGTGAGATATACTTTATACTTTTATTTAATCAAATGAAAAAAGCAACGTTGACAAGGATGAGATGAAAGGAATCCTCTCATAGAATGCTAGCCTGAATAAAAATTATTACAACTTTATAAAAGATAACTTTGCTATTTAAATAAAAAGCCTTAAAATACTTCTTAATGTTGAAGCCTTAAATTTCAAGAGAACTTGACATTAGAAAATAATCAAATTCTCACCAAAATAGACATCAGTTCAAGGTGGCATTATTTATAAGAGAAAAACATTTGGAAATAACCTCTACTTTTAGTAATTAGAATTGGTTAAATAAATCTCACATATAACTATGAAAACTATTTTACAGCCATTAAAAATTTAGTTCTTGAATCACGTGGAAAAAATGTTTATCTTGAAATATCAATTTTAAAAAGTAGAACCAAACTGATTAAAAGTTTGTCAAAGAAAAATTGTAACTATATTACATCTATGAAGAGGTTAAAGTCTGAAGAAGGAAAATATATAAAACTAATAAAAAAGAAGGTTTTCTGGAGAACAAATTATAGGTGTCTTGTTTATTCTTTAAATATTTCTAAATTTTCCAAATTATCTATAATGAACTTGCACTACTTTTATAATCAAGAATTAAATTTTAAAATCGCAGAATTCAATCAGGATGAATTTCTTCCAAAAAAATCACTAAATTGATGATCAAAGGAAGCCAAATAATATGCCCTTGTATAATTACATATATTCATCTATGCAAAAAATGAGTGAATGATATAAATAAAACCATCTGATACTATATTATACCATAGGAATAGCTGTGTGTTCTTTTAGTCTTTCCAAGAGCATCTGTCACAGCGAAAATACTCCACATGATACAGTTAATGAGGAGGTTAACGACGTAATTTTGAAAAATTTTTTTCTAGGACAAAATGGCTTTGTGATTTTTAATCCTTCCCAGGAAAGACACCTGCACTTAATTTCAGCCTTTCTTCTAAAACCATTTCTTCTATTAGTTTCACCATCTCACTTTTCACAGCAAATATTACAACTCTTCAGAAGCTCTGCAGAACTTAATAAAACAGCAAACATAGTTATATATCCAGCAGTCATTTTAGGCAATTAAATGCAGTTTTCAGTTTCTCTACACGAATTTGATAAATTGGAGCCCAGACATTGCTTTGAACTGTGATGAAAGGAGTAATTTCTATTTCAAGCAACATCGTGCCCAATTTAAACTTTGGGAGCAATCACTATAAAAAGTTGTCTTGACCAATTTCTTCCACTAGATGGCAGTCTTGGGATGCTACAGGTAACGAAATTGTGTAATTTCTGAACATTAACCAAAAGACTAGGAAAAAGCAAGGCCATGGGAAGGTAAAATGAGGTTTAAAATGCTACAATAAGGAAATATAAACAAGCAAGGGGGAAAGATTTAGGAATCACAGCTGAGACTGATAAGGGGAAACAAAAAATGACTAGACTGTCCTACTTTATTAAGCGTGTATTTTCAGATGTATAGCTCACTCACTTTCTTGCTTTGCTTTCATTAATCAAGTCCTCATGGAGCCAGTCCCCACCAGTGAGTGGACCAGATTCAGTGTGGCCTTGTGATGATCATCTTCTCTGGCTTATGGCTCACATGCATGGCAAGCAAAATTAGGGATCTAAAAATGCACAGAACTGCTTTGCCCTCTAAAATGGAAGGGGAAGGGAAGATAAACAGACACCAGTTAGCAATGCAAGATGGAAGATGGATCACGTTCCTATACCTCTCAAGATACCACTTTATGCTCACTGAATGATTCACCTTTTTATGCTAAAGAAAACTACTTTGAATTAAAATTAGGCCATTTCAGAATCCCAGCAGTTTGAGACCACATCACTGATTCTTTTTGACTGAAGTAAAAGCTGGAAGTGTAGCCTTACAAAGCCTTGAAACTGAAAAACACTTTTTGCCCAGAATAGAGAGGACATGTAACAGTATCTCATGCCTCTCATCAGGCTGTGGCATTGCAGGTAACTGCTTAATGTGGCTTTCTATGCTTTTCCTCTTTGGACCCTTACTTTTTTCAGTGCTGGTTATGAAATGGAACTAAGGCTTCAGTTATTTCAGGAATGCCACAGATGAACTCAGCAGCACTAAGCCACCTGAAAACCCAAGGACAAAGAACTATCGCTGAGTCTCTGATAATTGGTCCTTATCCCTCCACTAAAATCATCACTATTTGAGACTGAATTGCTGGTACAAAGACTGAGTAGAAATCACCTAATGGCATTCATTTACTGGGTCAAGAAGGCTCTTTATTTTATTCTTACAAACCACTATTGATTCTTTAGTCTCCCCTTTCAAGAATTCATCTAGCACAATATTTGTCTGTAATTCTTATTAGTAAACCAGGGCAACTCCATAGATGTAGGAGAATGGTGTCATGTGACTGCCTCATTATGAATGTCAGACTGAAGTTTAGGATATGAATTTCTAATTTTAACAAATAGTCAATCAGGATGATAAAAATTTAGATAATCCTCAAATGCCAAAATGCTAAAAAAAAAAAAAAAGAAAAAAAAAGTCATTGAATAGCACATCATTAGGAATAATGTGGAATAGAATACAAGCGTCATCACATACCCTATTACAAAAACTTAGTGACTATATATTTTTTACCTAATCAAACATTTTTATTCATTTCAAAGGAAAGTAAATACTTTCTTTAACATCCAAATTGTCCTTCTATATTGCACTAAATGTGTACCTGAAAATTTCCTCTTCAAGAATCTGTATGTATTATGTTTTGAAATTCAGTGTACAATAAATCCACTGTAAATTTATAAAATACGTACTTGAACAGAGATGCTCATACAAGCACATATTGGGATAATATGAATGGAATGAATGAAAATATTGAATTAAGAAGTTTGACATGGAAAATATAAGACAATGGATGTATTTTTCTTGGCGACTTGGTAGGTCTTCTTAAAAGGCATAGAGGAAAACATTAATCATTTTGGCAATATTAAAATTTAAAACTTTGTTGCAGAAGGCATAATAAAATTAAAATATAAGAGATTGAGTGAAGTTATTTCCATTGTGCCTCCAAGACAAAGGATTAGAACCCAGAATATATATAAAGAATACAAATTACCCAACAAAAACAAATCGTCAAATAATATACCCAGCAAATCTCAGGTTAGGACAAAGTATATAAATATGATCCCAACTCTTCTGTGAGCCAAGGGAAAGGCTAAGTGAAAAAGGACAGTTGAAGGCAGAGGTGGGAATGGAGGGATGAAAGAAGATAATTTCATTTCTTTGCATCTCCTCAGCTGTTGGCTACAATTTTTTTAAACTTTTGCTTGCCTACCATTTATTTCAACTTTTGTACATGAATTAACTATGTTTAAAAAAATATATCCAGATTTCCCTAGTTTATTGTATCAAGAAAGCCTTAAGCTCTATTCACAATAACTCAAAGACACCAATGCCAGGTAGAAGAGGAGGTGGTTGACGAAAAAGAACACTCTATTGTATACAAAGATGTAACGAACCTTTTTAAAAGAACAATGGTGAAGTCTAGCCTTTAGGTGTAGATTTGATTCTGCATCAAGATGATGAATGAAATCCTGTGCATGGATGCCACTCAAATTTCACATATTGTTCTGAGATTCTGATAAAGTGGACCACTTTAAACCAGGTCTTGTCTAGGAAAATCATAAGCAACTCAGCCCAGGCTTTCCAGTTGGCACTACAGAATCCACAAGAGAGCAGCATGTCCTCAGTTTTGAAAAGTACATTGGTGTGTTTTGCTTCCATTCTGCAATCTAGATTTCCTTTTTTCCTTTCATACCAAGGGCTGCTAAACACAAACATGTTTGGCTTCATCTGGGAACACTGATGTGAACATAATACATTCCTCCTCTATGCAGGCGCAGGTGAGATTCTACCGGACACAGGCTCATCATTTGCAAGAACACAGACCTGACCCAGCATAAAGAATGTGTTAAATGATAATGGGGACAGTGGAGAGCTGTTTGAGATTATGTAATCTCATTCTACACAAGCTGGTAGAATTTTTCTCTTTATTAAGCATTGTTTACCCTCAGAAAATTTGTCTTCCTCTCTTGGGTGAGTATGTATTCACCAAAAACTTACAGCAACATATACTGCTTATGTAAACATACGATGGATAGAGGTACTGTTTTCAACTTAAAAATATATATATTTATACAACTTAGGACCTTGCTTCCAAGGCAATTAAATTACAATGTTTTCATCTTGACTGAGTACCAAAAAGGTGCCAGGTTCTATAGTTCGTATGGAAATAAAGTTAGGAGGGTATTAATAATGTAAGAATTCAGTTTTTATTGTCTTTAATTTTAACACACAAAAAGAAAAATTGAATTTTGCAGTAAATATATTTTCCAAATTGGTAAAAATTATTTTAATCCCAAATCTTACTGTCTGCATAGACTACTTAAGCATTTTGTAATTTAAGTAATTTTGATTTAATGAAACATCAAAGAACCTAAAAGTAAAATCCTCTGTTTTTTACCTTTATTATCTATAAAACAGATTTGTTTTGTTGGGTTTTGTTTTTGTTTTAAATTCCCTGAAGCTTGGGTTGTTTTCCAGGGTGAATTATTTACTAATACCTATTACCTTCAAAAAAGGAGATTTCCCATCAAACTATTGGCATTCACTAAGTAACAATAACCTAAGAATTCAGCTGTGCAAAAAAAGCTATCTAAAGGGGCCAGGAATGAGTTACTTGTTTCATAGATAATTCTGTCTCTGCACAAAAGAAACAGGGGAGGGCTGCATTGTTCTTTTGATAACAAATAATAGAGACCTTCTCTTATTTTCTCCTTTGCCTGCTCCAGGAATGAAGATGGAAATTTAACGCAAAGCATCCTGGTCCTTGCTCATTATGATTCTGTAAAGTCCTGCCATTTAGGAAATGTGTCTCAATTTCTGTGGAGATGAAGCAGGAAGGTCAGACTGAGCTTTAATCAAGGTATCTCCCTGCTGGGGTAGGAAGGCTTCCCTCCCCTCATATATGTGGCTTTAATTTGACCGCTTTTTTTTTTTTTTAAGTGCCTGAAGCTATGTCAGGGTCTGGCCGTGGCTGCTATTCACTTCATCCCTGAAGCCCAGTGAGTACACTGATATTGTCATTGACAATTTCCTCTTGTGGTATTTTTCTGCTAAACTGGGAGGGATTTTGTCACTGGTGCACTATCAAAAATACATGAAGGACTTGCCCCTTACTAAGAGATGCCATGTCAGTTGAGGTAACATTTATAATGAAACCCCAGCAATGAGGAGTCTCCATTCCTCACAGGAAACAAGGAAAAAAGCAGAACTCTTAAATTGCTGTATGCTGCAAGGAGGATTAGCCTCCTCCTGGGGAAAATGTAATGTGCTGTCATGCCATTTTGTTCAAAGGATTTCCCCTTCTTCTCACTGCCTTGAACTCTTCGTCATCATCTCTCCCCTCACCGTGCCCCACCAGTATCCCCAATGCACGGGCATGGTCCCCAACCCCTTTGGCAATCTTCTTCATCCCTTTTATTTCATAAGAATTTCTTTTCTTTTTCCAGTGTCCTAGATGCTATAATTCATTCTGCATTAGGTGGGGATTACTGATTGACTCCCGAGAAGTCTGGAAAGTTAGACATTGATAAATCAGGTAGTTCTTGGGTTAAGAAGGGTGTCATCCATGCTCCCAGACTTGATACTAGGTATGCCAGCTAAATTTTCCTCTTCAATTCGAAAGTCTCTCAAATCCCACTGAAGTGGTAGACTATATGCATTAAAAACAAAACTTGATTGCTATTCATCAAGTTTGAAAGAATATAGGTTTCCACCCTTGGGCATGAGACGTATGAAATGGTTATGAGTGGGGCAGCCAATGCTAGACAAAACCATAGGAATGGGAATCGTGTCATTGCCCCCTCCGCCACAATTACTCTTGTCAGCCCCCTCTCCCGAGGCACCTTTTCTTCCCCATTCTTCCTCTGGCTGGTTATCTGTTGCCAGTTAAAGGACTTTTAACATTATTTTAAATTGGAAACATTTTCAGACAGATTTGCAACTGAAAAGTGAGAATCAAGAAAGTTTTTCCATATGGCCTTTGGAAGGCTGCTTACCCGAGTTCTAAATAAAATCTCCAAAGCAACTTCAAGGATGTTGTTTGTAATTAGGGACTTTCAAGGAGGTTAGGAGCTTCTCCATGTTGTCCTCTTTCTTTACTTTAACAGACTTTTCCTAATGAAATACCTGTCCTTTTGCTAAAATACCTTGAACTAAGATATTAATATTAAGAGAGTAAGTAACGGTGCTTCAAGAAATAGAAAAAACTATTCTGTTAATGCCACAAATATTCCCCTCCCAACTTTTTGCTTGTCAAAATCACCTGCTCTTACTAGATAACACCTAGACTTTTCTAAACCATTTACAAGAGCCAAACTATTACATTAACAAAGTGTCTTGGAAGCTCTGTCTCACCTCCCAGTTGTCAGCCCGGAGACTGCCCAATATCCAATGTCAAGGGATGCAAAATTTGATTCTTATCTACAAGTCTTGGCCTTCCTGACCTGATAACAGCCATGTTCTCTCTCAATATTTATATTCTTGCATTTGCTAAGGCTCTTAATTGAGAGCAACAAAATCAGGCTCAAGAGAAGAAAATAAAATTTTTGTTAAGATATGAAAGTGTCTTACAGAAACTAAGGAAGACTTGACCAGCAGACTAAGGTAAGGGCAGAAACTCAGATGGTAGATGGGCCTCAAGAATGGCATTAGGATCATGGTAGGTCTCCCACCCCATCTCTGCCGTATATGTTCTTCAATCATATTCATTCTCTCTCTCTCCCTCTCTCCTCCCCACCCCTGTCCCCCTCCCCTGCTTCTCTCTCAACTGGCATTGTTTTCTCTATTCCTTATGGCGGAAAAATACAGTAACTAAGTGGTCTAAATTTTATACAGTATAGGTCTGTCATCTTGACAAAGACAGAATCATCCTCAGAACAAGTTTTAAAATGCAGACAAATACTTTGGCCTATACAAATATCTTAATTTGGGGATACAAATTGTTTTCAGAAGATGTACTCACATGTTAGTGCACACTGGAACATGGTGGCCAAGAAAAGGTCAAAAAACGGAATGAGTACTTGTGATCAGCTGAATAATAATCACCAAAAATATTCAGGCCCTAATCTTTGGAACTTATGGATGTTACCTTATTTGGCAAAAGTAACTTTGCAGGTGTGATTGGGTCAAGGCTCTTGAGGTGGGAAGATTATCCTGGATTATCCACTGTGCCCTAAAGGTAATCACAGTGTCCTTATAAGAGACAGGCAGAGTGAGATTCAGTTTTAGCAGAGATGAAAGCAGAAATTGGAAGGACGTTCTTTGAAGGTGGAGGAAGAAACAAGCAGCCAAGCAATCCTGGAGTCTAAAACATACGAGGAAACATATATTCCTGGAGAGTGCACAGACCTACTGATATCTTGATTTCAGCTTAGTGAAAGCCATTTCTTTTTGTTTGTTTTTTTGTGAGGTTTTGTTGTCGTTGTTGTTGTTGTTGTTTTTTCATGTGAAAGCCGTTTCTGACTCCTGTCCTCCATTATTGTAAAAGAATAAATGTGTGTTTTAGGCTCTCACGTTTGTGGTATTTTATTAGAACAGACATAGGAACCTAATTTAGTAATTCTTTAAAATACAAGAATGGGGCTGGGAGTGGTGGCTCATGCCTGTAATCCCAGTACTTTGGGAGGCCAAGGCAGGCGGATCGCCTGAGGTCAGGAGTTCAAGACCAGCCTGGCCAACATGGTGAAACCCCGTCTCTACTAAAAATATAAAAATTAGCTGGGTGTGGTGGTGGGTTCCTGTAATCCAAGCTACTTGGGAGGCTGAGACAGGAGAATTGTTTGAACCCAGGAGGCAGAGGTTGCTGTGAGCCGAGATTGTGCCCCTGCACTCCAGCCTGGGCAACAGAGTGAGATTCCATTTCAAAAATAATAATAATAAAATAAATAAAATAAAATACAAGAAGGGGTAGCAATGCCAGGAAAGGAATTCTTAGTAAGACTCTGAGACCTCAATACAAAAGACTATAAATGGTCACTTGGGAGGAAGTTTAAAGAAAAACAAAGTATCAGAGGGGAAGACCTAAATAGAGGAAAGAAAGATAAATATAAAGGCTAGAAAGGGCACTAAATGGAAATTAAGGTTCTGTTCCCAGCTTCCTGACTCAGATTATAGTGTAGAATAGGCCCTCTACCTTCTTAGCCTTTGTCTATGCACCTTGACATGAGAGTTTAAGTGACATAATCCCAAAGGTCCCTGCAGCTTTAAGATTCTACAATGCTCAACCTCTGTCTAGATTTTGGCCTAGATTTTGCAGTGTTAGCTCCTGGGGGCTCTTGAAGTTTACATTTCTGGTTTTGACGTGGTAGATATATTGACACAAAATCCAATACAACTAGAATAGAAAACCCCCAGGTGGGCATGTACAAAATCTCTGAGATTATTTAATAAGAAGGAGAACAAGGGAAACTAAAGGCAAGACCCTTGAGTCAGCTCTGGAAAAAATTTTCACAGTGGACTAACAACTGCTTGTAAAAGCATATGTGAATATTCCTCAAGGAAATCTGGAGACAGCTCTGCAGAGTTGAAAGTAAAACGCAAATCTATCAGCACCACTGGAGGGAAAAACATATTCCCTGGTGATGACAGAATTTGTTGGTATAGAACAAATAGCACTTTAAAATAATAAGGTAATGTTTATGTTCGGGGAAATAATTTAAAGATAAACAAATGTGCCTACAATTGGTACATCAAAATTTATTTTGTCCTAAATTCCTCATCCGTGTTCCTTTTGTTGGCTAAAATCATAGCAATTCTAACAAAAGTTACTAAATATTTGAATCCTTATAAGTATGGCCATAAATTGTGTTTTAAAAATCTTCAAATCATTTGCATAGTTCTGTCATCATATGGAAATGCAAAGATGTTTGTTGTCTTGAAACCACAATAAAAAGAAGACAAGCTATGTGTCCGTTCAGTATTGCATTCAGCTGAGTGTAACAGAACTCAAGCTGTAATTGTTTAATGAAAGTGGATAAACTCTTCTTTGATTAAAATAAGTCCAGATGTAGGTAATCCAGGGTTAGTCCAAGGATTTCACAATGACTTAAGTCTCAACTCCTATTCTTCTGCTCTGTCATCCTCGCAAATGGATTTGCTTTACATTACTGATCCATAGCACAAGATAGCTGCTCCAGCTTCAACTCCCTCTGCATTCCAAGCAGGAAAAAGAGATGAATGCAAAAGGCAAAAGTTTATTAATCCCTTTCAAGAGCTTTCCTCAGAGCAACATCTATGCACATTACGTTGCTAGAACTATGTCCCTCTTTACACAACCCCAGTTGCAAAAGAGACTGGCCAAAGTAATCTAAAAAAAAAAGGCTGAGTAATTGCTTTCTTAAAAACGTCAGAATTTGTTTTAGAAACAAAACACAGGATAACGAATACTAGGTAGACAACTAAAATGTCTGTCAAATTCTTGAAAAATTGTCAACCATTTTATTTGCCTCAATGACGTGATCATTAGGGCTTCTCTTATAATCTTTTTTTAAAGAAGACTTTTAAGGAAAACTTTAGATTTTAAGATTGTTTAACCTTTAAGTTTGGGGGACATGTGCAGGATGCACAGGTTACATACATGAATGTGTGTCATGGGGGGGTTGTTATACAGATTATTTCATCACCAAGGTATTAAACCTAATATCCATTAGTTATTTTTCCTGATCCTCTCCCTCCTCCCACTTTCCACTGTCTGGTAGGCCCCAGTGTGTGTTGTTCCCCTCTATGTGTCTATGTGTTCTCATCGTTTAGCTCCCACCTGTGAGAACATGTGATACTTGGTTTTCTGTTTTTGCATTAGTTTGCTAAGGATAATGGCCTCCGGTTCCATTCATGTCTTTGCAAAGGACATAATCTCATTCTTTTTTATGGCTGCCTAGTATTCTGTGGTGTATATGTGCCACATTTTCTTTATCCAGTCTATCATTGATGGGCATTTGGATACATTCCATGTCTTTGCTATTGTGAATAGTGCTGCAATGAACATATGCGTGTATGTGTCTTTATAACAGAATGATTTCTAATCCTTTAGGTATATATATATATATACCCAGTAATAGGATTGTTTGGTTGAATGTTATTTCTGTCTTGAGGAATCATCACACTGTTTTCCACAATGGTTGAACTAATTTACCCTCCCACCAACAGTGTATAAGCATTCCTTTTTCTCCACAACCTCACCAGCATGTTATTTTTTGACTTTTTAATAATAGCCATTCTCACTGGTGTGAGATGGTATTTCATTGTAGTTTTGATTTGCATTTCTCTAATGATAATGATGTTGAGCTTTTTTTCATATGCTTGTTGGCCTCATGCATGTCACTCTTTCACAACTGCCAAAAAAAAAATACCTAGTTATACAGATAACACAGTAAATGAAAATATCTCTACAAGAAGAACTACAAAACACTGCTCAAAAAAAAAAAAATCAGAATTGACACAAATAAATGGAAAAACTTTCCTTGCTCATGGATAGGAAGAATCAGTATCTTTAAAATGGCCATACTGCCCAAAACAATTTATAGATTCAATGCTATTCTCATTAACCTGCCATTGACATTCTTCACAGAATTAGAAAAAAAAAACCTATTTTAAAATTCATATAGAACCAAAAAAAGAGCCCAAATTGTGAACGCAATCCTAAGCAAAAAGAACAAAGCTGGAGACATCATGCTACCTGACTTCAAACTATACTACAAGGCTACAGTAACCAAAACAGCATGGACCTAGTACAAGAACAGGCACATAGACCAATGGAGCAGAATAGAGAACCCAGAAATATGACTATACAACTACAAGTATCTGATCTTCAAAAACCTGACAAAAACAAGCAATGGGGAAAGGATACCCTATTTAATAAATGGTACTGGGATAACTAACTAGCCATAAGCAGAATATTGAAACTGGACCCCTTTGTTATACCATATACAAAAATTAAACTCAAAATGGATTAAATACTTAAACGTAAAACCTAAAACTATAAAATCCTGGAAGTTGACATATGCAATAGCACTCAGCTCATAGGCACGGGCAAATATTTCATGAGGAAGATGCCAAAAGCAATTGCAATAAAAGGAAAAATTGACCAATGCAATCTAATTAAAGAGCTTGTACACAGCAAAAGAAACTATCGACAGAGTATAGAGACAACCTACAGAATGGGAGAAAATTTTTGCAAACTATGTATCTGACAAAAGTCTAATATTCAATATCTATAAGGAACTTAAGCAAAACAAACCACATTAAAAAGCAGACAAAGAACATAAATTCAGATTCTTTTGGTTGCAGCAACTGAACCAACTGACAAACTCCAACAGAAAAGGGGGAGATTCTTGGACATATACCAAAGAATTTTATAAAATGAAGAAAAGTTTGAATAACTACTCTCGGAAAGAAAAGAAAGTAGGGCTGCTCCAGAGACATTGTGGATTTTTTCTCTACCAATCTGTCAATAACAGGTACAGACTACACAGTACATTTTATAAAATAGCACTCTAAAATTGCAAGGTGATAACTGCTAGCTCATGTCACAGCTGGATTTTTATTAGGTCACTGTATCATCCTATAAGGCCAGCATTTTCTGAATGATGGGGTATATGATTGTTTGCATTAATCCCTTGGGTATGATCCCATTGCCTTGCCACTTTTGCTGTGAAGTGAATTTGGAGGTAATAAGTTTATTCCGACAGTGTATACAACCTTCAGTAAACTCACACATGGTGATACAGAGGAATAAATAGAAGATAAAGAAAATCCAAATCCAGACTATGCATAACTATTCTAATACAGAAAAAAAATTCTGATTTATTCACTGATGAGAATTACCCAATTTAGTTAATTTAATTACCTGGTACCTAGAAAGCACCGTTGAGGTTTGATGTTAGATTGGTGTTCAGAATTGGGTTCTTTTGCTTGAAAAATCATGCACTTAGCAATGATAGTAGGCAAGTCAGGCCCAGTGAGGAGACATTGATGCAGGTCAGCCTACAAGCCTAACATCTATCTTTGTACCATGTCTGCCTTGTTCATGAGCCCACTGATTAAATACCTTACTGCCTAATAAAGGGAAATGACTGACAACTCTGGGTCATTTTGTCTACCCGATTTACTAAGGGCCTCTTCTATATTGAAAGTCTTCTGAAAAGTGTACGTAAGATACAACTCTTTTCATCCTCTAAATGCGTTCTGAGAGATCCATCCACACCAACCCATCTCTTAACCTTCTTGTCACCAATATTCCAATTTTGATCTTCCCCAACTAGAACTAGACAATAACTGTTACCTAGAAATTAATATAGATCATGATTTCAGGCCAAATTTCCTTTTAGCAAAATAAACAGTAAATGGTTATGCTTTGTGTTCTGGTCACAAAGAGACTTAACCTTCTCTATCGTCTTTCAGGGCCACTCATAACTGGAACCGTAACACTGCAGACCATTTCCAGTTCATGTCAGCATTTTACAGAGAACCAGGCATGAGTGATTTATCTTTAGTTAAGTGGCCATGGGAAACTACCCATGAGGCCATCCTGGGTATTAATTGAGGAATTTATTGCAATGTAAACCATGGAAGTGAATGTGACCTGATTATGCAAATAATTTGTATATTCATGATCTAGTTTGATGAGAGAATATTACTAGTTAGATGCAGCTTTAAAAATAACATATAGCATAAGCTGCTTTTGAGTAGCTCAAAGGCTGTAGCTGTCCAAGACCAGATGTTCTGTCTTCACCAGAGTCAGAAAGCTGAGACTCATTCTAAGGTGAAGGAGAGTTACATGGAAAAAGAGGATGGCTCTGCTCTCAAACTCTGACTTCCACTCAATTGTCCTATGAGGGCTTGTCACAAACTACACAGTACTTCCTATTCTCCATACAGCATCTTTCGAACTGCTGGCCATAATGGCTGAGTAAAGAGTAATGTAAATTTTCTTACAGAAGAGCTAAAGATGCTTCTCTTGCTCTGGGATATTTTCAGATACCCAGAGGTGATAGGTTCATAATTCTTTCCCTCCTTTCTCTTGGCATGGTTCACTGTGGATAGAGCCTATTTCCCTGTCCCATAGACTTTGGGCTTCACCACCATATGACTTGCTTTTATCAATGAAGTGTTGGAGGATATGTATCAGTATTCCAATTCCTGAAAGAGACTTCGAGAGGTGATGTGTGTTTCTAGCTGCCCTCTTGCATCCCTGCCTTCCACGGAGAGAAACTCATATCTCAAGTAGGTGGCACTCCTTCAAGTTGGACTCTAGAAAGAGAAGACATCTGAAGCAGACCTGCACCCTACCTGCAGCCTGAATTAGAGCTCCAGTGGCAATGTACAATGCAAGTGAAGGAGAAATAAATGCTTGTTTTTGTAAGCTACTGAGATTCTTGAGGTTGTTACAGCAAAACCTATTGGAAGTAGACACATGTCAAAGTAAACAGGTCAGAGACATTGCGTAACATGCTTCTTCACAATGTGTTATAAACTGTCTTTGCAATCTGAATAGGACCACTATGCCACGTGTTATGCCTCCTTTTTCATAAGGGACACCAGGTATAGAAACTCATCCTTTAATTTGGAAATAACATCTCAACATACTCTAAACCATTAAAATCTTGGAAACTTCATAGTATCAAACCTCAATTATTTTAGAAGCTATGTGCTACCCCTCGAACCAAAATGTCTAGGGTAACTCCCATTTCCTGTTTTTCCAGGTCCATCATCTTGACATCATCAATAGCACAATAAAACCCATATAATACAGACTCAGGGGTTTGCTCAAACTATGCACCAGACTCCAGATGCTTTAAGTGTTGTTTGTTAATGACTCATAGCTATAGCCTTTTGCTCAGGGCTACATGAGGAAGAGACTTTTTGAGCAGGGTTCCTAATTTGGACATATACCAAAGAATTTGGTATATGTTGGTCCAATTTAGGGACCAACAGGCTGATAGTTTTCCATCCTATAGAGGGATGCCCCTCACCTGCACACACACAAACACGCACCCCAAAGACCAATTTCAAATACCTAGCTTCCCACATTTCCTGAGAGTCTACTGTCTGCAGTCTCTTCCCAATATAATGACTGTATTTGTTTAGGTTATTAGGGTTGTGAGCAACAGAAATGAACTCTAGTTAGCCTAATTTAAAACATTATTGTAAGATTATAGGAGCGGCTCACAAATTAAAATAAGAGTTGAACAGTGAAGATTTGAAATGTGAAGAAACCACAAAACCTCCAGAGACATTTGCAGCAGAGATTCGAGACTTTAACACTTTGGCAGATTCTGGAGCTTGGCTGCACATTGGAATCACATGGGCATTATGAAAGTTTTGTTGCTAATGCACAGTTCTTACCCTAGGTAATCTAAAATAAAAATCTTTTGGAATGGGACCCAGGCCTCAATAGCCTTTAATATCTCAGAGGTGATTCCGGTTAGTAGCCATGGTTGAAATTTAAGCTGCATTCGCATCACCTGGAGGGCTTGTTAAATCTCAGTGTTCGTGATTTACATCAAATCAGTTAGAAATAATTTGCATTCATAAAAAGTTCCAGGTGACGCTGCACCTGGGTCTGGGTGGGGTCTGAGCTACTGCAATCCTAACAGCTCTCATGTGTTCTGAGGCTGCTGATCCTAAAATCACACATAGCCTAGCAAAATTCTACAGCAGTAGCCCTCAAACTTTAGCATGCATGCATAGTAGTCATTGCAAACTTTATGAAAACACAGATTCCTGAACTCCATCACCAGATTCTGATTCAAGCAGCTCTCAGATGATGCTGATGCTGCCAGTCCATAAACCAGACTTTGTATAGCACTGCTCTAGAGCACTGGATCTAAACCAGAAAAGATTTTTCCCCTGAGGGGACACTTGGAAAGATCTGGATACATTTTTTATTGTCACACTGGGGCAAAGAGAGAAGAGGGCAGATGGAGAGTGCTACTGGCAACTAACACGGAGAGGCCAGGGATACAGCTAAACCTTCTATAAGGCACTGGACAGCCTTCCACAACAAGGAATTATCCAGCCAAAAATGTCAATAGTGCCAAGGTTGAGAAACCCTGCTCTAGAGCGTGGCCATTAGCAAAGCCCAGTTGCTCCTCCCTAGCTATCTGTCCTGATTTTATAATTCCTGTGAAAAAGAATAATATTGCTCCCTCTAAGGTTACATATCCACCCCGGATCAATCAGCTATACCAGGGAGGCAAGACCTTGCCAGACACACTGGAGATGCAGCCTTTGGAGAGACGCAATAGAAGGCAGAAAACAAGATATTTCAAAAGTCAAGAGAAGCAGGGAAAGTCTAACTTCAGCTGAGACCATTGTGTTCACCAGAGTAGGGATGGTGGTGAGTAATGGGCATCTCTTTCTGAGGGGTAAAAAGATGTTTGAGTCTTCTTATAGGCAGCAGTCACTGGAGCTGCTGCTGTAACCTAAGCAGCTGAGAACTTCACTCTAGGTTTTGAAGCCTAATGCAGCTGAAAAGAGTTCCTTGTATTTCTATACTTCTTATATTTCCTTAAAATAAATCATCATCCCTGAGGTAGCTGAGCCTATTTCTTTTTCTTGCAAACCAAAGTATGCACGCACACACACACATGCAGGTACACACATACACACAATGCTTGGTGTTGGTTCAATATGTACTTTCCATCTGTCCCTCCCAGGATCTGGTGAAACACACAGGCCAGCTGAGGCTAAGGGAAATGGCCTGCCCAGTCTTATGGGATCACCCTTCACTTTAGTTGTTCAATACTGTATCAGCACTAACTTCTTTATTCTACCAAAGTGTTTTGGAATTGTTACTTTATTGAGTAGAAGTAATAATAGCTATCTTTTATTGAGCACTCTTTCAGGCTTTGTCCTGAACAAGATTCCAAAATTTGTAGATACAGATATACACATATACAAACATATATACATATATACACACACATATACAAATATACACACATATATACATGTATACAAACATGTTTGTATGCATATATATGAAATATATATATATTTTTAGTTCTAACAAGATTCTATGAGATAGTAGTATTATTATCAACAAAGAAAATTAGTCTTAATGAAGTTAGATAATGTGCCTAAAATAATATATTTTGAAAGTAGAACTGGAATACAAACCCAGGTCTGTAAAACACCAAAATCTTTTACTTAATCACCATATTCCCCTTTACACCCTACCCTCCCTGCCATCATCCCACCATCCATCCACCTAGTAACAGTGGTGCAAGACTTTCATCATTTGATGCACACTTCTAGGCTACATGTTAGCTAAAATATAACTTTATAAGTGCAAATTTTACCCACACACCTACAGCAGAACCTGGCCGGATAGCAGGTTGTGTTTTTAATAAGTGTTTTGTTTTAGAAGAGTTTTAGATTTGTAGAACATTTGCTAACACAGTACAGAGAGTTCCTGTCCACCCCTCACCAAGTTTGCCCTTTTGTGATTTCAAACAGATGGTAAACTCAGAATGAAAGAGCCCTCATTGTAATCATTTTCTGAACAAAGACACCGCATATGAGCCTGTAACTGCAACCAACTCCCTGTAGGTCAGCCGGTAACATGCTGTCAGATCAGCCCAGCTGGAATGAACCCCGGGTGTCAAAGAATGTTCTGGGAATTTCTCAGTGCTTTGTGGATTTCAGACCTGACACTTCACTGGCTCTTACAACAGAGGGTAAGTGAGCAGAGTCTATATTTGCCAGGCTAGCTCCTCAAAAGATTGTGTCTCACTTAGATCATCAAAGCCATTGGCCAGACGTCCTGTCATGCCCTGTACTTTGTACAATGCCAAGTATACTGCAGATAGTTCCACAAGTGCTAAATAATAACAGTGTCTAACTTTCATGGGCTATTTGCTGTACAGTCATTCTTTATATTCATTCTGTTAACTGCCATTGTCTCTGCTCTTGCTGAGAAAAAGTGTTACGGGTGATAAGATGGACATCTGGTTAAAAGACATCTTCAGAAATAGAACTCCTTGCTCCCAATCATGTCAAACTCTCACAGTATTTGACTGGAGCAAAGCATAAAAAAGTTTTAGTGGCTTGTCCTTTATGCTAGTTGCAAAATTTACAACCACCCCTCCACTTGCATTTCTCTGAGATCCTATCTGCCTTTGAGGACTAACATGACATAATTCTACTCAACTATAATAATGTAATGGTGAAGAGGAATTTTCTGCTTGGAAGAGACCATCTCATTTCAATATGCTGTGACATCTTTTGGAAACCAATATCCTCTATAATGGAGAATGGCTGCAGATCAAGGACAATCATTTCTGTGATTTATGAACAGCACAAGCAGATGGTTTTTTGAATATTTGGCCTTTTCCCAAAACCTCACGCAAGCTAAGCTGTTGTATCTTATTGCATGAAAATTCTGCTTCCAGGTGAGGGGATGGGCTGACTCAAAATCTGCCTTTGTACTTGAAACCAGGGGCAGAAGATACAGCTAACCCAAAGAAAGTGAAAGAAACTGGGTTTCTTTTTTTGAATTTTCTCTATAGTTAGCAGCAATCATAAGTACAGACCAACTTGTGTCTGCCAAAAAGGAAAAAAAAAAAAAAAAAAAAAGACAGCCAGATACCTGGTCTGGAAGGTGACGATGTCTCACTTTGCCACGGTTATTAGATTATCAATTTTCTCCCCCCAAGACCTGTGTGATTCACCGGGAACACTATTAGCCTGGCAAGAATTAATTACAGCCCTGACAAAGGTGACCTTCCAAACAAAAGCAAAAAAGCAAACCAGTCTTTTGTGTGAGGCACCTGAATGGTTAGGAGGTTTGGCTAGGATTCTTAACAGGATCTTGGGAATTGCTATCTGATTAAAAAGGAGCATGTTGGATTGTTTTAAGCAGAAGGCCAGAGTGTGTGGGACTTTAGCCTAAGCCACGACAGGAAATATTTATTATCTGTATTCAATATAAAAATTTTGAAATCTTCTATTTCAATTCTGTTAATCTCTTCACAGGTCATTAAAAAATAGGAATATTTTGAGGACTGAAGACTGACAATGGAGAAAGAAATATCATTTCATTTCAGCATTAGAAGACTGGGGGATGTTGCACATTGTCTTAGTCTGTTTAGGCTGCTATAACCAAATAATAGAAACTGGGTGGTTTATAAACAACAGAAATTAATTTCTCACAGTTCTGGAAGCTGGAAAGTCCAAGATCAAGGCGTCAGTAGATTTGGTGTCTAGTGAGCGCTCACTTTTGGTTCATAGATGGTGCCTTCTCGCTGTGTCCTCACATTGTCGAAGGGACAAGGCAGGTCCCTGGAGCCTCTATTATAAAGACACTAGTCCCATTCTAATAATCTAATCACCTTCCAAAACCCCACCTCCTAATACCATCTCATTGCTGATTAGGTTACAACACATGAATTTTGGAGAGGTACAAACATGCAGATTGTAGCACACATGGAAGTGAAGGAAGCCAGTCAGAGCCACCTGAAACAGGACCCACAAAAAGTGACTTTCTCTACAGTCAATCTATCCAACACTGTGTCCCTGGCTTGAGATTCTATTTGTTACTCTTTCTTTTCCAGGAAATTAATATTGGGAAAATGTATGAAGTCACCAAAATTAGTCTTTAACAATCCCATATTCTTCCCTGTAGCAGTGAAACCCTGCCTCTCCTCAATTTCTCAGTGCCCAACAGCACAGCAATCCTTTCCTATATAAAACTGTGCATTCAGGAAAGGTTTTCCTACCTGTAACACACCTCAAAATAAACCTACATCACTTTTTACTGCAAAGGTTTTATTTTGGGGTTGAAATGGAAGGCTTTGGCACACGTTAAAAGGATTTCAAGGATAAACAGTAAGTGTTTTGGTTTTTTTTTTTTTTGCAATGCTACTAACTTGTCACAGAGGCAAGCTTCTTTCCTATGATGAATTTTGCTCCCAGAAAGTGCCCAATGTCCCAGAAATGAACAATTAGGCAGATCTGTCTGTCTCTACCAGTGCATTCTAAGACCATACTTGGTTCAGCTCATAGGTTTCCCTGGAAACATGTACTTACACTGGTCTGTCCATTTTCACAGCTCTGGGTGACAAAGGGTACAATTCTCTTTAAGAATGTAGCCCTGGCCAGGTGCAGTGGCTCACACCTGTAATCCCAGCGCTTTGGGAGGCCGAGGTGGGCGGATCACCTGAGGTCAGGAGTTCGAGACTAGCCTGGCCAACATGGAGAAACCCCATCTCTACTAAAAATACAACAAAGTTAGCCAGGCATGGTGGTGGGCGCCTGTAATCCCAGCTACTCAGGAGGCTGAGACAGGAGAATCGCTTGAACCTGGGAGGCAGAGGTTGCAGTGAGCCAAGATCGCCCCATTGCACTCCAGCTTGGGCAACAAAGAACGAAACTCCGTCTAAAAAAAAAAAAAAAAAATGTAGCCCTGAGCATCCTTAGGAAGTCTTACAATTTTCAGTTCTATTAATATTCTTCTTATTCCACAAGTTCAGTTTTTATTCATCCCCTTATTTGATCATTCACATACCCATTTAACAAAAGTTTATTGATTGCCTGTCCTAGACTAATGACACAGCCCTGGGCTCATAGCTCTGAAAAGAGCACACAAGGTTTATGTTCTCATATATAAATTTAATTATCTGCTTAACTTCATGTTATTTGATTATACTTTTAATCATTTCTTGAGCTAATTCATTGTTTTTGAAGAAGCAAAATATCTCTAACCATTTTATATTAAATACCAACACAAGCCAGCTTCTCATAAACTATTAAGTAAAAGAGATATTCAAGTCAGTTATTAAGAAAAACAATAGCAAGGAAAATATTAAGAAAATTAATGGCATATTATTAAAGCTGTAATGAGATAGAAATTCATAGTTATTTTGGTGTTGGCCGTTGTTTCTTATTTTAGCCATTCTGATAGGTGTATACTGATATTTTAATTTGATTTTCCTAATGCTTATGATGTTGGAAATCTTTTCACATCCGCTTTTCTCATTCAGTAAAATATCTCTTCTTGACATTTGCCCATTTTCTTGTTTTTGTTTTACCGTTGAGTTTTGAGAGTTTTTTGCATATTCTAGACACTAATCCTTCATCAGACATGTAGTTTGCAAATATTTTCTCCTAGTCAGTATCTTATCTTGTCATCCACTTAAAAGGGTTTTTCACAGGGAAAAGGGTTTTTTTTTTTAATTTTATGAAGCTCAATTTATCAATTTTCCTTTTCTGGATCATACTTTTGGTGTCAAGTTTAACCCTACATCTCAAAGATTTTCTCCTATTTTTTTCCAAAATTTTATAGTTTTACATTTAAGTCCATGGTCCAATTTGAGTTAATTTTTATACAAAGTATGAGACTTATGTCAGTTTTTGTTTATGGATATCCATTTGCTCCAGTATAGTTTGTTGAAAATGCTAGCTTTCATCCATCAAATTGCTTTTGCATCTTTGAAAAAAAATCAATCAGGCATAATTTTGAGGACCTGCTTCTGGGTTTTCTATCCTGTCCACTGATCTATGTATCTATCCCTCCGCCAATAACACAGTCTCAATTACTGTAAAAATTAGGTAGACTGGTTCCTCCCAATTTATTCTTTTTCAAATAGTTTTAGCTACTCTAGTTTCTTTGACTTTCCATTTAAATATTAGAATAATCTTCTGTATATATATATACACAAAAAGTATTTCTGGAACTATAGGAGTTGCATTCAGCCTGTGTATCAATTTTTGGAGAATTGACATCTTTACTATGTTGATTCTTCCAATCTATGAACATGGTATGTCTCGCCAGTTATTTAGATCTTCTTTGATTTCTTTCATCAGTATTTGTAGTTTCTGTCTCCAAGTCCTATTTATGTTTTGATATATTTACACCTCAGTATTTCTTTCTCTTTTTTGGAGAAAATTTAAATGGTATTTTACTTTTAATTGTGTCTTTTCTACATGTTTATTGCTGATGTATAGAAATGAAATAGATTTTTGTAGGCCTATCTTGAATCTTGCAACTTTGCTGAACTTACTTATTCATTCCAGGAATTTTTGTCTAGATTCCTTGGAATTTATACATGAACAATTACACCATCTGAAAACAGGAACAGGTTTTTTTCTTCCTTTCCAATCAATATGCCTTTTAGTTCTCTTTCTTGTCTTATTGTACTGACTAGAACTTCTAGCACTATGTTGAATAATAAGATCAGATACCCTTACCTTCTTGCCAGTCCTAGGGGAAAACATTTAATCTTTACTATTAAGTAAAATATTAAATGTGGAGTTTTTGTAGATGATCTTTAACAGATTGAGAACATTCCCCTTTATTTCTATTTGTTCTGAAAGTCTTTGTGATGAATGGGTGAATGTCCAGTGCTTTTTTCTGCATTGCTTGCTATAAGCATAAGACTTTTTTCTCTACCATGCTAAAATGGTAGGTTGCATTAATTTATTTTCAAATATTGAGCTAGACTTGCCTTCTTTGAATAAATCCCATTTGTTCATGGTGTCTAATTCTTTTTAGCTGAATTATATTTGATAGTGTTTTATTGAGGATTTTTACATCTATGTTTATGAGGGATATTGGTCTATAGTTAGCTTTTTTGTACTTTCATTTTTTTGGTATCAGAGTAATACTAGCATCATGAAATGAATTGAGAAGCATTTTCTTCTCTTTTAATTTCTTGATGACTTGATGTACACTTGATGTTAATTCTTTTTTAGACATTTGCTAGAATTCTCAAGGAAAACAATCTGGGCTTGGATATTACTATTTTGGGAGTTTTTAAGTAATAAGATCAATTTTTTTAATAGTTACAGGGCTATTTGAATTATCTGTTTTGTATTGGGTGAGTTGTGGTAATTTGTGTTTTTTGAGGATTTGGCCCATTCATCTAAGGTGTCAAATTTTTGTGTGAAATCATTTCTTGTGGCCTCTACTAACATATGGGGAGAGTGAGTGGTCTTTCCACAAAAGAGAAGTCAGGAAAGTCCCGACACTTCTCTAGGCCTCCATCCAGGAGAGACAGAGATGCCTGATTACTGCCAGGTAAGACTGAGAGTTCAAGATCCCCATGTGGTATCCACTGATACCACAGAGTGGGTAGGGCCTCATAACTGCCTGGTAGTTATGAAAGTCTTCGCTCCTACTTATCCTTCCCTAACATGACCCTGAGAGGGGAGATGATGCACCTTGTCACATTCTGGTGAGGATAGAAGTCTAGATTCACATTTAATCCTTGTTATTGTGGATGAGGGTTGGGATCACAAAATTTCTGTGGTGTTTGTCTATGGTGCTGTTTTTTTCATCCAACAGGGTTTTTAGGGTTTTATTGTTGTTGTTGTTTTGTCTCTCCGGGCTGCCCATTTCTTGGTCCTTTGGCTAGAGGAAGGAGGCTTTTATTGAGACTTCTGAAAATGTGTGCCTTTTGGTTTTCCTGGGCTGCCAACTTCTTCAGCTCCAAGTCTGGGGTATATTAGGCAAAAAAGAAAATCCAAAGAACTTACTTCTCCATTATTTCTTGGGTCTCAAGATCTCCAGTAAGTCCACCTTCTTCTCTTCACCTTTCAGAGTCTCCTTATGCTTGTTTTATATGTAAGTCTGGGGTTTTAGTTGTAGTTAGTGGTTAGAGTAAAGAATAATACATCTAATCCATCTTCCCAAGAGAAGAATTCCTGAGTTTCTTTAAAAACAAAAATAAAAAAAAAGTTAAAGTGTAATTTTTTATAAAGAGTAATATGTGGAGTATATAAATTTTATAGCTCATATAAATCTATCAATAGATAGTAAATGCAAAGCTTCTCTGATTCCTTTACATAAGAATGATAACATATGATTAAACAGAGAATTTCTGGTTAATCTCAAATTATTTTTACTTACTTCAAAATTCTATAAATGTTGCTCTGCTAGCATCAAATGTTCAACATTATGGAGAAAAAGATTGAGACCAGCCTATTCTCTCTACTTTGTCTTTCTAGATGCTCAGAGGATTCTTTGTTTACTATTGAAATTCAAAAATTTGACTAGGATACATTTAGGTGTTGTTTTCCTGTTGACCAGTTTGTCTCATGTGCTGCCTTAGGATATTATTCATCTCAGGAAAGTTTTCTACTATTAGTTCCTGATGCTCGCTCTGTTCAATTTGTTCTCTCCTCTTTACCAATTTTCTGTAGGCTGAACTTCTGTTCTTTGCCTTTTGTTTCTATCCTTTTCTTTTTGTTAATTTCTTCTATTTGTTATTATGCTATGAATTCCGGAAGAATTGTTGAAGATATCTTCCAAGTTATTGGTTACATCTCTAAAGAGATGATTCTTGTCAATAACTGCTTCCAACGCAGACTTTAATTTCCTAATTACATTTTTAATTCCTTTACAATGTAAATTTTTCTTGCCAATTCACTTTGTACTTACAACTATGTAGAAAACCACTTTTGACTTTTTTAATGTCACCTTTCTTCCCTTATTTCAGGGATTCTGATGTTGTTTTGAAGTTGAGTGCACAATTAAGATGTAATTACCTTCCATCTAGTAAATCTTCTCCAATTGAATAATATGTGGATGGAAAAACAATTAAATATGACAAAAACAAATGTAATGAAAAGCAAATCTCCCTCTTACCCCCAAATATGCAACCATTTTCTGTAATCAAACATTGTTAATACTTATTTCCTTTCAGAAACATTTTATTTATACTTGAGCATGTAAATGTATATTCATCTGTGCTGTTTTTAATATAAATCGTATCATAGCGGCCTTGATTTTTTAAAAATATCTTGAAGATAATTTTATAGTAGCATATAATATTCTATACATTCTACTAACAACATAGAATTCTGCTAAATGAATTCACAATAATACATTTTTCTACTACCTCATGATAGACGCTTAAGTTGTTACAAGTACTTAACCACTGGGAATTTTTGAAAAGCATGGTGTTCTTTTATTCTTTAGTTATGTTTAAGGGTGAGTGGGTGGGTTGTAGACATTTTTTTTGTTTTCTATGTTTCTTCCATTTACTTTTCTTTTTAATCTTGTTTATCACCTTTGAATAATAGGAGATATATCCAGACTTTGTGCTGACCTTACAATAGAATGACTTAATTATCCTTGTTTCCTCTCATCCCATCCACATTTTTACAGTTAGTGTCTTCCTTCCAAACAAAACCGAGGTGCTGATCACCTTTATAGACAACTGATAAAGTCTGAAGAAATTCAAAATGTTAACAATATTTATCTACGAGTAGTCGAATCAAGGGAGATTTTCACTTTTATGTTGATGCCTTTTATATTGCTTAAATCCTGTAACTGAAAAGGTTTTAAAGTTTAAGAAAAAAAAAAGCAACAGAAATTTAAAATATAGCATTATCAGTTCAACAACCCAAAATATGGGAGTAGTAGGCCACTAAAGTTGAAAGTTATTCAAAAGAGGAACTTCATCTCTATGCCATTTTTCTAAGTGGGTTGAAGCCATTCCACTGGTGGCAAGCTTTCACTTGGTCCTGGCCCCATAACAGGAATAGCGAACACCTTTATATGTCAACCCATAAAAGTTCTCCTTTATTCACTGCTAACAAAACCCCAATTTTGTTTGGGCAGTAAATTAAGCCACAATCAAAAGATTTAGTAGGTAAAAGCCCAGCAAAAGATTTGAGCTGGGTCCAAAGATCAGCAACAACAGAAAACTAAAACCTACTCCAGGTCTGAAAGAAAAGAGAGATAAGCAGTTACCCAATCTAAGGCAGAGCCATAACTACAGGAAAAAGCCTCCTAGCAGGAGCTGTGGCCTTTGGTAGAGAGAGAATGATATTACCAAACCCAAAGAGGGGTGGAGTCATGGAAGCAGGTTCACCCAACAGCAGTGGCAGCCAAGAGGAACAAACTGTGGCAATGCAGGAAGGACAGAAGATAGGGGAAACAAATACTCTCAACCATTCTATTCTCCTGCCTTCAGATTTCCTACCATTTCTTCTGGTACCAAGACTCAATGAGAAGCCAGACGGAAAGGGAGTTCAGGTGATCTGTGCTACAGAGGTCAGCTCCCCGAGGTATGAAGCAGGTTGAGAAGGACAGGGAGACATACATTTTCAATGCCCTGTCTCACATCCTCTTGGCTCAGCATTTTGTTCTGACTATTGCTTTAGCAACCAGCTGAAGCAATAGAACCTTAACTTAGCTGCACAAATGTTTCTTGTGCTTCAGGAATTCTTTGTCTCCACAGCATGAGATACCTACACAAGACTAGCCTGCTTACTCATTCTGCATCATACTCTGACTGTACATCCAAGGAAGTTAGCAGCCCCAAGGGCAAGCCTTGACCAACTGGAGTTGGAAGCAAGTAGATAAATATACCCTTTTCCATGTCTTGAGCAAACAAGTCTGAGAAAGGATCTATACCATTCTTCAGAGGGTTTTCAACTAAACTGAACCCCAGTTGCCCATAGTAGTAACTAACATTCAGTCTTAATAACTCGACTCTTGGATTATCTTTATATCTTCTCCATTTCACTAGTCCTAGTACTCAAGGTTTAATTTGTATTAAATAGAGAAGAGGCTTCCAATATCGGCTATTGAACCCCAAGACAGAATGCCGTAGCTTTCCCTGAAGCAAAATAACACACTACCAACATCACCGTTTAATCCTCTGACTCCTGTTCCCTGAGATCACTCCCTCAAATTAGCAATCTGTCTGCATCCATCCCTTTTCTCCGGCTCTTCTTTTTGGGAGAAACCCATGATAAAATAGGCAGAGAATGGGTAGCTCTAGAGTAGCAAAAAGAAAGTAACCAATCCAAGTGTCCATCCTTCTCCTAAGCAATGCAAGAATAAATAACTCCATTCCAAAATTCAGGTGTAAACTAGGCATGGTGGTGAAGACCTGTAATCCCAACTACTTGGGAGGCTTAGGCAAGAGGATTGCAGGAGCCCAGGAGTTCAACACCAGCCCAGGGAACACAGAGAGATCCCATCTCAAAAATGTAAATTTTTAAATCTAGATACAGATTCTTATTAATCTATAATAATGGTTTAGTAATGGTTGTGTGACCAGTTTTGGCCAATGTTGAAAGATAAAAGTATGCTGTCATGCTTTACAGCATAAGAGCAACTATAGCAGTTATACTAGTTTATACTAGTTTTAAACACGTAGTCTAAAATGTGAAGCCATTGCTGCAAAAAAAAAAAAACAACTAACTCCAAGGCTTTACATAAAAATACACACCATCAATCCAATATTATAGTTTACCAAACCCAAACTGCTGGTGCCACAGTCACAGATAAAAGCACTTTGAGAAAGGGAGAAAAGAGAAAGTGAAGTTTGTGGTTGCCACAAATGTCTAGCCAGAGTCCAAATGAAATTCTACATTTATAGAATTTCAAAGGGATGGGAAAATCTTAGGATTCATTGTTTCTCAAATATGTAGTTTGATTCTCCCTTGGTTTAGAGGATGTGCACAGCCAGCTCTGACTCCACAGGATCAAGTTAATGATGTAAAGGAGAGGTAAGCAAACTTTTTCTAGAAAGGGACAGATAGTAAATATTTTAGGCTTTAAAGTCCATATAGTTTCTTACAAAAGTAGGCACAGAAAACACATAAACAAATGGGCATGACTATGCCCCAGTAAAACTTTATTTACAAAACAAGTGGTAGACCTGATTTGGCCTGCAAGGTGTAGTTTGCTGACCCTGGTGTAAACCAAGAAGCCTTTGGCTGCCACTTCACAAAGAATCCAACTGCACCACTGTTAATACTCTCTTCAAAATGTGAAGAGTTTCATTAATAAATAAAATATTCAACTATCCAGTAGCTGTCTTCAAAAATTTTTTCTCTCACTTAAGAATATTAGCTTTGTTATTTTCAGAAAAAAATCAGATCACCAAATTACTGTCAAATGATCATATCTTTAATATTTTTGATCTCACAAATCACTTTATATCTCACTCTGAAACTTCCACACCCCCAAAAATGAAATTGAAAAGCCAAGACCTGAAAACCTATTGTGAAAGTCCATCAATTTAAAAAAGAACACTAAGTAGAACTAAAGAAAATGTATTTGTTCAAATACAATCACATAACTAAACCAAAAAGTAGCCTCCTGGAGATAACCTTATGTTAAAAGATTTTCATGTTTTCTTGAGAGCCTTTCATGCTAAAATTTCTAAAACCCACTGGTTGCACACAGTGGCAAAATGCTACAGTGACTTAACAACCCCAGGCAAAATTAAATAACAAAGCTAAGATATGATGGAGTATATTTCTTATCCAGTCGTAAAGTAATCTGCAATTTCACAAGTTAGAATTTGATCAGGACCCAGATGCTAATTTCAGTACCAGGCAGAGTGTACTCAAGGTTTAATTTATATCAAACAGAGAAGAGGTTTCCAGGACCAGCCATTGAACCCCATGATGGAATGCAGTAGCTTTTCCTAAAGCAAAATAACACATTACCAACATCATTGTTCAGCAGCACCATAGGTATCTCTGTGAGAATTTTTTAACAAATTACTGACAAGGGTTGGCCCTATTTAATCCATAATCGTGAATGCCATCAGTGCCTATGGTTAGAGGGCTATAAAGCCAAAGAATAGCACACACTTGGGTCTTGTTCAGACTAAATTACTACAGAAAAAGGGCCAAATACCAAAGTAACCACGACTGCATCTTTAGATTGCCCTCTCAAAATTGCTATTTTTTTGTTCTGAGGATTTAATGGAAAAATAAGCAATTCCTTTAAAGTTAGAAATTAATTTTTTTCTGGTAAACAAATGTTTAACTATCCCATTAAATGTGGATTTATTTCTTCTTTTTTTAATCAACACCCGCACTTTCTATCAAAGAGCACAAAATTTTTCTGGCATCTTCTTTAGATATTCTACAAACATAATTGGTTTATTATATATAGATACTGATATCAAGCAACTTATGGCTAGAGAGTACAATTTATACAGATTTGAACAGATGCATACATTTAGAACTTAAAAACCATTGACCAAACACTGAAGCATTTTGGTGATGGTGAGCAAATGCAGCAGTTACATGTGTATTCAGACAGAAGCGTGGGGTCAAGGTTCCTACTGACCTCCATTTTATCACAAAAGTTCTCCAAGAGATAGAGTTGTAGAAGGGAAGTCCAAGTCCAAGACAAAAAAAATGACAGATGAAATAGAGATAAAAGTTCAATTTAAAACATCATATACCATTCAAATGAATGGGAACTGGAATAAAGTTTCCCAAAAAGTACACAGAAGGAATAATCTGAATATGAAAAGTTACCACCGTCCTAAAGAGATACAATTGAGGTCACATTAAGGCTACTGGTTAAGTAATGGGTAAAAATCAAAAGAAAAGCCTCTAATCTGTCATTCATAGTGCTTTGCAAAGGATGGCATGTATATTGATTTAATCCTGATAACAACCCTATGAAGTAGATGTATTATCCCAATTCCCCATAAGGAAGTCCAGGAGGGATGAGTGCCTCATCCGAGTCAGTTTAGCTAGCAACTGGTAGAAAGAAAAACAAACTCAGGTCTTTTAGCTGTCTGTCTAGTGTTATTTTCACGCTAGCACAGCATTCGTTTTTATGAAGGACAAAGCAGCAAAATGTCACAGTACATGCACCCGTGGACTGAAGGGTATAACACGTTCAAAGTCGGGTTGAAACATTTCACCTCCGTACTCTGTATTTCTGCGGTCTTGCCAGTCACTGGCTGTCTGTGGGATCACATTGGTGGTGATGACCCAAATTTCACTGGTCTTGCCCCTACCTATATTGCACACACTTTCAGACTTTTGCAAACCTCTCCAAGAGCTTCCAGGAGATCCGGAAGTATCTCATGAGTTATTTTCTCACAGTGTCTTAGCTTTTCAGTGACACCCACTGCTTCAAAAACACTCGAAGACTGTGCCTCTCAGTGCCACTGCTACAGCCACAGGAGAATACCCTTGTTTGATCAAGACCTTCTTAAGGTTCCCTTCAGCTTGACTAAACTTTTGACAGGCTTCTTCCTGAATGTATAAGCCCCTGACCTCCCTTTTTTTAGAACATTCACTTTACAAAGCTTACAGTTGCAAATTTTTACTCTTTCCCTTTGAGATGTCAATCTTCTAGTCTCTTGCTTCACAGTCCAGTGATGTGTGTCTCAAGGACCTGAGAGCCATCTCTTTGAAATGCAATCATCAAGAAAGATAGCGCTCTTTTCTCCCAGTCTCTGTGGGAGTGTAGGAACCTAACTTCCATCAGTGGCAATTAGCCAAAACAGATGGCCTAATCACATGACCAGCCTCTCCCCTAATAACTTTTAAGAACTTTTCTACTAGCCCAGCCTGGCATTTAAAAGTCTTCCCACCTCTTGTTTCAGCAGAATTGTATTCTATCTCTCTTCCCTATTGCAACAGTCTTAAATGAAGTCTTCTTTGCCTGTTTCCCTCCCTCCAGTGCAAATTTTTCACATCAAAAGCCTCACTGCCAAAATCTTCCCAGGACAACATACCCTCAGAGACTCACAGAGACTCCTGGGAGAATGTCTCTCTCCCTGACTCAGGTTACAGCTTATAACCTGCAGTAAAGCCAGAGGACTCTCACTTTGCTCGTATCTCATGGAGTTCTTTGTGAAGTGTTCCTCTGCTTTCTGGCTGCAAGTCTATAGCCTCAAGCAGAGACAGTGTGGTGGGCAGACACACGCTGCCCTCTTCATCTCAATTCTTGTTGCAGGTGCACAGAAAAAATCCAGAACCCCTCAATTTTTTAAAAACCAAAATAAACTCCTCATGAACCCACGCAACTAAATAACAAACATGCTCATACACATTTGAATTCCAGTTTAGTCCAAAACCAAGATCTTGATTTCACTTAGATGAGTGAAATAGTGCAATGGAGATGCTTAAAAATAGAACAAATAAGGAAAGAAAATTAAGTGTTTTTATTCTTTACCCCTTTTGCATTTTTTAAAAGGTCTAATTTGAACGACCACTCATAGAGGATGTTTAAATACTATGTCTTACACTACATATCAATTTTTCAATTCAACTTTAGATTCCAACCTAGCAAATTTAGAGCAGTTTTACGAGAGAGAGAGAGAGACAGAGAGAGCGAGAGCGAGAAAAGTAGAGAAAAGAAAAAAGAGGACTACCAGCATGGTGAAAACTAGAGAAAGTACATTTCAATTCAGTATTAGAAAAGGGTATAAGAATTACAGCTGTCCAAGACCCTAATTTGTGGTTGTAAAAAAAATTGTTTTTGTCCATGTTTGGATCAGGGTAGAGGCTGGAGATAGTGCATTCAGGATGTTATAGAGGGAATTCACACATAGGGGAGGACACTGAAACATCTGAGATGTTCAACGCTGAGACGGTACTATTTGATGGTATTACTCTTTGTAAAATGTTACTCTTTTGGATCCCTTAATGAGGTTTTCTTAATTTCTTTTACATGTATTAGCACCTCATTAACCAAATAGAAAATATTCTCAAAATATAGAGCATTTTCTGAAATGAACTCCCAATATCAGAAAGTCATTTTTATCAACACATAAACTTTAGGGCAGGGCTGGCAAAAACACTGAATGGTGCATTTAATTGAATATTATGTGTTGCTACTATCTTTACTCTTTGGCATCATGTGTGAATGTGATTTAGTTCTTCCTTGTGGCAGTCTTCATGCAATTACGCATTACTTACTCTTGGCTGAATGATCTGAGCACTACAGATAGATAAATTGTCCTTCCTCTTTTTCTACAAATATTGCATTCAATAGTTACCAGAACATTGTGCCAGACATAAAACTACACCATAGGACAGAATCCCTATTCCTAAACAGCCGATGCTATAGGAAAGAGGAAGAGAGCTCCAGACAGGAAATCAGATGTTTCTCTTTTAGTTATTGTCCGCCGCCCCCAGGGTGGAGGGTGAGCAGCTGGACTCAACCAAGTCTGGAAACCAAGCCAATTGGCCTGGCATCTTGGGCATTGGCTCACTTAATTTCTGGAGGTCATTCAATCTGGCTGGCACAGAGAGCCATGCAATATTAACAACAGCAGAAAGAGCTTACAGATTTTAGGGCACTCTAGTGTTGAACATTCTAGCCTTCAAATCTTAAAAGTTCCTAAACCTCTGCAAAATGGAAATAATACAGCGGGCTCTCCTTATCTATGGTTTCCCTTTCTGCGGTTTCAGTTACTTATGGTTAATTTTTGTGGACAATATTCCTGGCCCGAAAATGCTAAATGGAAAATTTCAGAGCTAATGTCTAAGTTGTACTTTGCCTGCCATTCTGAGTAGCGTGATGGATCCCGCCCCATCACACTGGGGATGGGAATCACTGCTGTGTGCAGCGTCTCCTCACTGTGTATGCTCCCCAGCTGTGAGTTACTTAGTAGCCCTATTGATGATCAGATCGACTGTCTCAGTGTTGCAGTGCTTTACTTCATAATAGTCCCAAAGCACAGGAGTAGTCATAAAGTAGTCATAAAGTGTTTCCTTTAAGGTAAAAGGTGAAAGTTCTCAACTTCATAAGGAAAGACAAAAATCGCATGCTGAGGTGGCTAAGATTTATGGTAAGAAGCAGCCTTCTATCTGTGAAATTATGAAGACAAAAGGGTTTGGCATTATTGGCAGTTTCAGGTATCCTCTCCACCGGGAGAATTAGAACACATCCCCTGTGGATAAGGGGGGACAACTGTACCACATACAATGATCACCATAAGCTATTGTTGTGACAATTAAAGGACAAAAGTGTTACGTATTGAAAAGCGAGCCAGGCGTCATAGCTCACGACTGTAATCCCAGCGCTTTGGGAGGCCAAGGTAGGTGGATCACTTGAGGTCAGGAGTTCAAGACCAGCCTGGCCAACACAGTGAAACCCCATCTCTACTAAAAATATAAAAATCAACTGGATGTGGTGGTGCACACCTGTAATGCCAGCTACTCAGGAGGTTGAGGTGGGAGAATCGCTTGAACCTGGGAGGTGGAGGTTGCAGTGAGCTGATATCGTGCCACTGCACTCCAGCCTGGATGACAAAGTGAGACTGTCTCAAAAAAAAAAGAAAAGAAAAAGAAAAGTGGTTATTATGTTTGAAGAAAAGCACAAATAAAGAAAAAAGCCATTGCCACATTATTAAGAAGGGCCTGAGACTGCATGATTTACATATACCTAATGCCCAAGTTAGGGAGAGAAAAAGCAGATGACAGACAGATAGGCTGAGGCAACATTTCCTAACAGATTGTAGCAAAGTAGAGTAGATCTATTAGATTCCAATTTCCTGTCCTTCATCAGAAATGTCAACTACTAACCAAGACTCCAGATATAGAACACGAAGAATTTTGCTTATACTGAACACAAAATGTTCCCTCCCTCATTTGCCTCTTAGTATATATTTAAGGCTCTTGAATATATGCAAAACATAAAACTTAGGCACCTTAAGATGATTTTTTTTGTTACTAGAAGAATTTTAAATAAGTGCAAAAACAAAAACAAAAAACCACTTTTTTTTTTTTTTTGAGACAGAGTCTCGCTCTGTCGCCCAGGCTGGAGTGCAGTGGCGCAATCTCGGCTCACTGCGAGCTCCGCCTCCCGGGTTCACGCTATTCTCCTGCCTCAGCCCCTCCGAGTAGCTGGGACTACAGGCGCCCGCCACCACGCCCGGCTAATTTTTTTGTATTTTTAGTAGAGACGGGGTTTCACCGTGGTCTCGATCTCCTGACCTCGTGATCCGCCCGCCTCGGCCTCCCAAAGTGCTGGGATTACAAGCGTGAGCCACCGCGCCCGGCCAAAACCACTTGTTTTAAAGCTTTTTAACTCTAATGGGATAGAATGCTAAGAGTAATAGTAAGTTCTGCCCTTGGCTACACCATTTCATTATGCTCTAACTGCTATTATTTACCTATCTGATTATGTCACCAAAAAGAGTAAAAGCCCATTATATAAGAAAAACCATTTATAGAATGTATTGGCATTGTATAAACTGCTCTACTTATCAAAATAAATGGAGAGCAGAATTGTCTGTGATTGTTGGAATCCAGCACTCGCGGATTGTGTCAAGAAGAATATAAACAGCCAGATTCCCCATCCACCAAAAGCCCACATGAGTCCCTGGTTCGAATGAGGTTATCAGAATTTGAAACTTGCAACAACTAATCAGAATCACGCTATTTGGTTTCACCTAAAAATAAAACATCTGACTACTCCTTTCTTCTGCAGTAATAATGCTATTTTTTTCTGAAGGTGGAGGAAAAACTTTAATGGCATGAATGAAAAGACTAACAGTTTTTCTTTGAAAATATAGCTCCAAAGGGAACAATTCTGTTTCCTTTATTTTCCAAGTTACTGCCTTCCTTTTATTTTTACCAACAATATTTTAGGTAAGCTTCTCTTTATCAAATTTTACTTTGAAAGACTATGAGTTTAAATTCTGTTGGCGTTCCCTGCTGCTCTAGCTAGAGCACAGAGAATTATGGCCGAAGCCTATCTTTAAAGTCAGTGTGTTGGCTTAGACACTGGCCAGCTTTCATTACACAGGTGCTTTATGAATCATGAATCAAATGAATAGCACAATAAAAGTGCACACCTCTGGAAGTATCCATCTAATGCATTTTAGGGGGAGAAAGAATATCTAGTCTCTCTCTTCTGAAACTATGCATGTAAAATAAAAAGGGGTTTTATTTATACAAATGCGCACTTCTTTTTGCCCCTTCTTTTTGTAAGGGGCATTACTCATTTACAATGTGCTCTCCCTAGGAAAGTCTGGGACAGGCAACGTCTTGCTTGCCCAACAGTCAAAGAAATGGTGAGCACATAAACATCAATTATTGCATGCCCCCACAACAGAAGTGCCACAACTTTGGTAACAATACAAATCAAATAAGGGTAATGGGAAACACACACACAGACACAAAGGTTGAAAGCAATGATGAAGGTCATTCCTGAAAGTTGTCCAAAAATATTTCTAAGTGCTTTTACAGTGACAGAAGTTGGTGGAAGTCTCTTGAATTTACTGCCGTATTTACCTCAAGCACAGCTTTTTTAAAAAATTTGTGTTTTTCTTCCCCATTTCTTCCCCAAATTGTTTCATCTTTGAAATTTTCTTAAAACTGAAATTGAAGATATAAAGAATTTAAGAAAACATATTTCATCACAGAAGAGATAGTCTTTAACATTTGTGCATAGGTTATTAGCAGAGAGGTGAATGGGAGGAATTTCACTCCGTAACACTTCCTCAAGGGTAAGAGTTCTCCTTTCTACTCTTCCCTGCATCTTTACATGCTATAAAACCCACCGACTATGAGTTTTTGACCCTTGAAAGACCAATTCCAAAGGGGACAATTCAAAATCAAAACCACAGTGAGATACCGCCTCACACCAGTCAGAATGGCTATTATTAAAAAGTCAAAAAACAACCGATGGGCCAGATGCAGTGGCTCACGCCTATAATTCCAACACTTTGGGAGGCCGAGGCAGGCGGATCATGAGGTCAGGAGATCGAGACCATCCTGGCTAACACGGTGAAACCCCGTCTCCAATAAAAATACAAAAAATTAGCCAGGCATGGTGGTGGGCGCCTGTAGTCCCAGCTACTCGAGAGGCTGAAGCAGGAGAATGGCGTGAACCCAGGAGGCGGAGCTTGCAGTGAGTGGAGATCGTGCCACTGCACTCCAGCCTGGGTGACAGAGCGAGACTCCATCTCAAAAAAAAAAAAAAAAAAAAATAGATGCCGGTGATGCTGTGGGGAAAAAGGAACACTTATACGCTGCTGATGGGAAAACGAATTAGTTCAGCCAGTATGGAAAACATTGTGGAGATTTCTCAAAGAACTTAAAACAGAATTACCATTCGACCCTGCAATCCTACTACTGGGTATATATCCAAAGGAAAATAAAGTATTCTACCAAAAAGACACACGCGTGCATATGTTCATAGCAGCACTATTCCACTATTCATAATAGCAAATGTATGGGATCAACCAAGATGCCCAACCATAGTGGATTGGATAAAGAAAATATGGTACATATACACCACGGAATTCTACACTTCATAAAAAAGAACGAAATCATGTCCTTTGCAGCAACAGGGATGGAGCTAGAGGCCATTATTCTAAGCAAACTAACATAGAAACAGAAAACCAAATACTGAATTTTCTCACTTTTAAGTGGCAGCTGAACACTGAATACACATTTACACAAAGATGGGAACAATAGACACTGGGGACTGCTTGAGGGGTTGGGAGGCGTGGGATGGAAGGCTACCTGTTGGGTACTATGCTCACTATCTGGGTAATGGGATCATTCATACACCAAGCCTCAGTGACATGCAATTTACCTATGTAAAAAAAACCTGCACATGTACCCCTAGAACCTAAAGTAAAAGTAGAAGAAATAAAAAAAGAGGGGACAATTCAAATATATTCCATAAAAGCTTCAAGCAGGTGTCAGTGGAAGGCCCTCCCTTGGCCTAAAAAGAGCAATTCATGAGGATTCCTTACAAAGACTACATGAAGCTCATGGCACTAGCACAATGATATTCAGCGTGCTTCTCTCCATACCCTCAGGGAGAGGGTACCACATGTCTCAAGTCTCACCAACCTCCTCTTATTTTCCATCTAACCCTCACACTTGATCTTAGCCAAAAGGCCAAATAGCAATCCCTCTAACCCTCTGTCCCTCCACGCCCAAGCTGATGTTGCTCTTTCTTTCCTTGGGAAAGCCATGCTAAAATAAAATAAACAAAATAAAACATTTCCCAGACTCCTTTGTAACTAGGTGTGGCAGAGCCAACTTTGACTTATAAAAACGTAGCATACTTCTCAATGTGTTTTACTTTCCCCCACCCTCCTTATTGCTTGCCTCCTCTTTTCTGTCTAGTCAGAACACAGACATGGGGCTGGAGTGCCCATCTTGTGATCATGCAATTGCCATGCCAATGAGAACCAAAGAGAGATAACTGGATAACTGAGCAGAAAGACCAAGTCCAGAATATTGCCATCATGGAACTGCTACGCCAGTCTAGAATGACTTTTCCTAGGCTTTTTAAATTAACCTGTGCTTGGTTAAAGCACGTATGGTTGGTTTCCATTACACGCAAATGTAATTCCTAACTAATATACCAATTATGGCTCATCTAATGTCCTAGAGGGAGGGGACAGAAAGAAAAGAGTTGGATTCTTCTGTCCTCTTTCTATTCTATTATGTGCCTGCTTCTTTCCGGGTTTTTCTTTCCCCCCCAATCAAATTTGTTCTTAAAAAGCAAAATCTTTGGCTTTTTAAAATACTGATTTTAATGTGAATTTCAAGAGTGTATTTTGAAAGTCAAACACTGAACAGCTATTGATTCTTTTTGCATTCTAATTATAATAATTTTAACTCTCCTTAAGACAATGTGGAAATTATTGACCACCAGGAGAATGATCCTACACTAGGAATCATGGACAAGAAACTACAAAAGTTTAAGATATCATATGAAGTAATGGGAAAAAGCAAATAGGCTTACAAAGTTATCCTGAGCTGGTTTCTTTTGTTTGTTTGTTTTTGAGATAGAGCCTTGCTCTGTTGCCCAGGTTGGAGTGCAGTGACACGATCTAGGCTTACTGCAACCTTCCCTTCCCGGGTTCAAGCAATTCTCCTGCCTCAGACTCCTGAGTAGCTGCGACCACAGGCATGCGCTACCACACCTGGCTAATTTTTTGTATTTTTAGTAGAGATGGGGTTTCACCATGTTTGCCAGGCTGGTCTCGAACTCCTGACCGCAGGTGATCTGCCTGTTTTGGCCTTGCAAAGTGCTGGGATTACAGGCGTAAGCCACCGCACCCAGCCCTGAGCTGTTTTAAGTGCCCAAGTTATTTTTATTACAATCAGTAAGGTAGGTTTCCTTTTAATCCTGTATTTCAGGTTGCACACTCCACCTAGAAAGAGATGAGTTGCTTAGGCTTATTTCTAGATCTCAATACACATGTACTCCTCCAATCAATGAGTATCAACAGAAAACTATTGGGTGGTGGCTGTCAAGCCAACAAGATACTAAACCTGGAAGACTTCTAGAAAATAATAGTAGAGCATATCCTTTAAACCCTAGAAAGGCATCCGGAACTATAGAAAGTAAGTAGTCCAGAGTTTTGATAGAGTGTCCAATGTATACAACACAGTGGGACATATAGAACCTTGTTTCTCTAGAGAATTGAAGACAGCTCGGTAGATTCTTACAAAACTAAATGTATAGAAAATGTTTAATTCTGCTGCTAGAGGGATAATCCTTTAAAGACAAAATAATAAAAAGGAAACAGATTTCAAGAGTAGGAATCAGCATCTTAGAGGAGAAGATGGAGAACAGGAACACCAAGCTCTGCAGGACGCTAGACCAAAGCCATTGATTTGCAAATCTCAAAGTGTGACGCAGCACCAAGGAAGTTGGTAAAGACCAAGGAAAACTTCCTAAGCAATGGCCTTCAGGAATCACATGGCCTCAATATGTGTCTTCAAAATGAGAAGATATCAACTCTGCATCTCTGTATTTTTCTTGAGAAAGAATAATTTCCCATGGCATACTTGCAGAAAAATAAGATTATAACCAAACAGATATTGGATTTTCAGATATTTTGAGCAACGGCTCAAACTACTAATGCCAATCTTACAGCTCTTCTGAATTCTAGACAGAACTAAGCATACAAATTTATGAGCAATGATATACCACCATTTAATCTCCAATTTAAGTGTCTGGGAACTTACAAGGACACATCACCATTCTGTTTATCTTTCAGTAAGTGCATTGCCTTGGGTTGTGTTTATCTATAACTCTTTCTGTAAAAGAAAATTGAGTCTACTCTCAAAGACAAAGATTATGGCTTATACTTCCTTCTCTATAGAAACACTAACTGGACTCTTATTAAAGTTTGTGGTCAGCCCCAAGATGCTCCATATCACGTTTGAATCACAAAATTTTTGTTTAAAAAGCCACAATTTATCTGTGGGGCATGGTTCATTTTTATTATGAAGCTCCCAACCTTCTCCTTTTAATTTCTCAGGTCATCTCCAACCTCTAGCTACTTTAATTCTTTTTTAAGATTATTCATAAAATGTATTCCCTTCATGCACCTCAACACTCCTAACCCATCCCTCCTCCCACCATCAGTGTTGGAGAGGGGACCTCATCCAGAGATCCAGACCACTCTTTCTCCTCACTCTTGCCTCTCTTGTGATGCTGGTGTGTGATGTTGTCTGTATATCTCCCTTCTCAGCCCACTGCCAATAAGCAACTATTTAAGGAATGAAAAAATTAACACTGTGGATGTTTTCCAAATGTTTCATGAAACTTTTGACATAACGTTTATTATTCTTCCACTTCCTCTTGTCTTCTAAACCTATGTCCCTGTGAAGAATTCCATGAACTTGAATCCCAGGCCTCACTATTCCATGATCATAAGGTTACAGTACATCCCAGACTCCCACAGGAAATCAAAGCATCTACCAATGTCTTCTAAGAATTACAGATGTACATGTGCAAAGCAGCTCCCTTTTTCCTCTTTTTTCTGTCCTTCTTTTTAAGCTTTGGTGTCCCTCGCCTTGCTGTGAATGGCCTCCAATGACTTTTAATGGCCCCAACGGCCTCCAGTAGCAGCTACTCTCATCTCCAGGTAGAGATACAATTCTCCAGTTTTCTTCGCTGTCCCAAGCAATAAACAGCCTTCTTCTAGTTCTATATTCAGGCAGAAAAATTTCTGAGACTGACATTAGCTTTGCTCTTGGAAGCAACATTCTTGGGGAAAAGGAAAGAAAGAAGGACTAGACAGAAAGAGAAGTTTAGATGTAAAGCAGTCTTAATGAAGATGTCATTCATTCCCACAGTGTGTTCTAGAGCTGGGATGACCTCTCAAAGTCCAAATCTGGGGCAAGGAGACCAAGCCTTTATATAAATTCGTCAAGTCACTGGATATGTTACCCCAGAAGGGGACACGAATTTGGGCTTGACAATTCTCTTGAGATGAAACAATCCCAAAATCAGCTGACAGCTGAGTTGTCTGTCAGCAACATACCCTGTAGTACTAGGTAACTTTCTCATTCTCTTCCTACAAAGTCTATCTACCCTCTCAGCCCAGCTGTAATCCTGCAAATTCCTCAACTGACAGCACTAATGTGTATCTTAGTTGCTTCCTGAATATGTAATAATTGTTGCAAAATATATTAAACAAAAATTATCTGCAGATTTTGAAGTGTCTAATGCTTAAAATCACTATATAGAGCTCTTAGAACAAAGTCCATATTGCAAACATTTCTCTATAGTGCTTTTCCAAATTCTTGTCTAAATAATCACTATTATCACTAGCAACAACCACAAAAAACATGTGGTTGCTATTAACTAGCAGAAATGTGAGTCTGCTTCATATGAAAAATATGGATCATTAATAAGTTAGAAAGTTGGTATGAGAATTGAATGAAATTGAGGGGTCTTAAAAAACATAATGTATACTAGAATATCCTATCCTGGTAGCATTGTCTAACACAGCTCCAGAAAATAAATAAATAGTAATTTCAGAATGTACTTTTTGAAAGATCCTCAAAGTTTAGCGACTACTTATTGGTCTTCCTAGATCTAGCAATATTTACAATAATATCCTGTTTTCATAATTTTTATTAAAAAGACAATGTATTTCCTGATGCATATCTTATAACACAGTTTAATCCATATTTCTCATTATGTTTTTAAAATACTGGAACCTTTACCTCTACTGAGTGTCACAATGTCTTTATAACTATGATGAGTTTTGTGACATTTCCTCTCCATCAAATATCATTTAAACATGCTAACAACCTCGAATATAGGATAATTACTCAGTCTCAAGGATTTGGTAAAATATAAAAGAAATATACTATATTAAACATTATTACCTAAGTATTTGGCCAATAACAGATTTTGTATGCTTTTTTACTGAGGTGTAACATATTTATGCACACAAGTGTTAAATGCAATCACCACCCAGATCAAGATCTAAAATATTTCCAGCATCCAAGAAGTCTCCTTTGTTTCCCTTCAGGACAACGCTCCCACCCAGAAGTTAACGATATTCTATGTTGCTCAAATCTCCTGTATCTTTCCTAATTTTTGTCTGCTTGTTTCATCAACTATTTAGATGATGTTAAAATCTTTAACTGTGATTGTGGATTTGTCTGTTTCTCATTTTAATCTTGTCAATTTATATATATATTTTTAAACGATGTTATTAAGTGCAAAGTTAGGATTGCCTTGGCTTCTTATTAAATGGACTCCTCTTTTTCATTGTAAAATATCTTTTTTATATCTAGCAATATTTCTTACAATAAATTCTTCTCTGCCTTATATTTTTATAGCCACATTTCTCTCCTTCTTTTTTTAGACAGAGTTTCATTCTGTTGCCCTGGCTGGAGTGCAGTGCTGCAACCACAGCTCACTGCAGCCTTGACCTGCTAAGGCTCAGATGATCTTCCCACCTCAGCCTCCTGAGTAGCTGGGCCCACAGATGTGTGTCACAACACCTGGATAATTATTGTATTTTTTTTTTAAGAGATGGGGTTTTACCACATTGCCAGGGCTGATCTCAAACTCCTGGACTCAAGCAATCCACCTGCCTCAGCCTCCCAAAGTGCTGAGATTACAGGCCTGGGCCACCCTGCCCTCCCTGAATTTCTTTGTGTTAGTATTTGTATAGTATATCTTCTTTAATCTTTTAATTTGCAATCCATATCTATAAAGTTTGTCTCTTTCAAGAGCATATATTTGATTTTCTAAAATCCATTTGTCTTTTAAATCATGTTTTATCCATTTTTATGTAATAGCTAATGTAGTTACATTTAAGAACTTCTCAATAATTGTTTCTCTTTGTACCATCTGGTCTTTTTTTTTTTTTGCTTGTATTTTATTTTATTTTTCTATTTTTTTATTATTATTAAAGTTTTTAGAGTACATGTGCACAATGTGCAGGTTTGTTACATATGTATCCATGTGCCATGTTGGTGTGCTGCACCCATTAACTCGTCATTTAGCATTAGATATATCTCCTAATGCTGTCCCTCCCCCCCTACCCCCACCTCACAACAGTCCCTGGAGTGTGATGTTCCCTTTCCTGTGTCCATATGTTCTCACAGTTCAATTCCCACCTATGAGTGAGAACATACGGTGTTTGCTTTTTTGTCCTTGCGATAGTTTCCTGAGAATGATGGTTTCCAGTTTCATCCATGTCCCTACAAAGGACATGAACTCATCCTTTTTCATGGCTGCATAGTATTCCATGTTGTATATGTGCCACATTTTCTTAATCCAGTCTATTGTTGCTGGACATTTGGGTTGGTTCCAAGTCTTTGGTATTGTGAATAGTGCCACAATAAACATACGTGTGCATGTGTCTTTATAGCAGCATGATTTATAGTCCTTTGGGTATATACCCAGTAATGGGATGGCTGGGTCAAATGGTATTTCTAGTTCTAGATCCCTGAGGAATCGCCACACTGACTTCCACAATGGTTGAACTAGTTTACAGTCCCACCAACAGTGTAAAAGTGTTCCTATTTCTCCACATCCTCTCCAGCACCTGTTGTTTCCTGACTTTTTAATGATGGCCATTCTAACTGGTGTGAGATAGTATCTCATTGTGGTTTTGATTTCACTCTGTTCACTCTGATGGTATTTTCTTTTGCTGTGTAGAAGCTCTTTAGTTTAATTAGATCCCATTTGTCAATTTTGGCTTTTGTTGCCATTGTTTTTGATGTTTTAGACATGAAGTTCTTGCCCATGCCTATGTCCTGAATGGTATTGCCTAGGTTTTCTTCTAGGCTTTTTATGGTTTTAGGTCTAACATGTAAGTCTTTAATCCATCTTGAATTAATTTTTGTATAAGGTGGAAGGAAGGGATCCAGTTTCAGCTTTCTACATATGGCTAGCCAGTTTTCCCAGCACCATTTATTAAATAGGGAATCCTTTCCCCATTGCTTGTTTTTGTCAGGTTTGTCAAAGATCAGATAGTTGTAGATATGTGGCATTATTTCTGAGGGCTCTGTTCTGTTCCATTGATCTATGTCTCTGTTTTGGTACCAGTACCATGCTGTTTTGGTTACTGTAGCCTTGTAGTATAGTTTGAAGTCAGGTAGCGTGATGCCTCCAGCTTTGTTCTTTTGGCTTAGGATTGACTTGGTGATACGGGCTCTTTTTTGGTTCCATGTGAACTTTAAAGTAGTTTTTTCCAATTCTGTGAAGAAAGTCATTGGTAGCTTGATGGGGATGGCATTGAATCTATAAATTACCTTGGGCAGTATGGCCATTTTCATGATATTGATTCTTCCAACCCATGAGCATGGAATGTTCTTCCATTTGTTTGTATCCTCTTTTATTTCATTGAGCAGTGGTTTGTAGTTCTCCTTGAAGAGGTCCTTCACATCCCTTGTAAGTTGGATTCCTAGGTATTTTATTCTCTTTGAAGCAATTGTGAATGGGAGTTCACTCCCAGAAGAAGTTGGCTGTCTGTTTGTCTGTGATTGGTGTACAAGAATGCTTGTGATTTTTGTACATTGATTTTGTATCCTGAGACTTTGCTGAAGTTGCTAATCAGCTTGAGGAGATTTTGGGCTGAGACAATGGGGTTTTCTAGATACACAATAATGTCATCTGCAAACAGGGTCAGTTTGACTTCCTCTTTTCCTAATTGAATACTCTTCATTTCCTTCTCCTTCATAATTGCCCTGGCCAGACCTTCTAACACTATGTTGAATAGGAGTGGTGAGAGAGGGCATCCCTGTCTTCTGCCAGTTTTCAAAGGGAATGCTTCCAGTTTTTGCCCATTGAGTATGATATTGGCTGTGGGTTTGTCATAGATAGCTCTTATTATTTTGAGATACGTCCCATCAATACCTAATTTATTGAGAGTTTTTAGCATGAAGGTTGTTGAATTTTGTCAAAGGCCTTTTCTGCATCTATTGAGATAATCATGTGGTTTTTGTCTTTGGTTCTGTTTATATGCTGGATTACTTTTATTGATTTGCATATGTTGAACCAGCCTTGCATCCCAGGGATGAAGCCCACTTGATCATGGTGGATAAGCTTTTTGATGTGCTGCTGGATTCAGTTTGCCAGTATTTCATTGAGGATTTTTGCATCAATGTTCATCAAGGATATTGGTCTGAAATTCTCTTTTTTGGTTGTGTCTCTGCCAGGCTTTGGTATCAGGATGATGCTGGCCTCATAAAATGTGTTAGGGAGGATTCCCTCTTTTTCTATTGATTGGAATAGTTTCAGAAGGAATGGTACCAGTTCCTCCTTGTACCTCTGGTAGAATTCGGCTGTGAATCCATCTGGTCCTGGACTTTTTTCGGTTGGTTAGCTATTGATTATTGCCACAATTTCAGAGCCTGTTATTAGTCTATTCAGAGATTCAACTTCTTCCTGGTTTAGTCTTGGGAGGGTGTATGTGTCGAGGAATTTATCCATTTCCTCTAGATTTTCTAGTTTATTTGCATAGAGGTGTTTGTAGTATTCTCTGATGGTAGATTGTATTTCTGTGGGATCGGTGGTGATATCCTCTTTATCATTTTTTATTGCATCTATTTGATTCTTCTCTCTTTTCTTCTTTATTAGTCTTGCTAGCGGTCTATCAATTTTGTTGATCTTTTCAAAAAACCAGCTCCTGGATTCGTTAATTTTTTGAAGGGTTTTTTGTGTCTCTATTTCCTTCAGTTCTGCTCTGATTTTAGTTATTTCTTGCCTTCTGCTAGCTTTTGAATGTGTTTGCTCTTGTGTTTCTAGTTCTTTTAATTGTGATGTTAGGGTGTCAATTTTGGATCTTTCCTGCTTTCTCTTGTGGGCATTTAGTGCTATAAATTTCCCTCTACACACTGCTTTGAATGTGTCCCAGAGATTCTGGTATGTTGTGTCTTTGTTCTCATTGGTTTCAAAGAACATTTTTATTTCTGCCTTCATTTCCTTATGAACCCAGTAGTCATTCAGGAGCAGGTTGTTCAGTTTCCATGTAGTTGAGTGGTTTTGAGTGAGTTTCTTAATCCTGAGTTCTAGTTTGATTGCACTGTGGTCTGAGAGACAGTTTGTTATAATTTCTGTTCTTTTACATTTGCTGAGGAGAGCTTTACTTCCAACTATGTGGTCAATTTTGGAATAGGTGTGGTGTGGTGCTGAAAATAATGTATATTTTGTTGATTTGGGGTGGAGAGTTCTGTAGATGTCTATTAGGTCCACTTCGTGCAGAGCTGAGTTCAATTCCTGGGTATCCTTGTTAACTTTCTGTCTCATTGATCTGTCTAATGTTGACAGTGGGGTGTTAAAATCTCCCATTATTATTGTATGGGAGTCTAAGTCTCTTTGTAGGTCACTCAGGACTTGCTTTATGAATCTGGGTGCTCCTGTATTGGGTGCATATATATTTAGGATAGTTAGCTCTTCTTGTTGAATTGATCCCTTTACCATTATGTAATGGCCTTCTTTGTCTCTTTTGATCTTTGTTGGTTTAAAGTCTATTTTATCAGAGACTAGGATTGGAACCACTGCCTTGTTTTGTTTTCCATTTGCTTGGTAGATCTTCCTCCATCCCTTTATTTTGAGCCTATGTGTGTCTCTGCATGTGAGATGGGTTTCCTGAATACAGCACACTGAAGGGTCTTGACTCCTTATCCAATTTGCCAGTCTGTGTCTTTTAATTGGAGCATTTAGGCCATTTACATTTAAAGTTAATATTGTTATGTGTGAATTTGATCCTGTCATTATGATGTTAGCTGGTTATTTTGCTCATTAGTTAATGCAGTTTCTTCCTAGCCTTGATGGTCTTTACAATTTGGCATGTTTTTGCATTGGCTGGTACCAGTTGTTCCTTTCCATGTTTAGTGCTTCCTTCAGGAGCTCTTTTAGGGCAGGCCTGGTGGTGACAAAATCACTCAGCATTTGCTTGTCTGTATTTTATTTCTCCCTCACTTATGAAGCTTAGTTTGGCTGGATATGAAATTCTGGGTTGAAAATTCTTTTCTTTAAGAATGTTGAATATTGGCCCCCACTCTTTTCTGGCTTGTAGAGTTTCTGCCGAGAGATCATCTGTTAGTCTGATGGGCTTCCCTTTGTGGGTAACCTGACCTTTCTCTGGCCGCCCTTAACATTTTTTCCTTCATTTCAACTTTGGTGAATCTGACAATTATGTGTCTTGGAGTTGCTCTTCTTGAGGAGTATCTTTGTGGCATTCTCTGTATTTCCTGAATCTGAATGTTGGCCTGCCTTGCTAGATTGTGGAAGTTCTCCTGGATAATATCTTGCAGAGTATTTTCCAACTTGGTTCCATTCTCCCCATCACTTTCAGGTACACCAATCAGACGTAGGTTTGGTCTTTTCACATATTCCCGTATTTCTTGGAGGCTTTGTTGTTTTCATTCTTTTTTTCTCTAAACTTCCCTTCTCGCTTCATTTCATTCATTTCATCTTCCATCACTGATACCCTTTCTTCCAGTTGATCACATTGGCTACTGAGGCTTCTGCATTCTTCACGTAGTTCTCGAAACTTGGCTTTCAGCTCCATCAGCTCCTTTAAGCACTTCTCTGCATTGGTTATTTTAGTTAAACATTCTTTTTTCAAAGTTTTTAACTGTGCCATTGGTTTGAATTTCCTCCCATAGCTCGGAATAGTTTGATCGTCTGAAGCCTTCTTCTCTCAACTCATCAAAGTCATTCTCCATCCAGCTTTGTCCCATTGCTGGTAAGGAACTGAGTTCCTTTGGAGAAGAGGTGCTCTGCTTTTTAGAGTTTCCAGTTTTTCTGCTCTGTTTTTTCCCCATCTTTGTAGTTTTTTCTACTCTTGGTCTTTGATGATGGTGATGTACAGATGGGTTTTTGGTGTGGGTGTCCTTTCTGTTTGTTAGTTTTCCTTCTAACAGACAGGACCCTCAGCTGCAGGTCTGTTGGAGTTTGCTAGAGGTCCACTCCAGACCCTGTTTGGCTGAGTGTCAGCAGCGGTGGCTGCAGAACAGTGGATTTTTGTGAACCGCAAATTCAGCTGTCTGATCGTTCCTCTGGAAGTTTTGGATCAGAGGAGTACCCGGCCGAGTGAGGTGTCAGTCTGTCCTTACTGGGAGGTGCCTCCCAGTTAGGCTGCTCATAGGTCAGGGACCCACTTTAGGAGGCAGTCTGTCCGTTCTCAGATCTCCAGCTGCGTGCTGGGAGAACCACTACTCTCTTCAAAGCTGTCAGTCAGACAGGGACAATTAAGTCTGTGGAGCTTCCTGCTCACTTTTTGTTTGTCTGTGCCCTGCCCCCAGAGGTGGAGCCTACAGAGGCAGGCAGGCCTCCTTGAGCTGTGGTGGGCTCCACCCAGTTCGAGCTTCCTGGCTGCTTTGTTTACCTAAGCAAGCCTGGGCAATGGCGGGCGCCCCTCCCCCAGCCTCACTGCCGCCTTGCAGTTTGATCTCAGACTGCTGTGCTAGCAATCATTGAAACTCTGTGGGCATAGGACCCTCCAAGCCAGGTGTGGGACACAATCTCCTGGTGTGCCATTTTCCAAGCCCATTGGAAAAGTGCAGTATTAGGGTGGGAGTGACCTGATTTTCCAGGTGCCGTCTGTCACCCCTTTCTTTGACTAGGAAAGGGAACTCCCTGATCCCTTGAGCTTCCTGAGTGAGGCAATGCCTCGGCCTGCTTCGGCTCACGCACAGTGCACTTCACCGACTGTCCTGCACCCACTGTTTGGCACTCCCTAGTGAGATGAACCCAGTACCTCAGATGGAAATGCAGAAATCACCCGTCTTCTGCGTCGCTCACACTGGGAGCTGTAGACCAGAGCTGTTTCTATTTGGCCATCTTCTTTTTTTTTTTTTTTTTTGGAAACAGAGTCTTACTGTGTCTCCCAGGCTGGAGTGCAGTAGTGCAATCTCGGCTCACTGCAACCTCTGTCTTCTGGGTTCAGGTAATTCTCCTGCCTCAGCCTCCAGACTAGCTGGGATTACAGGAGGCCACCATCATGCCTGACTAATTTTTGTACTTTTAGTAGAGACGGGGTTTCACCATGCTGATCAGGCTGGTCTTGAACTCCTGGCCTCAGATGATCCACCCACCTCGGCCTCCCAAAGTGCTGGGATTACAGGTGTGAGCCACCATACTTGGCCTGTTCCTATTTTCATCCTTCTCTGCCTTCTATAGAATTAATCAATTTTAAAAATTTGCTCCCTTTTATTTCTTATTTTAACTTGTTTGTTATTCATTTTTGTATTAATTTTAGTGATTACCCTGAAGATTATCATATGCATTTTTGCCATCATACAATCCTCCTAAAATTATTTTATTACTTTCAAACAGTACAAAAATCTTACAATTTAATATCATTTACAGATCTCTTGACATTTGTGCCATTTTAGTCACATATTTTACATCTACCTGTGTATAAACCCCAAAGATATTTCTATTGTTGTTTAAAACACCAATATCCTTTCATATTCACTCATATATTTATACTTTCCATTGCCTTTTATTTCTTTCTATAATTCTAAACTTTTGTCTGGATCATTTTTCTTGCATATGAAGAATTTACTTTAGCATACTCTATAATCTGCTTCTACTGGTGACAAATATAACTTCTTTACTTCACCTTTATTTTTTAAACAAACCTTTTTCTGAAAAATTTAAGATTTATATCAAACTTACAAAGACAGTACTGAGAGTTTCTATATAGCTTCACCCAGAGTCCCCTAATGTTAACCCTTTATATACCCATGGTAAACTTCAAAACCAAAACACGAACACTGCTATTGATTGACTGAATTAGAGTTGCTCATATTTTACTGTATTTTCTACTGATTTTTTTTTCTGTCCCAGGATCCAATCTGAGATAATGCACTGCATCTAACTTCTTCATTTTTGAAAGATATTTTTGCTGTGTATAAAATTCTCTATTGGTAATTGTTTTCCTTTCAGCCCGTTAAAGATATCATTCTATTGTCTTCAGGATTCCATAGTTCCTCTTGCAGATTTAGCCACCAGCCTTATTGCTGGCTGCTCCTTTAAAGATAATGTGTGTTTTCTACTTGTGATTGATTTTTAAGATTTTTTTTCTTTTACTGTGGTTTTGAGCTGTTTTAATATCATGTGCCTAGTTTTCTTTACACATATTTTGATTGGAGTTCACTGAGTTTCTTGTGCCTGTGGGTGAGTATCTCCCTTCAATTTTGGAAAATCCCCAAATATTATGTCCATAAATGTTGCTTCTGCCCAATTTTCTCTATAACCTGCTTCTGATACACCAAGCATATGTATGTGAGACGTTTTCTTTTGTCTTGTGTTTCCTGTGCTCTGATTTGTTCTTTCCATTTTTTTCTCTCTTCACTTCAATTTTAATAGCTTTTATTGGCCCATCTTCAAGTTCACTAATACTGTCTTCCATTTCATCCAGTTTGCTGATAAGCCTCCCAAAGTGTTCTGAATGTCAGATTTTATATGTTTACTTATAAATGTCTATTTTATTCTCTTTAATGGATTCTAATCCTATGTCAAAATACTGAGTCTTTTCACTAGTATTTTTAAATTTTTTAATTTAAATTTTTAATTTTTAAATTTAAAAATATACTAGTGAAAATTTTTAACATTTTTAAAAAAATGTTTTAATATATTTTAAATATTTAAAGTCTTCGTTATGTCCAATACCTAGATTATTTGGAGGTCTGCTTTTATTGGCTGTTTTTGCTATTATTCACATTATCCTATATTTCATATTCCCATAATTTATATTACATATTAGACATTGTGCAAAAAATAATTTTAACACCTGCTTGTGATGTTTTCCCCAAATGAAGGTTAGTCTTTTCCTCCTTAGGCAGTTAAAGTGAAAAGTTGGTTACTTAAATCCAATCATAGATTTAGCTGAGTCAGCTCTAGATAGCAGTTTTAGTAAAAGGTAGCTCACCATTTGTTCAAATTTTGGGCATGGGAACCTTGGGCTTTTGCTTTAGACCCTGAAAGATCTCTCTTTGTTTCTTAAAAGCTATGGGTGATTCATTTCCAATCTTTATAGATTTTGAGTTTAGCTCTTTTAGTTCTTTAAGATTTTCAGTTTCCTGCTTTAAATGCAAATATATTGATGTATCAGATACTTTAATGGGGAAATTGGGCATGTCAATCCTCATCCCTCTAGCAGGACCGTATCTCTAGGCAGAAGGAAACAAAGTAACTTCACCTTACCTTTTAAAGTTTGGACCGGTCCCCAACCTTATGTCCCATAGGAAAAATGAACTATACTTTTGAGTTTCCTCTGGATTAATCAATCATACTAGCCTGTACAATTATCAAAAGCTCCAACATTTTTTCAGTAGGATTCTCTCTTTAGACTAAGGCCCATCTTTTTCCAGACTATGCAGGCAAATGCTCCCTGAGAATACCGCTGGCAAACATGAACTCATCCAGAAAGGCTCTTTGGTCTCTGGAATTTTATTTCATCTTTTCTTATTTACGAAGCTCTCCAATATCTTTTAAAACAATTTTTCAATTTATCTTTTTCTTTAATTTGTTACAGGGGGGTTGTGGACTCGTTGCCTTCCCATGATCTATTACATCATACTTGCAGGCAGAATTTTAATCCCATTACATTTAAACAAACATATATTTAATTATTTGAGGTCTGTGTTAAGAAGGAGAATTGTAAATAATCTTTAAAACAAGTCTTTGGCCTATAATGTTGGAACAGAAGTCTGAAAACAATAATGATACTCTAGAAAACACAAAATCATTGGCATTACCTACCCACTCATGTCCAAAGTGACCAAGATGTGGCCACTCTCCAAAACATGCCACTGAGAAAGCATTATATGTATTTATCATGGCACTAGTTGTGTATACCTGGGGTGAACATTTATTCCAATTTTCCCAGGACACTCTCAGTCTACATCTACAATTCCATAGCTATAAGCAGTACCCCTTTTACAAGCATATCCCAGGTTAAATGGCAAATTATGGGGTTCCACCTCAGTTTATTAATGAGTATGAACACATGCAGGAAGAAAACCTTTTTATTTTCATTATACCGTCTCACCACTCATGCTTGTGTATATCATTAGATCTTACTATCAATATAACAGTATGTTGGGGCTTCTAAACCATGGCCCTCTTACAATATCATTTTCCAAAAACAAGAGCAAAAATAATGACTCATATTTTAAATATTCCTTAATAACTCACACTGCAGCCCTAGAATTCTTTTTTTTTCTATTATGTTCATCTGTTTACCGCTTTAAGAAAAGCACTAACAAAAGTTCACTATTGATATAAACTTACACCAACATAGGTAAAATTTGGTTTAAGTCCATCCAAATATTTTTACATTTTAACATAAATGGTTTATTGTTTTAAGACATTTAGAAATGTACTTTTCTTCAAGCATAATATAAAAGATACTTGAAAAAAAAGAGCCAGAAAACAACTTTGGAATTCTTATTGTTTTTATAGGCAGCATATAAAACATGTTGCATTCAATTCTCTATGGAGTGAAGTATGGAAATGAGGCTGAAGTATTTGCAGATGACAAATTTTAGACCCTAAAACATGCACGGTACATTGGAGAAAATCTTGTTGGTTAAAGCACCTGAGCTATCAACTTTTTCTTAAAGTGTCTTGATATGCTTTTGACTGATGCCATCTGTTATCTACTGAAAAGAAAATTATTTTACCTTGGAAGGTATTCATCAAATTATAGGTGACATATTTGTTTGAGAATATACTAGACCATATGGTACTATAAAAACGTGTTTCTAAAAAATACTGCCATCCTATCTCAGCAATGCCAATCGTATTTTCAGCTCTTTTTGTTACACTCTGAAAACAGAAGCACATGATATTTTTGGCTTCTGGCTAAAGAAGCAAAGAAAAACACTTACAAAGAGATTTTTCTAAGCACCATGATATTTTACAGCTATTCACTAAAAGACACTAAGTAGGTGTCCAGGAGAATGAAGTGTGGAGAAGAAAGAAAGAAGCCATGGTGGGCTTGATGAATATTTTATGTCCTGAATAGAAACCCACTGAAACAAAGAACTTCAGAAAATCTCCCTGCATATATGAGTTTTGTAGAACAGCTATGTATGTTATCTTATTTGTAGTCACAGAAACTAGATTTTCAGTTTACAGACACACTCCCATTGCTATTACCACCGTGCAGTTGCTACTTTCTGTAAAAAGTTCCGTCTTTTCCTAGGGATGCTTTTTTATTCATTAAAATAATAGATGAGAAACCTAAGAATATTCTCTCACCATTGATTTTCTATCTGATTTTAGTAAACTTGCTGAAGTCCAAATTTTCCTTAACTGTAAAATGAGCCAGTTTCTAACCAGAACAAAGTTTCTCTAAATCAGGCCAAAATTTCATTTTAATACTATGACTAGAGCAATGGTTCTCAAACATTGACATTATACATCTCACCAGTCCTCCCACATGGCTGTGAACCATTGTGTAAGGAGGAAGCTCTACAATTTTTCTATTAAGAATATTTATCTATTTTACCTCATTTAAATGATATAGTACTCATCTATTCATTTAAAAATATTTACCAAACACTTACTGTATTGTCAAGACTACTAAACTCTGAGAAGCTAATAATCAACAAAAATAGTCATGGTCCTTGTCCATAGGGAGCTTAAAGTCTAGTAAGTGAGCCGGGCGCGGTGGCTCACACTTGTAATCCCAGCACTTTGGGAGGCCGAGGCGGGCGGATCACGAGGTCAGGAGATCGAGACCATTGTGAAACCCCGTCTCTACTAAACATACAAAAAATTAGCCGGGCGTGGTGGCGGGCGCCTGTAGTCCCAGCTACTTGGAGAGGCTGAGGCAGGAGAATGGCGTGAACCTGGGAGGCGGAGCTTGCAGTGAGCCGAGATCGCGCCACTGCGCTCCACCTGGGCGACAGAGCGAGACTCCGTCTCAAAAAAAAAAAAAAGTCTAGTAAGTGAGAGACACATTATTTAAGTAACCAATGAAACAAATGTAACACCGCAAGTGTAATAAGAGTTATTGAGAGATAAGGGGGATTTAAGTACATTGTAGGTGCATAATAGAGGGCAAGGAATTATTGTAAAGGTCATGTAAGGTGTCTGTAGGGAGGCAGTACATTATATGCGATATAAAGTGTGAACAGGAGTTAACTCACTAAAGGGGGAAACATTGAAAATAAAAAGTCCCATACCTGATTGGCTTGCACAGAACTTTTAGTGTAATATAATTCACAATTTATGTCTGGGAAGGAATAGCATGCCTGATAAAAAACCCAATATTCTGATAGATTTTATTTGGTTTTAGGGTTCTTTGGAAACTTGTAAGCCAGATAACTGTCAGTTGACCTTTAACCAGACGTTCATTTCTCTTTCCCTGTTGTCCATCCATGATTATTGAATCACCTGTTTTTTTTTTCTATAAATACCACTTACTGAGAGAAATCTCTGAATTGCCTGTGAAAGGCTTTTCAATTGTTAACAAAATTTACATTAAAATGTTGACATGAACTCATAATTATTGTCAGGAAAGTTTACCCTGCAGTTTTGGAGGACTCATCAGGATTAGCTTTTTTCACAAGGATCTACCAGAGTGGAGGGGATCAAAGACCAGCACAGTAACACGCTGAGATCCTTTGTGTTGCCCCAGTCTTCCAGTACCTGAGCTTCTACTGGAGGTCTTCACTGACATGTGAAAAATGGGTTTTATTCTCAGAGGGTTCTTATGTCAAATGCCAATGACCAATGTATTCGTTTTCTATTGCTACTGTCACAAATGATCATAAATTCACCTCTTAAAACAACACAAATTTATTATTTCAGGATTCTTTATATCAGAAGTCCAGGTGCAACTGAAGCGGCTGCATTGTCTGTGGTATATACCCTGGGGTTCGTCATCGTACACCAGTTAAATTTAGGACACGGACACACATGAGGAGTTTAGGAACTGAGGTTTAATAGGCGGAGGAGAAGAGAAAGAGAAACAGCTGTCTCTATAGAGAAAGAGGCCTCTGAGTGGAAAAGACTGGCAGGTGACAGATGCTTCAAATTTTAGAGTCAGGTTTGAGGAGGCAGTGTCTGATTTACATAGGGCTCACAGATTGGTACGATTAGGTATAACATTTACATAGTGAGCCAGAAGGCTGGTCGCCCCACCCTGATCTTATGCAAATGAGCTTTCCAGTTGATCGGTGCCATCTTGTCTGCTTCTTACTGTACAAGTGACCCACAAAGAGAAGGGGAGATGGAGCCACCATCTTGAACACGTCTAGTCCTTAGCTCCTGCGGGCATTCACCTGCGCAAGCTCCCAGCTTGCTTGTCTATGTCTGCAGCTCGACTTTACAGGCTGCTCTTTGTTAGAAAGTGATTGGGGCTGCTTTTCATTAAAACGAAAACCCTTACTGAGGACTCCCATACCCTTCCATCTGCCTAAGTAATTTCTTCTTACCTCCTGTATCACAGTGTGGCTCAGCTGGTTCCTCTGCTCACAAGGCCAAAATCAAGGTGCCAGCCAGGCCACATTCTTTCCTGGAGGGAGGCTTTAGGGATGAATCTCCTTCTTAGCTCATTTAGTTTGTTGGCCAGATTCAGTTCTTTGTGATTATGGAACTGGCTTTCTAGGCTAGCTGTCAGCTGGAGGCTTCTCTCAGCTCTTTCATTCTGCTTGAACCTCTTCCATTCTATTGCTCCCTGTACCTTGAAACCAGCAACAGTGTATCAAGTCCTTCTTACGCTTTAATCTCTCTGGGTTCCCTTTCAGCCACATCTCTTCCATCTCCAGTCAGAGAAAACTTTCTACCTTTAAGAGTTCATATGATTTTATCATCTAGGAAAGCCAGAATAATCTTCATTTTAAGGGCTATAATCTTAATTACATCTGCAAAGTTCCTTTTGCCATGTAACATTACATATTCACAGATTCCAGGCATTAGGGAGTAGGCATCTTTCAGGGGCTATTATTTGGCCATTTTAAAAGATGATTGTGCATCAGCCATTTTAAAAGATGATTGCTTTTGAGACATCTCTCCGTCCGAGGTAAAAGCTTAGAGAGGAAGTTCCGGTCTGCAGTTTGGGTCCTCAGTGACCTCCTTCAAAGAAAGCGCCTGCAAAGGTGATTTGATATGTAGAGGGTGTCAGATTCTCCCAGGAAGGGGAACTAGAAATGGTACCATATGGTTCTGGTCAATGCTTGATGTTAAGGAATTCTAGAATGTTTGAGGAATCATGACTATATATTGTCTTCTGCCCGAAGCATTTATTTTGGGACACATTTGTCACATTGCCTAGAATATAATATTTCATTCAGGATTTTCTGTATGCTTGTGTATAAATTTAAGAAGTTGCTGGCCAGGCACAGTGGCTCACACCTGTAAATGCAGCACTTTGGGAGGCAAATGAGGGAGGATTGCTTGAGGGCAGGAGTTCAAGACCAGCCTAGGCAACATAGAGAGACTCCGCCTCTATAAAAAATACAAAAAACAAAATTTAGAAAAAAAAATGTTTAAAAAAGCTAGTTGTAGGCCTTTGTGTTTACACATAGTGAGAGTCTGTTAGAACCTTGGATATACACAGCTGCCCATTTACTGAGAGCAGCAGTTTTCAAGCTTTTGGTCTTAGGATTCCTTTATGAGTCTTAAAAATAATTGAGAACCCCAAATGGCATTTTTATGAGAGTATCGCCATTGATATTTAACATTGCAAATTAAAACCAAGAAAAATTATATCATTTTAAAACTAATAAAGTCATATTAACAAATAGTTCATCAAAAAAGAACTAAAATTTTCTGAACAAAATTATATTTAGTAAAAAGAATAGCATTGTTTTACTTTTTTACAAAACTCTTCAATGTCTGACTTAATAGTAGATAGCTATACTCTCATACCTGCCCCTGCATTCAATCTGTTGAATATGTTTAGTTTAAGAAATGAAGAAAATCTGGCCTCACAAAGATATATAGTCGAAACACAGAGAAATTTAAAAATATTATTTCAGATCATTGTGAATATTCTTTTTTCACACCAAAATTCAACAAGTGGTAGTTTTTAAGAGATTAGTTGGCATGTGGAATCTAATACCATATGTACACTATTATGTTAAAATCCATTGTTCTAATTTGCTTGAATAGATTTTTTAGACACCTGATTGTGTAACATCATGCATTTATCACTTGGAAAATACTGATTTACTGAGTTATGAAGACATTCCAAATGCTGACAAATCTCATTTATAAAATAATAACAACAAAAACTTTACCAATATCATCACTGATCTCATCAAATGAGTGTTATGAACCTATGAACCTCCTATTGGCAGATACAAGTTTTCCAAAATTCTAATCTTTTACTTGAAAGTTCAAATATATTACTGGCAACAAATACCAGCAGATGTTTTTCTTGAAGTGAAAGATATGTTTCATTATTTTCAAAGAGTGTTGGCCAATTGCCCAACTCTAAATAATCTTGTTATTTCAAGTAAAAATACTGTTCCATAAAAAACACCACTAGTTGGGCTTACCTTTCAAACTATTTCTAATGTGCATTTTGCTAAGACAGCCATCATATTTTCATATGCAGCAGAAGTGCTATACATATATTTCCCACTTTGTCACATATAGGATTAAAAAGATGAATATTTGAGGTAGATATTTAATAATAGTAATCATTTGTACTGCCTCATTAAGAATATTCTTAAGTAAAACACATTTTTTTTTTTACTATGAATAAAATCCAGCAACACAAACACTGGAACAGTTTGGTGGAGCAATTTTATCTGCCATTGCTTTTGCCTCATGCCAACTCAGTGAAAAAGGCAAATAGTTTAATATTATTTTAAAAATAGTTTTGCCCTTTTATTTTATTTTATTTTAATTTTTTTTTTTTTTTTTTTTTTTTTTTTTTTTTTTTGAGACGGAATCTCGCTCTGTCGCCCAGGCTGGAGTGCAGTGGCGCGATCTCCGCTCACTGCAAGCTCCACCTCCCGGGTTCATGCCATTCTCCTGCCTCAGCCTCTCCGAGTAGCTGGGACTACAGGCGCCCACCACCACGCCCGGCTAATTTTTTGTATTTTTAGTAGAGACGGGGTTTCACCGTGGTCTCGATCTCCTGACCTCATGATCCGCCCACCTCGGCCTCCCAAAGTGCTGGGATTACAAGCATGAGCCACCGCGCCCGGCCAGTTTTGCCCTTTTAGATAGAACTCCAGAGGTGTATGGCCCACATTGAAATCATTTAGCCCAGAAAATCTCCAAAAATCAAGAGTAACACTTCAGGGTTTACCCTTTTGTGATCATAAGGCTATCTAACTCAAAACCAACGGATTGACCAGCTAAGGAGACTCGAGAGAATATTCTACCTATTTATGCATTATCGAGAAAAGCTCTCAATAACTTAAGAAAATGGTACTATTAAACTAGAAATAATTTGAATTTACAATGGTACATTAGTTAACTATTGCTGGGTAACAAATAATCCCAAAATTTAAAGGATTTTTTTAAAAGATTAATTATTCTTTTTCAAGTGCAGTGTGTTTGCCAAATGGTTCTTCTACTGATTTTGCCTGAGCTCATTCATGCAGCCCATTCAGTTGGAGGGCAGCTGTGTTCAAAGATCCAGAATGGCTTTACTCTCATGTCAAACAGTTGGAACTTGTTGTCACTGTGCACATTGGTATTCCTCCAGGTAGATTTTCATCCTTCAAAGGCTAGCCTGGCTTCTTTACATGACAATCTCAGGGCCAAATTCCAAGAAGGTGAAAGTAGAGGTTGCACATTCTACCAATCAAAGCAAGTCACAAAGCTTGATGGAAGGGCCTGCAAAGACTCTATGGCCATATTTAATCATCACAAATGGCCACTGAAAGTCTTTTTTGATATGACCAAAACAAATCATCTTAGAGAAGTCCTTAATTCAAACAGCGACAAAATTTTTCATCGTGTCTGCTCTATAAGATGGGGATAAGGTATTCCTCAAAAGATGGTGCAAGTCTCTTGTGAAGTCCATTTAAAATACTTTAATTTAACTATGTTATAAGGAAGTGCCAAAAGATGAATGGAGACATAGCAAAAGAGCATAAGAGTTCCCACTGGCCAAAGAAGGGACAATTTGAGCATCAAAATAAATAATGATAGTAATGGATTATGAACCATTAAATAAGAATACATGAGTTCATACTGCTATGAATAAATAAACAAATGGGGGTGAGGGGAAGATTGCTCTTCCTTACAATAGAATGCCAAGTAATAAAAATAGAATAGACACTGGAATTAGAAAAATCATCATTTGGCTGCACTCTGTCAGTAATTCCTTCAGGCAAAAATCACCAATATGTGCTAAAACTAGTGAGTGTAAGCTTGCTGAAAAAAAAAAAAAGATATTTATGTCATCTCAGAGAAAATCCCCCTCAAAGACTTTTTTAACTATAGAAAGGAAACTGAAAGTTTTCAGGGAAGAAACCTGGACAACATGTTTACAAGTAAACCTGGTTAAACTCGTTTAACCAAGTGATCAAAATAAACTTTACCAGTAAAAGGAAAACTAAATATCATGTGGCTCCTGATAGGATGCACTGGGAGAACACAACATCACTTCCTTGGATAGCCCAAATCTAATCAAGATGAAACCAGACAATCCTAAACTGAGGAAGATTCTACCAAATGACTGAATATCAAGTCAACAATATCAAGGGCACAAAAGAAAAAGAATGACTGAGGAACTTTTTCAGATTAAAGGAGACTAAAAAGACATGACAACTAAACACAACTTGTGTGTCCCTGGATTGGATCCTGTACTAGAAAAAAACAAAAGTGCTATTTTCTTGTGCATTCTGAAGGACAGTAGGACAACTAGTGAAATTTGAATAAGGTCTGTGGATTAATCTTGTTGTATTGGTGTTAATTTCTTGATTTTGATATTCATGCTTTGGTTACATAAATGAATGCCCTCATTTATAGGAAATATACATTGAAGTATTTATGGGCAATCAGGCAACGAGTCCTCAACTTGTTCTCAAATGCTTCAAAAAATAATACTTAGGTATATGTTTATATATAGAAAGAATAATAATGCAAATGTGATTGAAATGTTGACATTTGCAGCATCTGTGCGAAAGGTATATGAAAATTATACCTTCATATAATTTTTACAGCTTTCCTGTAAGTCTGAAATAATTTTAAAATAAAAAGATTAAATAATTTTGTAAATTACTGTTACAACTTACTGTTTTGTAAATTACTGTTACTGTTACTGACTCTAAGTTATCTTATCATGAACCAAAATATAAAATTGTACACAAAACTCTGGAGAGTCAGTAGCAAATTACCTAGCCTGGCTGTATCAGTTATTTATATAACATAGTGGTTTCAGAGATCCTAATAAAATGATAGGTGCATTTTAGCTGCTACTTTTTAATGGACTGAATTCTAAAATTGGAAGCTTAGTGAAAAGCTGAAGTTAATTGGAGCTATTTTGGAGGGGATTCAGGCTACATCAGAACATCACCAACATAACCTCTTAAAGACAATAAGAAATCTACAAAAATAAATGGATTGATAAATGTAGCAGTTAAGAAAACCCATACAAATACAGAGATCTCAGAGATGCCTGAATTGATCCAAATTCATTTTAAAATCCTCAATACATTTCAGACCTTTCACATTCACCTTAATATTCGCAAAGAAATAGATCATTGAAAAAATAAATGCTTACACAGAAACAATAATTTCTACATCAATTGTATTTCAGGGAAGTTTTCCACAGTTGGCTCTAAAAATAATTATGTTTTCCTCACAGAAAAAAGGAGAGTCTCCAAAGAGGAAAGAATTGAATTTCAGTTAATGGATAGAGTCTTGGTGATTAACATCATAAAAAAAGATAAAAAAAAAATCGATGACAAGCCATCCTTTAAAAACCTTTCTTTACTGAGATTTTACCATTTTATTCAAAGAAAATTTTTAATCCTAGTATATAAATATTTTAATCATTGATAAGGAAATAATTTATAAATATTTTATATAAAGCTACAATATTTAACACTCCTAATTACAGTAAACACTTGAACAAATTAAACATTTTCACAGTGTGGGAGAACATGAAAACATTTTAGTTCATGTATGACTTTAATTTATGTTCTGACAAGGAACCTAACTAATTGGAGACAACTTACATTTGTCTTATAGATCAGATAAGTGATTATTAATTATACTGAAATTTTAAGATTGCAAAGATATAAATATAGAACTATATTGAGTTAAAATAATGAACATCTTTAAACATTATTGTAAACTTCAAGCAGTGCTACAAATTACTAAACCAACATAATTACCTTTATGTGAGTAAAATTTTAGGGATAAGTATTTACTACCAAGTAGATTTATTGTTTTTTTAGTGCCAACTTAAATTGTATTTTAAGACTCTTAATTAACTTTAAGACTTCAGACTTAATTAACCTTAAGACCTGAGGTTTGGAAATGTTTAAGTAATTAAATAGAAACCTGTCCTTGCAACAGAGGATGTAACACTTGGAAAGCAAGGATACTACCAATAGTTTCAATACAATTTCTTTTTTTTTACATACTCTTGTTTACTTATAAACACATTTGTTTTTCTTAATATTCATTTTAAAAGGATGAAATTAATAGAGTAAAATGTTGCCTTAAAACATGCTTGATAAGAATAATTACATCTCAATACTAATGTGTAAGCCTAAGTAATGTCAGATTATTATTGTGTAGTATAAGTCTGTGTATTTGAAATAAAATACTTAAAGGTATTAAGATTAAATTTGAAAAGAAGCTCTGTACAATAGAAAAATGAGCACTGGTAGTTCACAAAGAAAAATGGCCATTAAGTATACAGACTGTCTTCAATATGAGGCTGTACAAAAATATTTTTGTTTTCTTCATGGTCTACCCAGATGGCACGGGGTTTTGCCTAACTGCTGCATATGTGTACTGTTAAAAAGATTTATTGACTTTAGAGCTTCTTTTGTCTATTTCATAACTATAAACAATTATAAGCAAGCAAACAAAAAAATAGGAAATTTCTCACTTCTATAAAAGTAACATTCCTATAGTAGTTATAAGATACTATCATTCTGGTTAATAACATAGCCGATACTTTGGCTATTTCTTGTTCTCGAGCTTCTGTGATTTTATCCAAAACCATTTCATTGTTGCTCTTCTCCAAGACAAGTCCTCAGATTCAGAATACTAAAACTGAGCAGTTTTTAAATATACGGAAACCATCTCTGCTACTCCCTTGAAGCACAGTCTCCCTCTTGTAACAGAAAATGTGGTCCTCAGAAGGGAGAGATAATAGCAATATAAGATAGATATGGCATGATATTTTCTTAGTTAAATAAAAAAGAGACGCTTAAGCAAACCTATACTAATTTCACTCAGGAAAAGTGTTCTTGATATGAATGTAATTTAGTGATTATATAACTCTTTTCCCTACAAATGTCTCTACCAAGAGAGAAATCCTTGAAATGGCCTATTTTACAAGCCTGTAAAATCTTTGGTATGTGTACATAATGAATTACTAAATGTTACTGAATAGCATTTTGTGCAAGAGGAGCAGTAAATTGTTAATAATTAACAGATGTTTAAAAATGATCATGTTGAAGATAAATTGCGTTGCTATGGCTTAAGAAAAAGCACATTTAAATAATAATTACATTAGTCCCAGGCTGGGGGCAGGGAAATAATTCCAAGATCATCAGTAACAACGTCTTGTGACATGACAGCTTCCCCTGGGGTGACATGTGACACATGCCTGAACAGGGGAGTGAAGGAGAACAATGAATAATTCCCAGTGAGTGGAAGAAATTAGGGAAAATGAATAGTGCTTAAGGTGCCTAGAAAAATTAAATATAACAGACTGATTGTGGGTGGTAGGAAAAGTAGTCAGAGGATGGCATGTCACATAAACATAGGGGCTGAGAGAAGAAGGAAATACTTCATAGTAAGATAGAATAAAAGTAGTATATCTGCTATGCCCCCACTTCTACAACACAGAGATTATTATTTATCTTAAAGGTTTAAGCATGTGTATAGATATTTACAAAATATTCAGCAATCATGTCCCTACTTTGGGGATATAAACATCTACTTAGACTGTCAATAACTAAAATTATCCAATATTTATTTTCAGCTACTACTTAAAAAAAAAACCATTTGATATAACATACGCACCTATATTTTTTCCTTCTGGGTTTTTTAAAATTTCAATCATACAAGAGCAGACAACTCACATCACATGAAAAAATTATAGCATGTAGCTGTGAACAACAGAATGCTTAAGTTCAGTGTAGAAAAATAAGCCAGGCACTATTTAAGGATATAGAAAAGAGATATGGATACAATAGATGAAAACTTATAACCCACCATTAAGAGGGCCAGCGGTTGGGTACAGCTTTTCCAACATGCCGTGCCAAGTCTTAATTCTTCTTGTCTCTTGCAAGCCATAGAGATGAAAGCAGAAGGTAAGTCTTTAAAAATATTTGGGGAGTCAGATGATAAAAGAGGTCAAAAAGTAGGAAAACACGATAGATCTGGATTTTCCTGCTAATGTGCACACCCAATATGCAGCTATACAATCTTATACATATAACCATATATATCCTTAACGACAGGGTAAAAAGAAGTGTATTACCTATTGGTTACCAGTCCCAAATCGTATCATGTAATCTTTAGGAAGTATGTGGTAAGTCCTTAGTGCAGTTGAACTCTCAGTGAGTATCCCAGGGCTCTGAGTTAGTATAAAAAATAACAACTCAGATAAGAGGAATGAACTGTAGCAGAGAGTTCATTTAGGAACCTGTTTTTCTCCGTGTGTTCAGGGAATTCAAATTCTCTTTGAAACAAGGAAATTGAAAACAACAACTTTGTTAGACCCTAGTTCTCTACCTAGACTGGAATTCCCAGCCATAGGCACCTACAGGATCTACTCTGAGAAGCATCCCATTTCTTCAAACCTCTTCCCACCTGCCCTGAGGAGAAGAAGGATCAAAGCAGGGCTGAGGACAATTCACGCCTGCCATGGTGTCAACACTCAAAACCCAATGGTGCTGTTCTAGGACTCTCTGCCCTGTACAGCTTCCATTCTATACCTTATTCTGAAATGCATCCCAGACTTGTCAGCCTTCTTTTGAAAACTTAGGTCACTCTTCTTTGTACCTGACCTTTTCTACCTGGTCTACATTTCTTGTAACTAAAACTAGCAATTTCATTTGGAAACTACTCTTGCCTCTCAGAGACTGGCCAGTCATCTGCCCTCTTGTTGATAATTAATGGACACTCTCTACTAATTTCCTTGGACTCTTTATCTTTTTCCATCAATCAGGGTGCAGAATTCTAGAGACCCTCTCTCACTCGGGAATGATACAGACAAGAATAAAGAATCACATTCTTGGATCTTGAAAGCCACAGATAGAATTATTTTAAAGTCAGGGCTTTCAATCGCATGTGAATGTGTGTGTGTAAGTTCCCTACGCTGAGGTTCCCACTGGCAGTTTATTTCATCGCTCTCTTCTCCATCTGCTATTCAATCCCTTAACCAATGTAACTTTATTTTCTAATGATCAGGAAGAATCAGCATACACACAAACTCATCTCAATGCATTGGAAGCCCAGCATACATAGAAATTCTATTTAAATTTTGAGTGATCTGAACACAGAACACAAGGTATTCTGAATTCTTTCCTGTCCCAACATAGTGCTGCAGCCAGAAGCAGAAATGATGGCAGAATAAAATAACTGAGGCAGTTTCCCAATTAGCCGTGGCCACAGAGGGTATGTGAGCATCTACTATTTCCTGGTTATCCAAGATGAACACAACAGTGACTCAGAGAAGACAGTAAAACATAAAGGTGTCCCATGGTTTCAGCAAAGGTGTACTGTCAGCAAAGGTGGTGTAGGTAGTGACAGGGACCATGCTGGGACTGCAAACAGCAGCAGTAGATGGTGGTGGGACAGATGCCAGGTTCCATAAAACAAACAGGTCCAAATGGACAGAGGACAGTGGAAACCAGATATTCCTCTCCAAACTCCAACCCCAAGATGTAAAATAAATCTAAGCACCCTGAAATATAACTATAACTCAAGAGAAGGGAGGCTGAACCTCAAAATACATCCTTACTATCAGAAGTGATGTAAAATCTCTGGGCTTTATTCAGTTTACTTGAGAATGGCAGGTAAAATTTCCTGTTTTTAGGCATGGTGGGTTCAAGACAGATACTAAGATACAATTAAGTAAAGCATTTTTGTATATCTGAGTTTGTGAAAATTCACTTTTATACAAACTTTTACTTCTCCAATTCTGCTTTCTAAACTAATTTCCTTTCCCTCTCCTACTTATCCTGTGTTTTTGACACATACTACCCTCAGACTCCAGAAATTGAGACCCACTTCCCATCTAACTAGATGTCTGGGCTGCCACATGCATCCAGCAAACGGCATTGCCCAAAGTCATTAGCTAAGTAAATTAGCTAGATACACACTTCTCACAAATAAGATCTGCTTTTAAATCCACTGGTTTCCATTTGTTTTCAATTTTAGGGATTTTTAAAATTGATTCAGTCTTGTTTCTAAAATAATGGTAAAACTAACGCATAATCCCAAAGTCAAAGAGTAGAGGTGAATAAAAAGAATTTGTTATAACAAAGCCGCTCAATTCTTTGAATGGTGTCTGAGTTATATGGCAAAAAAAATTGTATATGGATTCATAATTTTTAAATTGCAATCAGTCTTTCCTTACAATGAAAGCTTTTAATTGGAAACCAATTGAATCACAAGACTACTTGTTACCCAGACAACAGAGTGTTTCACTTTCTCAATTTCATTACTAATATTTCCAGTTGATCCATTTTTTGGTCCACCAGAAGTTTTGATACCTTAGAGAAATGCATGATATTAAGATAATCAAGAAATAGGGTTTCCTTTAAAAAAAAAAGGTATAGAAACTATTGTTAAAGGGGAATTGGGAAATAATCTGAATGATGGATTCTCAAGCAGATCAATTTTAGAAAAGAGTACATAATGGAAGGTGAACTGGAAGTGAATATCTCTTAGAACTGTCAATGTTTATGTCCCCCTTGGACTATTTGTACTTCACCTTAAAGACCAATACTATCTATCATTCTAGAGCTAGAGACAAAGCAGTGAAAAAGAAAAGTTCTTGACCTCGAAGAAATTGTATTCAATTCCGAAGACGATTTTTTTAATACATGATCAAGGCAGATTATTTCAGATAGCGGTAAGTTATTTAAAGCATTTAAAGCACTCCTTGTTAAAGCAGAAGTATTTATAAGGGGTGACAGGATGTTCAATGACTTTTGAACTGAGAACCAAGGGATATAAAAGGGACAGTAATATGAGAAAATTTCAGGAAGAAAAAAAAGTAAGTCCCAAGGTCCTGGGTCAGAAAAAGACATGATTAGAGAGAAGGAAGAGGGCAATACGCAATGAAGTTTGAGAAGTAAACAGAAGGTACTGACTGCTAGGCCATACTCAAGAGATGGGACCTTATTCTAAGTGCACTGGGAAGCCACTGAAGGCTCTGGGCATGAAAGTGGTGTGATTTAATAGTGTTGTGTAAAGACTGGTTTGTAAAGAATGAATTACAGAAGGGCCTATTAGGATACTATTGCAGCACTCCAGGTAAGAAATAGTAGAGGCTGTGAAGAGCATGGTGGCAGTGAAAAGAATAGATGTATATGGATTTGAAATATGTTTTACAGGAATGGAGACTGGTTCCTTGTGGTTTGCAAATGGGAAACAAAAGAAAAAGGGAAATAATAACAACTCCCTAATTTTTTATTTGAGCCACTAGAAGATGATTAATCTGAGACAGCCTAAGAAAAGAATAGGTTTGGGAAGGAAATCTAGAGTTCCATTTTGAATGTGCAGAGTTTGAAAAGCTTATTAGCCTTCTAAATAGAGGCATGAATTAAATATTTGTCTATGTGAGATACTCAGAGGTCAGATTTACATAAATACATTTGAGAATCATTAGTATATATGTCGTATTTTAAAAATAGGTCTAGAAGAATGAAATAGATAGAAGAAGATACATTAGGAACAAGCTCTAAAGCAATCCAACATTTAGCTCTCCATGGGATTCAGAAAAATGAAGATCACTGGTGACTGATAAGACCAGTTTCACTGAAGTGATAGAGTGGGATTAAGTGTAAGTAGGAGGTATGAAAATAGAGACAAGGAGCAGAAATTGGATGGTAGCCAGAGATGATGGATCAAGACAGGAGTAATCTTGTACTTCTTATTTATCAAAAGGAAGGCCCTGGAGTATGTATGTATACTTATCAATACAGCCCAGTCAATAATGAGAAATTAATGATGCAGAACAGCAATGAACAGTTCAAGTATGGGCTGACAGTAGGAGAAAGCAATTCTGTGCTTAGGCAGGACAGGTATCAGCAGTAAGGGGACATATCTGAAAAGCTAACGCAAAGGAAGAGTGAGATCCAAATTTTTTAAATAACTGTGACCCCAGGATGCCAGCACTTCCACTTAAAATAATGCTCAAAATCAATAAAGTAGCAATGGGAAGTGGCTTTGGGGCATTGTGAAGAAGACTAATCAGAGGACTTTAGTGCCAGCAGCTGGGCCAAGTGAGCCTTCCCCCCAACCTCATGTGTGCCACAGAACACATTCTAGCAGCTTTTTCAGTGGTGTGCTGGTAAAGTGACTCTCCAGAAAAGGGAAAGGAGGAATGGAAGGAGAGAGGGAAGGAAAGAAGAAAGGGAGGGAGGGAGGGGGAAGGGGAAGGGGGAGAGGGGAGAGGGGTAAGGGGAGGGGAGGGGAGGGAAGGGAAGGGAAGGGAATAGAGAAAGAGGGAGGGAAGGGAAAAAAAAGCCTTGATTTGTGGTGTTTGGTTATTTCCATGGTTTAATATTTCTAATATTTCAATTTTAAACAACAAACAGATGTGCTTGAAAAATTCCTGAATTTTTAATAATCAGCTCTAGGGAGTAAGTACTGTCAGCTCTATCCCACTACTGCAGCAAAGAAGTGCTCCATGACCAAGAAAACAAGCCGTTGCCCCACACAGTCACTTACCCCAAGGCAGGATAGAGAAGCCCAAAATTTAGAAGTCAACTTTCTGACAAGCCCACCTGATACACATAGCTCCTCTCTCCTACACTGGAAGACAGGCTACAGCAAACTTAAGTGAACAAGGAATCTCAAATACAAAAAGGAGCCTAAAACCCTACATCACCAGACATGTGAGAGAACCAATACCAAGAAAAAGAGATGCTTAATTCAACAGAAAAAAAAAATCTTGGTAACATAAATAGTACCACATTAAAAAGAAAATTTTAAAGGAATTTAATTAATATATGTGGAAGGAAGAGAGGCTATGTGGGAAACGTGGTAACTCCATTGTGGCTTGTTCCTCCTCTATTCACCAATAATAGACAGAGAGCCAAATCATGAGTGAACTCCCATTCACAATTGCTAGAAAGAGAATAAAATACCTAGGAATACAACTTACAAGGGATATGAAGGACCTCTTCAAGGAGAACGATAAACCACTGCTAAAGGAAATAAGAGAGGACACAAACAAATAGAAAAACATTCCATGCTCATGGATAGGAAGAATCAGTATCATAAAAATGTCCATACTGTCCAAAGTAATTTATAGACTCAATGCTACCCCCATCAAGCTACCACTGACTTTCTTCACAGAATTAGAAAAACTACTTTAAACTTCATATGGAACCAAAAAAGAATCTGCATAGCCAAGACAATCCTAAGCCAAAAGAACAAAGCTGGAGGCATCACGCTACCTGACTTCAAACTACACTACAAGGCTATAGTAACCAAAACAGCATGGTACTGGTACCAAAACAGATATATAGACCAATGGAACAGAACAGAGACCTCAGAAATAACACTACACATCTACAACCATCTGATCTTTGACAAACCTGACAAAAACAAGCAATGAGGAAAGAGTTCCCTATTTAATAAATGGTGTTGGGAAAACTGGCTAGCCATATGCAGAAACCTAAAACTGGACCCCTTCCTTACACCTTATACAAAAATTAACCCAAGATGGATTAAAGGCTTAAACGTCAGACCTAAAACCATAAAAACTCTTGAAGAAAACCTAGGCAATACCATTCAGGACATAGGCATGGGCAAGGACTTCATGTCTAAAACACCAAAAGCAATGGCAACAAAAGCCAAAATTGACAAATGGGATCTAATTAAACTAAAGAGCTTCTGCACAGCAAAAGCTTATCATCAGAGTGAACAGGCAACCTACAGAATGGGAGAAAATGTTTGCAATCTATCCATCTGACAAAGAGCTAATATTCAGAATCTACAAAGAACTTAAATTTACAAGAAAAAAACCAACAACCCCATCAAAAAGTGGGTGAAGGATAGGAACAGACACTTCTCAAAAGAAGACATTTATGCAGCCAACAAACATGAAAAAAAGATCATCATCTCACACCATAGAATAGTGATCACTAAAAAGTCAGGAAACAACAGATGCTGGAGAGGATGTGGAGAAATAGGAACACTTCTACACTGTTGGTGGGAGTGTAAATTAGTTCAACCATTGTGGAAGACAGGGTGGTGATTCCTCAAGGATCTAGAACCAGAAGTACCATTTGACCCAGCAATCCCATTACTGGGTATATACCCAAAGGATTATAAATCATTCTACTATAAAGACACATGCATGTGTATGTTTATTGTGGCACTCTTCACAATAGCAAAGACTTGGAACCAACCCAAATGCTCATCAATGATAGACTGGATAAAGAAAATGTGGTGAATGGAATACTATGCAGCCATAAAAAAGTACGAGTTCATGTCCTTTGCAGGGACATGGATGAAGCTGGAAACCATCATTCTCAGGAAACTAACACAAGAGCAGAAAACCAAACACTGCATGTTCTCACTCATAAGTGGAAGTTGAACAATGAAAACACATGGACACACGGAGGGGAACATCACACACCGGGGCCTTTGTGGGGTGGGGGCTAGGGGAGGGATAGCATTAGGAGAAATACCTAATGTAGATGACGTGTTGATGGGTGCAGCAAACCACCATGGCACGTGTATACCTATGTAACAAACCTGCACGTTCTGCACATGTACCCCAGAACTTAAAGCATAAAATAAAAATAAATAAATAAATAAATAAAGCAAGCTCTGGCCTCTTGGCCTCTTTACAGCCAATCTGCAAATTCTACTGTGAATCAAGTAGAGTAAACCCTTGGGCACTGTGGACATGGAAACAGATGGAAGAGAGGTATTAACTAAACAAATAGAAGAAATTTCCCAGTGATGGTAAAAGCCTACAGATTGATAAACTGCAACAATTACCAGTGAGATTAATAAAAAATATGTGAACTAGATAAATTTCAAAAATTTCTAATTCCAAAGGATAAAGAGAAATCTTACAATCTCAAGACTGCAATAAACTTCTCATTCACACCAGAAAGCTAGAAGAGAGTAGAAAAACATCTATAAACTCTAAGAGAAAAGGACTCCTATCCAAAAATTTAACACTCTACCAGAATATCATTCACCTGCCAGAAAAAAAAGGAAGATTTGAAAACATGCAAAAATGTAGAGATTATATCTTCTACATCTGAAGAAACACTCAAGAAAAAACTCTTACCAAACAACACATGGACCAAAATGAGAAATAGATATTTTTTTAAAAAGGGAAAGAAAATTAAAGCATAAGAAACAACGAAATTTGCAGTGTATGTGTGAAAGAGACAGAGAGAGAGATCTAAAAGTATAAAGACTGAATAGAAAAGTGTTTCATGAAACATGAGTTATGCATTTCAAGGTAAATCCTAATAATTATCAGGAGCAAAAAATAGTTGTTTACTAAATTAAATCCTGAAAATTTGGAAGTTGATAGAGGAGGCAATGGAGTTAAAAATGAGAGAATAAAAGCATTTTGAAGATTTTAATTCTGGGGATGGAGCCAGGGAGAAATAGAGCACCATGGTGGAAAAAAAATTTGTTAAATTTGATTTGTTTTCAAATAAATCAAAATATATTTGAATGAGTTCTGGGAGGGGAAAATTAACTATTAATGAATTTAAAATGTAAAATCAAATTTCCAATTTAAAATGAGAAGGAAATAAAAAGCCATTTGCAAATGTCAGTAAAAATAAGGAAAAGAGAAAATCGTTGAGATTTTAAAAATTATATAAGGCATAAATCCAAAAAGAATAAGATCTGGTATATAAGTGATTTCACCAACTATACACTGAGTTCTCTCATTAAAAGATTTTCATCTCTATGCTTTTTAGATAAAACACATTTTAAAATAAACCAATGAAGAAAGGTTAGCAATGGAGAAATGGGAAAAACCAACACTCTATTTTTTGTTGTTGTTGAATGTAAAACCATATAACCACACTGAGCAAAAGCATGACAGTTGCTTATCTAAGCATAAATCATACCCATGATTCAGCAATTCCACTCCTAGATATTGACCTAAGAGGAATGAAAACATATTTCCAAAGACTACAAGTACATTCATAGAAATTTTACTCATAATAGCCAAAGACTGGAAACAGTCTAGGTGTTCATTAATAGAAGAATGGATAAGCAAGCTGTGGTATATTCACTCAATGGTATACCACTCATGAATAAAAACTGATACAACAAAATAGATGCATCTGAAAAAAATGGTGTTGACTGAAAAAAACTTACATAAACAGTATATGCTGATGATTACATTTATATTAAGTTCTAGAACTGACAAATTAATCTGTGGGGGAACAAAATCAGAATAGTGGCTAATTGCATGGGTTGGAAACAGGGATAAACTGAGGGAAACTTCCTGAGTTACAATAATCTATTTTAATCTTCATAGGGGTATGAGTTATATCAGTGTATACATCCAAAAGTGAAGGAATGTATACTTAGAAGTTATGCATTTCATCATAAATTTCAAAAGGATAAAACCATAAACAAAATTGAACTATAGTTAATGAAAGGCATAAAAAAATTTAGGGAAAGTGACAAGAAATTAAAATGTATTTTTAAATGCATCAAGTGACAACACAAAGATTGGTGGGTGAAGAGAGGTATAGATATATGACAAAGCAATTGTGGTAAAATGTGAATGATAGGATTCAATTTTAGTTATATGAAGTTCTCAGTAAACATCTTTCAACTTTGCTATATGTTGATTCTTAGGTTTACTAAACTTAAAAAACAATTGTTCTAGATCTAGACCATAGAAAAAGATTTTTTAAAATATCCAGAATCTACAAAGAACTTAAAAAATTTACAAGAAAAAGACAATCCCATCAAAAAGTGGGCAAAGGATATGAACAGACACTTCTCAAAAGAAGACATTTATGCAGCCAACAAACATAAGAAAAAAAACTCATCACTGGTCACTAAGCATAAACCATATCCATGATTCAGCAATTCCACTCCTAGATATTGACCTAAGAGGAATGAAAACAGATATCCAAAGACTACAAGTACATTCATAGAAATTTTACTCATAATAGCCAAAGACTGGAAACAGTCTAGGTGTTCATTAATAGGAGAATGGATAAGCAAGCTATGGTATATTCACTCAGTGGTATACCACTCATGAATAAAAATCACCAGTTAGAATGGTGATCATTAAAAAATCAGGAAACAACAGGTGCTGGAGAGGATGTGGAGAAATAGGAACGCTTTTACACTGTCGGTGGGAGTGTAAATTAGTTCAGCCATTGTGGAAGACAGTGTGGTGATTCCTCAAGGATCTGGAAACAGAAATACCATTTGACCCAGCAATCACATTACTGGGTATGTACCTAAAAGATTATAAATCATTCTACTATAAAGACACATGAACATGTATGTTTATTGTAGCACTCTTCACAATAGCAAAGACTTGGAACCAACCCAAATGCCCATCAATAATAGACTGGATAAAGAAAACGTGGCACATACCCACCATGGAATACTATGCAGCCATAAAAAAGGATGAGTTCATGTCCTTTGCAGGGACATGGATGAAGCTGGAAATCATCATTCACAGCAAATTAACACAAGAACAGAAAATCAAACACCACATGTTCTCACTCATAGGTGGGAGTTTAACAATGAGAACACATGGACACATGGAGGGGAACATCACACACCGGGGCCTTTGTGGGATGGGGGCTAGGGGAGGGATAGCATTAGGAGAAATACCTAATGTAGATGATGGGTTGATAGGTGCAACAAACCACCATGGCACGTGTATACCTATGTAACAAACCTGCATGTTCTGCACATGTATCCCAGAACTTAAAGTATAACAAAAAAAAAAAACTTCCAAATTTATTTTATGAATTCGGGATACTTTAACAACCAAAAGTTATTAAATATAGTAAAAGAATTAATAAGTAAAAAACATTAAAAAGATACTTATGAACTTTTTAGATATAGAAATAAACATTTTAATATAAACTCATGATGCAGAAATAAACATTTTAAATAAAATATTAGCAAAAAGAATCTAGCCACATGTCACAAAAACAATACATTAAGACCAAGTTAAGTTATTCCAGAAATGCAAGGGACATTTCAAAATCAGTAAGTCTGTTAATAAAATTTATTTCAGCATTACATTAAAAAAGTAAACAACCACCCATAATAAAAGGAATAGAAAGAAAAGTTGAAATATAATTAAAACTATTTACTAAAATCTAAATGATAAAAATAATAAAATCAACTAAAATTAGGAACTGGATAAAAATGTCTTAAAATTATAATTATTCATAGTTTTCTGTAACGTTCTAAAAAAATCAATAAGACATGAAAATTAATACTCATAAACACAGAATACATAAAGCTATCTCTTGCATTTGATTATATGATTTTATACCTAGAAATCCAGAGACACTTTAGTTAAAAAATAAAAATACTTCAAGAATCAAGATAATCTGATGAATTGGTTAGATTCTAGATATATAAACAAAAATCAATCTTTCCTGAGTCTAACAAACTAGAAATAAAAAATGTAGAGAAATATTTAGTTTTAGAAACAGTAGTTTCTAAATGATAAACGTTTGTATCAAGTAATATTTAATAAACATTTAATAAAAATCAGTAAGTAATATATGGGCCCATATATAAATTTTTAAATTATACAATTATTTTAAATAACATAAGGCAAAATTTGAAAAAAGGGAAAGGCATAGCTCATTGTTAGATAAGAGGTCTTACCATTTCAAAATGTCAATTCTCCCATAAAAATAAATACAGCAATATTAACACCAAAGAATAATTTAAAATAAAACTGATTACGTAAATGAAGAGAAGTGTTTCACACTGACAAAACATATGCTTTTACTAAGAAGCATTTTATAAACCTGGTAATTGGCTTCAAAATATAAAATTAAAACTTAATAGAAACTTGGAGAAAAATATAAAATCTACAAACACAGTGGGAAACTACCTCTAATCAAGAGGTTAAGCAGACACTAAATAAGGATATAATAGTTTTGAATAACGCATTTAACAGTCTTAATCTAATCAACATATATATAAAGAACCCTCTACCTAACAGAGGATACCTATTCCTTTCAAACAAAAAGCTCACACTGACAAATATCAACCACATAGTTACGTTAACAAAATCAAAAAGTGGAAATCATACAGGCCAAATGCTGTAGTACAGAGCAGCAAAAATAAACACAAAACAATAAAATAGCCACAAAAATTTAAACACTTGAAAAATGTTTAATTTAAATAATTGGTTTAAAAAGAAAACTAAAACCAAAATAATTATTCTATGACTCAATAACTGTCTCAAAATGATATAATGAAATCCAACACTTGCTTCAATTTTTAATAAAATTCCTCTCTGGTAATCTTAGAAAAAAAAAAAAGTCTTCCTTACATGATAAAAAGTATCAATCAGAATCCCAGAGAAGATATCATACATACTATATATGAAACATTAGAAACATTTCTACTAACATCAGGGAAAAGGCAAGTATGTCCACCACCATTGCTGCCCTACAACATTGGACTAGAAATTTAAAATGTAAAGAAAAACTCAGACTTTCCTCATGATATGGTTTGGTGCTATTCCTCACCCAAATCTCACCTTGAATTGTAATAATCCCCACATGTCATGGGAGGGACCAGGTAGGAGATAATTGAATCATGTGGGCAGGTTTTTCCCGTGCTGTTCTGGTGATAGTGAGTCAGTCTCACAAGATCTGATGGTTTCATAAAGGGCAGTTCCCCTGCACATGCTCTCTTGCCTGCCATCATGTAAGACGTGCCTTTGCTCCTCCTTTGCCTTCAGCTATGATTGTGAGGCCTCGACAGCCATGTGGAACTGTGAGTCCATTAAACCTCTTTTTCTTTATAATTACCCAGTCTTGGGTATGTCTTTATTAGCAGCATGAAAATGAACTAATACACCTAGTCAGAACAACACTATTTTCTACCTCAGAAATTCAAGAGTATCAATTTTAATAAGTAATAATTAAGGTTTTAAGAGGGGTAGATCAAAATACAAACCTCAATTGTTTTCTCATGTATTAGCAAAACCACTTTGAAATGTGACCCCCAAATTATTCCATTTACAATAATAATTATAAATAACCTAGGGAAAACACAACTAGAAGTGTAGCACCTAGAAGAAGAAAAATTTAAAACACAAAAAACTAAATAAATGGAGAGATGTTTCATGTATCCAGATGAGAAAATTCTGTCTTACGGATGACTTGTTTAACTGTGTAGAACAAGTATTTCCCAACCTTCAGAAAATAAGTGGAGCTTTTCAATCTTTTTAAGACTTGGGAGAAATAGGAGGGAAGATGGTGGCTAGATTTATGCCCAAGGCAAATATAAAAGGTATTAATGGTTGGTCCTTTGTGAGAATTAGGCATCATATGTATTGGCCACTTGATCTATACTTAGTGCGATTTGCAAAAAGGCACAGAAACAGAAAGGAGATACTTTACCCAAATTAGATGATAAAATAAGGTCAGATAAAACAGTTAATCCTGGGGTCTTGAGGAGGAGGCTTAAATTTCCTAAATCTTTCTTCTGTAAATGGAGGTAATTTGATTTAATAATCCCTGTCAGTCCTGACTTTCTATGAACTGTGACTTATGTTTTATTTGATTCAAAATCAAAACTGAGGCATCAAGTTTCATTTCTCTGATGGAAATAAATCCTTTTCCTATGTCTATATACAGTCACTCTGTTTGCAAAAAGATGAAAGTAAGTAAATAAATAAATCTGTACTCACTCATCAGCATAATACAAGGGACGAAGTAGACCCTAAGTAACATTAAGGTACAATTGTTAAAAAGCTGAATTGTACAGCATGGAGCAAAGGGTGAATATGAAATGAAAAGCAAAAATCATTCCTTTTTGTAAGTGTGTAAAATGCTTTCATTGATATGTCCTATTCTTAAATAATTCATGCTGAATAAAGATAATGTAGAACCAAATTCTGCAAACAGCAAGTAGTAACAAAGATTGAAACTATTTTTTTGTCATCATATGAATCTACGATTTCCAGGTATAACAGATTGAGTAAACTGAATAGAGTTCTGAGAATGCTATGCACATTTTCCAAACAATCAAACCACTTCCAACGGAGAGGAGAAAAGAAAAGCAGATGTATGAAAAACATTTTCATGATATAGAACCATTGAATTAAATGATTTTCAAATAAAGATGTGAACCTTACAATAATTTCAAGTCACATTCAATATAAAGCAAAGATTTACATGAAAGAACTAACATTAGGTGTATGAGCATTCAGATGAGAAAGATGTGCTCAATGAAGTAGAGAGCCCAAAATGCTTTGAAGTATTCTGTCCATCACTAGAGCATGATGACTTCAAAAGAAGCCACAGAAAGAAATGGAAAATTGGAATAAATGCTGATCTAGCAATGAAAAGGCTGAATAAAATAGAGTTCCCATCTCTATATGTCCAAATCCAGATATCATGTCTGCATAGATGATCCAGAGATAATTAAGTCACAGCCTGTCAAGACTTGAATTAATCTCAACTCTGTTACCAAATTTTCTTTCTCCAGATCTTGTTTTATGACAGCACATCTACCCAGTTGCCCACCCACAAATCTGAGAGTCACTTTTGCATCCATGCTTGCTCCCACTTTTCCCTATCTTTCACCAATACTATTGATTTCCCTGATGTTCTCCAGGCACTTCTTTTGTCCGTATGCTAATGATACAAGGCAGAGCCTCATCAATCTCCTGCTGAGGTCACAGTAACAACGTCTTCATTGACCTCTATGTCTCCAGCTTTTCTCCTTTCAATCTATTCTCCAAGTTGCTGCCAAGGTGATCATTCCAAAATGCAAATCTAGTCATATCATTCCTTGATAAACTTCCTTCAGAAGTTCTCTGTTACCAACTGGAATAAAATCCAGACTCTAGCATGCATAAAGCCCTTGATTGGTCTGACTTACACCACCTCCTTCCTACCAATTCTTTTCCTAAATACCCCATGCTCACCCTTCAAGACCCAATTTAAGAATTATCTCCTCTGAAAATTCATTAACGATAACGTTATCTGAATCAGGTTTGCTAACCACAGCACCTTGCAGTTTCTTCTGTCTTAGAACTTAACCTTGTAAGTTGTAATTGACTGAATATTTCTCTTCATCTCCACCATTCTGTGAGCAACTGAAGCAAAGAGGCTGTTCTTCATTTTTGCATGCCCTGCTTGAAACACACACAGTAAGCAATCAAAATGTTTGGGAAAGAAGGCAAATAGGGAAATTTTAAAAAGAAAGTACCAATTAGTTGACTCTAGGAACTTTTTAGTTCTAAAGTTCTGTTTCCATGATTCCATTTATTCAGGCCAGGCTTCCATGTCATAAACATGCAATCTACAGGGAGTGAGGGGTAAATTGTCAAAACCAACAGCTATTCTTCTGTTCCTCAACCCCAAGAGAAAGTGTTCCCTTAACCCCATCAAATAAAGGCATCAAGGAAGCTTTAAAATGAGGAAAACTTGTAGTCGTATAAATGTTTAGGATTACCAAGAGAAATAGATCCCCTGGTGCTATAACTGGAATTTGGGTCCAAGGCAACAGTGCCCAAGAAAGCTTGGATCACGGATCACCCTCGCATTCTGCAAAAAGTCGCCAGAGTTGAATGCCTGAGATATGAAGGCTTTCCACCAACTAGAGGGCAGTCCTAGAGCAGCAGGGAGTGTTCTCCTGATTTGAAGCTTCCCTTGTCTGGATTTTGCTTTCCTCCACAGCAAGTTAAAATGTATCTTCCTTTATTCCTAGACTTCCCAAAGCAGATGTGGTTGTGTCCTCCTCTGTGGCATACCTATAGTTCATCTACAGAATGTATCATAGTCTAATGCTATTAATTTCATTACATAAATGCTGGGAAACAATTCTTCATGAGTCTCTTATATTTTTTATTATTTGAGGACACTGACAGCCTTTGTCCTCAACAATTTTTTTAAGGATGTTTGTATGGAAAACTACCTTAGAAGAGAGAGATACTGTATCCGTCTGAGAAAGGAGAAAGCAAGTTTTTTCCTAATCTATCTTAATAAAGATAATGTTTCCCTCCAAGGTGAACCTTAAGCAAGATTGCTAACAGCCTCCTTTATAATACCAGAAACTTCTTAAGCTTGGGGCCCCTCAACAGGAATACAAACCTATGGTGTGCATATCTACCTGGTCCTCTTTATATCGCCCCCATGGAACTTGGTGGGGTTTCAAAAGAAACCTATGGCAACATTGAAGCTTATGTTGTCTGCTGTGCCATAAGTAATAAAATTCTATTCTCTGACCCAGGGATCTCATGTCTTCTGCCAGCATCCATGAAACTATAGCAGGCTCACTTTTTAAGCCTTCGAATAGGGTGAAATCTCAGACACTTCAGAGGTTTTGATAAGGTGCAGTACGTTGTGTTTGTATGGGGCATGGGTGTCTGTGTGTGTTTAACATATCTGGTTTCTTCTGATCATGACCTTCTCAAGAGGAAGGATTGTATCTAATTCATCCAGGTATATTTAATACACAACCTAATTAAAATAGATGTTAGCTGAATAAAAATATGAGAACATAGGTAGTTAAAGAAGAGGAAAAGGAGCCAGGGAATATCACAACATAATTTTCAGATATTTTTATTACTCAAATTCATGCACCTTTTCATTAAGGTGAATTAATGCTATTGTTTCAAGTTTGAAAAAAACTATTGTCCATATATATTCTTCACATGACAAGTACGATCTTAACCCCAACTTTCACATTGTTATTCCATTTTCATATCAGAAATTTAATTTGACATACATCAGCAAAATGAATGCATTAATTCTCAGTATCTCCAATATTTTATCACAGATAACATAAAAATTTACACGGGGTTTTGCTGGAGTAAAAATCTGAGCTTATATGTAATCAGTGATAGAAATGAGATGCCATTCCTTCCCCCAATGGCTTGGCATGGCTCAAGAGGAAGTGGGGAAAAAAAACCCTCTTTCAACATATATATGTTTAATGCCACATACTTACATAGGGAAACAGGCGTCTCGTGGAAGATAAAGAACATGAACTATGACTCTTTTTCTCCACTTACCAAACCACCATCAACATTAAAGTTCAAAATATAAAACTATGTCCAGCCGGGTGCAGTGGCTCATGCCTGTAATCCCAGCACTTTGGAAGGCCGAGGTGGGTGGATCACTTGAGGTCAGGAGTTTGAGACCAGCCTGGCCAAAATGATGAAACCCCTTCTCTACTAAAAATGCAAAAATTAGCAAGGTGTGGTGGCAGGCAACTGTAATCCCCGATACTCAGGAGGCTGAGGCAGGAGAATCACTTGAACCCAGGAGGCAGTGAACCAAGATCACACCATTGAACTTCAGCATGGGTGACAGAACAAGACTCTGTCTCAAAAAAAAAAAAAAAAAAAATAGATATATATATATGTCTTTCTGCCAAAAAGGACAATGAGGGCTTCCAGCCGAAAGTTTGCCATAATAAAGAAGGAGTTTTGACCTGTGTTCCAGACAGGCATGTTGCTTCTGGATCCCATATTTGGTCAGACTTGAAACTCATCCTTATTAAATCACTCTTGCACTGTATGTCTGAAGAAATGGCTCTATATACTTTCATTTGCAATAGACTAAATGTTTGTGCTCCCCCAAAATTCATATGTTGAAGTCCTAGACACCAAGGTGATGGTATTAGGAAGTGGGGCCTTTGGGAGGTAATTTGGTTATGAGGGTAGAGTCCTCATGAATAGGATTAGTGATAAAAGGGACCCCAGAGAGCTCTCTAGTCCTCTTTCCACCACATGAGGATGGATCAAGAAGTTGGAAGTCTGCAGCCTGCATACCTGAAGAGGACCCTCGACAGAACTCAACCATGCTGGAACCCTGAACTTGAAATTCCAGCCTCCAGGAGTGTAAGAAATAAATTTCTGTTGTTTATAAGCCATCAGTCTATGGTACTTTGTTATAGCATCCTGAACTGACTACAATAGTATCCAGAGAGTTGAACTATTGTAACTGATAAAAATTAGAGCCCAAGTAGTTTTATCCTAGGTCTCTCCCTCCTGAGTGTTACACTGAGGAAAGACATGTTCTCCTCGTCACTGAGATGAACCTCATGGGTGGACAAAACTAGTGCAAAAGATAGTGGTGATAGTGATGAAATCAGCAAGGGAAGCAAAAGGACTGGGAGAAACAGAAATTTTAAGTAAGCCTTATCTCTGTGAATCTCCTGGGGCACTTGAGGCTGCTCACAGTGACTTACGGAGATTGGGCTTCAATGAACTGGTAAGCACCTGACTGGATGTACCTGACAGATAAAGTTATCTGGGTATCAGCATCAGTAGGATCCACACCAAAGGTCTGAATTTCTGTTTCTTCTAAAATAAGTGAGTCATGGTTATGTGTAAGCAGGTCCCAGTGAGTCTCAGAAAAAAATTGGGAAAAGGAACCTTGCAAGTCAACTGGGTGAGGTTTGTTTGTTTGTTTGTTTGTTTGTTTGTTTGTTTTTAGACGGAGTCTTGCTCTGTCCCCCAGGCTGGAGTGCAGTGGTGCGATTTCCACTCACTGCAAGCTCCGCCCCCCAGGTTCACGCCATTCTCCTGCCTCAGCCTCCCAAGTAGCTGGGACTACAGGTGCCCGCCACTATACCCGGCTAATTTTTTATATTTTTAGTAGAGACAGGGTTTCACCGTGTTAGCCAGGATGGTCTTGATCTCCTGACCTCGTGATCCGCCCGCCTCGGCCTCCCAAAGTGCTGGGATTACAGGCGTGACTGGGTAAGGTTTTAAAGTCATTGAAGTTTGGTCATAAATACAAATGCAATTCCATTATATCCACAAGCTTATAAAACACAGGGGACATTTGGTAACGAAAATATCAAAGTACAAACGATAAATTTCAGAGGAAAAGTTTACAGCTTGTCCTCTGGAGGGCAGACGATCTATGATGCTCTTTCATCATAGTTAGTTAAATGAGGGCTCTGGCAGTGCAATGACTCAGAGATAACAACCGAAAGTTGTAACATCGATATCCTCAAATGTTTGGGTATATATGTGAAAACACAAATATTAAATGATGAAAAAGAGATTCAACCTGTCCTTCAAGTCTAGCCAGCTGGCTTTCCTCCATCATGCAGTGTCCTCTAAGATTATCCTAATGAAAAAAACAAAACTCTCAAGGAGCAATGGAGTGCAGTACTTTCTTGAAGGGTAGTGGTTTTATTGTTATTGTTTTGTTTTATTTTATAAAGAAAAAATGAATCATTCTGACTCCACAAGAACAGATACCTCATTTGAAGGCAGCTATTAAAGTATTAGGGCCACTGAGCACTTCTAACCAATGAGGCCATCTACCACTCATCCAGAGTCACCACTGGTAGGTAAATTTCAGCAATTCTTTTCTTTGAAGGAAGGCCTTGTTCTACAGGAACATTCAATTAACATCCAAGGTCTATTGGTTAATAATGCATTAAAGTAACTGTATTACCCTTCCCAAAAGGGCAGCTAAGAACAACCATTTGGAATAAGAAACGGTGTGAGGAATAAGTCAAGAACATGGCATACAGACTTTCTCTTTACCCAAAGTTTTTATGAAAGAGGAAGGAAAGAAGAGAAAACAGTAAATGAGGAGGTGAAATGGCTCCAGAGGTAAACTGCACAGAAATAACCTGTGACCTGACCATAAAGAACCATGTTAAAAATCTAAACTCCTCTGAAGATAATAAAACATTCCACCCTTTCTTGCAAGTGCACTTCTCACAAATATGTTAGATGACAGCCACTAGGGGAAATCTCTAAACCCTGCTTTGCTGTACATTATTTGATAGAAGTACAATATCATCTTAATACACTAAAATGAAAATCCCACCAAAAAGGTTGGTATAGAGAGGTAAATATTCCCCTAGCATACATGATTAACACCTCTGACTATTTTTCTTAAGTTCAAAGAGCTATTAGAAAATCGTAGCAGTGTGCAGTTAAGTGTGGCAGATGGCATATAGGAGTGAGTGGTGTGCAATCTACAGTAAACAAATTCTTTATCTTTGACGGGTCATGGAGAGAACTAAAACGGTCTCCAATTCAATCAGGGAATATGCTAGAAAATACTGACATGCAGATTCACTAATTATAGTGAAATGTGTTAAAAAGCAACAATTATCCCAATGGATGAAACCTTTCCCATGAAGATTAGAGAAAACAACCAGGCGTCATGAGCTGACAGCAGGATGCCATTTGTAAATGTGCCCCCAGGTTGGTTGACACCTGTTCAGAGAAGAGATTCAAATCTTCAGGGCCTTAAACTTGGTCTCCTCTGGAGATAGGTACACTTTTTGATAGTATGTGTACTGCGAGCTCATCAGCTGTTTTTGTATCAAATATATGGGGGAAAACTGTTAACTGACATTTCTTTCTGTCTTTAGAAAGAGAACCACAACTCAGCGGGGAATGAGTTCTGTAATGTTCATTAGTTTGGTTATCATCAAATTAGTATTTTAAGTATTGCAGAATTTGATCTCTACCACTACTAAAAGGAAAAAGGAAACATCTAAATATTATGAAATGTGTTTTTCTTTTTTTTTTTTTTTTTTTTTTTTTTTTTTTTTTTTTTTTTTTTTTGAGACGGAGTCTCGCTCTGCCGCCCAGGCTGGAGTGCAGTGGCGCAATCTCGGCTCACTGCAAGCTCCGCCTCCCGGGTTCACGCCATTCTCCTGCCTCAGCCTCTCCGAGTAGCTGGGACTACAGGCGCCCGCCACCACGCCCGGCTAATTTTTTGTATTTTTTTTAGTAGAGACGGGGTTTCACCGTGGTCTCGATCTCCTGACCTCGTGATCCGCCCGCCTCGGCCTCCCAAAGTGCTGGGATTACAAGCGTGAGCCACCGCGCCCGGCCTGTGTTTTTCAAAAACAGTTTGATCATATATTGAACTGCAGCCATTAAAATGTATTGGACTACAAAAGAATGTACAATTATACGAAGTATAGGAGCCAATGATCCAGTACGTGTCTTACATCAAAGCACTCCATGAGATTTACGAGTGGCTTGGGGCATGTAGAGGCCAAGGGAAACAGAAACCTTCCCCTTCACCCTCTGAAGGTTTGCTGAAAATCAACTGACAAAAGGCAGATTAATAGGAGAAAAGGCATACAAATTTGTTAATATCCACGTGTGCACAGGAGTCATACAAAATGTGAAAATTCAAAGGAAGGGCCAGATGGTTGACTATTTTATACCATCTTGAGATTATAGAAAGAATGGGGGCTTGGAGTGTGGCAAGACAGGTTATGGGAGGGAGAGAAGAGGAAAGGCATGGCTAGCAAGGGCAGTCTTATTATGTAGATAAAATCTCATTGGTAGCTCTCAGAAGGAATAGATGGTAGCCTGTGGTTGAGTTAATCTTTCCTACATCTGGACAAGCAAGGGGCCTCAAAGAAAGCCTGTTTATTTCCCTAACTTGGATTTTCCTCTATAGATGCAAATCTCCTCCACAGAAGACAGCTTGGCAGCACTAGTCTGGTCTGCAGGCCCTTTGAATAGCTGTCTCAGAAGATGTCAAAGAGGTATATTTTAGGGTAAATATTTTTGGTTTCCTTTAGGTGTGTGAACCCGCACAGAGGTGCAATGGGATGCTCTTAAACAATGCCATGTAAGAATTTGATTCAAAGGATCAAGATCACTGCATTGAGGAAGAGTTGATTTGAATAATCCCTTAAATTCAATGGTAGATATTAGGATATATAAAAGAAGACCTAGAATTTGAGGAGAGCAATTTACCAAACACCCTCCAGATACATGGAGCCTGGGAAATTTTACTGGGTTTGTACCATTTTTGTGTGTGATATTGCCTATAACATAACCATTGCTTAAGAAAGCTCAGGCTGGAATTTCAGTCTAGCAGCTGATGTTTGCTGCACCAGGTGTACTGTGAGTGGTTCAAGCACCCTTGGATATGTGAGGCAAATTCTGGAGCATGAGGCTGCAGACTCTACCCTAGAAAGGTGGCACTGTCATTGTTTTAGATGAGAGATTGACTTCTCACTTCAACTGGGAAGAGATTCCCAGTTCCTCAGAAAAATGTAACAATGTGCCATTTACAAGACTTATTCATAAGGAGTTGAGTTGTTTGATCTCACTTACTGTTCATCATGTCACTGACCACACATTCTCTCCTGAAAGAAGTTCATGACTTTGTGTTGGGCCAGTGTTTCTGGACCTGGAACAGATGTATAAAGAGATATCCACCAAGTGGGCCTTAAGGTAATGTTTTTTAAAATAATTCTATTGTATACAAACTTGTTGAGGAAAAAAAACACAAAATTTAATTATTTAGATTTATAACTCACAGGGATAAGATAATTTGGTTTGGGACTTTAAATGTCTTGGTGTTTAACTTAAGATTTCTGGAATTTAATTTCTTTGAGATTTTAATTTTTGAACTTTAGTCGGTCCCTGACAATTTGTTAATAGTACAGATATTCGAATGTGGGGCACCTCTATATTGGTGGCATTCTGTTACTGGAATAGCTTTCTGTTGTCATCTAATCTCACTGCATATCCTCTGGTGAGCTATAGTAGACCACATGTCTCAATATAATGTGAGAGGAGAAATAAAGTGACCTCTAAGCAAAATCTTGGAATTAATTTAGATAACATACCATTCTCACTCATTTTTAGAGCCTTCTGTATCAAAGCCTACACAGCTCACCAGCAGACCCTGAATGCTCCACAGTAGTGCCTTGTTGGAATTAAGAGAATGGTGCCATGAGGGTAAGAGTACTATCATGATAAGTGGGACCTATACTCACAGGCCTGCAGAGTTGTAGACCAATTGTTAAGCCAAACAATTTATAGAAACAAAAAGTTGGGTATGCGATGAGGAACTCTGCATGATTCCCTGTGGAGAGGTTCCAAGTAGAGCAAGGCATTTTGTATTAGTCCATTCTCACACTGCTATAAAGAAATACCTGAGACTGAGAAATTTATAAAGGAAAGAGGTTTAATTGACTCACAGTTTCACATGGCTGGGGAGGCCTCAGGAAATGCACAGTCATGGTGGAAGGGGAAGCAGGCACATATTACATGCTGGCAGGAGAGAGTGAGCGAGTTAACAAGAGCAGGAAAACTGCTTTATAAAATCATCAGATCTCATAAGAACTCACTCACAATCACAAGAACAGCATGGGGTAAACCACCCTCATGATCCAATCACCTCCCTCCCACGATGCGTGGGGATTATAGTTAGAGATGAGATTTGGGTAGGGAAACAGAGCCAAACTGTATCACTTTTGCATCACCACTTCATCACTGCTCACCATCCCCTACTCACCCACTATTTGGTAGGGGAAATTATTAGATCAGATTCCCAAGCCAGGCGGAGCTTCCTTATAGGTCTCTTAACCAATGAGGACTTAGTCTTCCCTAGCCATCCAAACCAGTAAGTGGGAGGCAGTGCTACTAGATAGCCCTTCATCAGGGAAACATCAGCAACCTCATTTGTTCCTCTTATTTAAGCCACATTCTTCAAACCATCAATAAAAGAAATGATGTTTTCATCTTCATCTGCTTGACTTATGTAACTATTTCTCAAATAGTTCTACACTCAAGCAGAGAATAAGGGTGTTATTTATTAGCCTACTCAAATTCCTATACATTGTAATCGTCCTGGTACTTAAATTATTTTAAATATCAAAATGGGAACATTCACACTTATGTATTTGCTCTTGGAATATCCTTTAGTTTCTAAATGCTGTTTTAGAACTTTATCTTTCCAGAAAAAATGAAGGTCAACTAAACATACTTTCAGAGCTTTTATAAAATTCCCTTGTTATATTTCTGGCATGAAACAAAGTCACTATTTCATGAGTATTATGCTTATGTTGGGGAGGAAACATTACATATATAAATTAAAGTTTTTAATTAATTTAAATTCTTTTTAGATTTTTAAATCATCAGGAGGCCCATCTCATCCCACTGGATAGTTAGAAAACCCAGCCTTGTTAGTTGAACATTGTCTTCTTTTTGGACTGTAACAACTGCCCTACCCAGCTCCATATGTGGGGAATTCCCTACTCCGTGAATCTTGATGAGAGGCGGAGCCTCTCATTACTACCCTCTCTGGGAAGTAAAATTTTTTTCCAAATTTTTTTTTTTGCAACTGCATCACATGACCTAGATTCTTCTAATAAGATGCACCCACACTAGCCTGGGCTTGGAAGCTGGGATGCAAAGAAGCAGGGGGTGTGCAGAATCCACTCTGTCAACATTGGCCATAAGGACAGTGGTTGCATCCATTTTTCAAAGGTAGCAACAACTGAAAGAGTTCTAGCATTGTCTCTATTGTCTAGCGTTGAGCTCTGGGGCACTTCCAAGGGCAATACACATTCTCAGTAGTGCTGCCTTAATGGACAAGTTCTGCAGAATGATTTGTACTTTTTCTCTGCCTATATAGCCTCCAAGTCCAGTTTTCTAGCAGTCCCAGAGATTGTGAACCATGAAACAGTCTTTTGAAATCTCATTTCTGCTTAAATTAACCAAACGTTCTATTTCTTGAAGGTAAGAATCTTGATGAATACCTTGTTCAATAACACTATCTCAACTTCTGCCAGTATGAATACCCTCCTATCAGTTTAACACAACACTAATAAAGCCCACACATCTACAGCCATCTGATCTTCAACAAACTCAACAAAAACAAGCAATGGGGAAAAGGCTCCCTATTCAATAAATGATGCTGGGATAACTGGCTGACCATATGCAGCAGAATGAAATTGGACCCCTATCTATCACTCCTATCGCTATCTACAAAAATTAACTCAAGATGGACTAAAGACTTAAATGTAAGTCTTCAAACTATAAAAATTCTAGAAGAAAACTAAGGTAATAGACTTCTGAATATCAGCCTTGACAAATAATTTATGACTAAGTCCGCAAAAGCAATTGCAACAAAAACAAAGGTTAAGTTAAAGAGCATCTGCACAGCAAAAGAAACTATCTGAAGAATAAATAAACAACCTACAGAACAAGGAAAATATTTGCAAACTATCCATCTGACAGAGGTCTAATATCCAGAATCTATAAGGAATTTAAACAAATCAGCAATCAAAAAGCAAATAACTCTGTTAAAATGTGGGCAAAGGATATGAACAGAGACTTCTCAAAAGAAGATGTAGAGAAATACAAATCAAAATCACAGTGAGATACCATCTCACACTGGTCAGAATAGTTTTTGTTAAAATGTCAAAAAATAACAGATGTCAGCAAGGCTGCAGAGAAAAAGGGACACTTATACACTGCTGGTGAGGATGTAAATTAGACCAACCACTGTGGAGAGCAGTTTGGAGATTTACCCAGCAATTCCATTACCGGGTATATACTTAAAGGAGAATAAATCATTCTATCAAAAAGATACAGGCACTTGTATGTTCACCACAGCACTATCCAAAATAGCAATGACATGGAATCAACCCAGGTGTCCATCAATGGTTTAAAGAAAATGTGGTTCATATACACCACAGAATATTACACAGCCATGAAAAAGAACAAAATCAAGTTCTTAGCTGCAACATGGACACAGCTGGAGGCCGTTATCCTAAGCAAACAACACAGGAACAGAAAACCAAATACTGCAAGTTCTCACTTATGAGTGTGAGGTAAACAGTAGGTAAACATGGACGTAAAGATGGAAACAGTAGACACTATGGGCTAATAGAGGTGGGAGAGAGGGCTGAAAAACTACCTGTTGGGTACTATGCTCACTACTTGAGTGACATGTCCATTCATACCCCCAACCTCGGCATCACATAATACATCCTTAAAACAAACCTGCACATATACCCCGATTCTAAAATAAAAACTAAAAAAGAAAAACAAGGCTTTTTAGGTAAGTCCTCAGTCTTTCATGGTTCTGCCCTCCTTTTTTTTACTTCCACAAAATGTATCTAGCTCTCCATAGTCCAGCAGAACAGCTATTAATCCTAAGTGGCTATTGAGCACTCGAAATGTGGCTATTCTGAATTGAGATGTGCTGTAAGTGTGAAATGCTGGCTGAATTTCAAAGATTTAGTATGGAAAAAAAAAAGAATGTGGAATATCTCCTTAATCATGTTTCATATTAATTACATGTTGAAATGATATTCTGGAAATAGTGGGTTAAACGAAAATTAAAATTAATTTCCCTTTTCTTTTTACTTTAATGCAGCTACTAGAAAATTAAAAATTACACATATGGCTTATATTATACTTCTATTGGAAAAACATGAGGGAACATGTGGTCATACATTTATATATTATATTACATTATTATTCTGTTAATAATCCAACTACCTAGTTCTTAAAAAAATTCTTACTTTCCACAATATAATTTTATAACTAGATCATTTTTTATTACCAATGGAAGGGAAAGGAGCTAATGGCTATTAAGTGCATAGGTGCCAGGCACCATGCTATGTAATTCATCTAATCCTCATTATCTCACTGAAGGAAATATTAAAATGAGGAGATGTAAATTAGGAGATATACTAAGAAGTTAGGTAGCTTTCCCAAGGTAATATATCTATTACATGGCAAGACCAGGCCAGGAACATAGATTAGTTTATCTTCCAAGAACTCGTTTCCCATTACCCTGTGTGGTGACACCTCTTTCCCTCTGGCCCTCAACCCATTAGCTATTCAGAGGAAAGCTTCGAAAATAAATTGACAACCCATGGAGCAACAAAAACTCTTTGTTTTAATCTGTGTATCATATTCCCCTATTTTTCTTTCAGAAAATTATGGCCTTTTCCATAAATTATTTTATGGTTTACTGTTTCGGACCATCCCAATTCCATAACTAATGGGAACTTAAACTTATTGGAATGAGATATTCTTAGCCAATACAATTTCTGAACTGAAAGCAACTCTCTATTACATCTTCATCTGAGGTCTAGCTCCTCAGCTCCAAGTGAACTTAGACCTATTTTAAAACATAGATATTTTTAACTCTGTATTTTAATCAACTGATTAGTTGGTCCATTTGGGACCCTTTGAACCAGTATAGACAATGACTTTATTTTTATTTCAAGAATATATGCCGGTGGTCAAATAATTTTCCATATGTAAGTGGTAGTGTAAGAGATATATATTTTTTTCTTCTATTTTTTTAAGTTCAGTGGTATATGTGCAGGAAGTGCAGTGTGTTACATAGTTAAATGTGTGCTATGGTGGTTTGCTGCACAGATCATCCCATCACCTAGGTATTCAGCCCCACAGCAATTAGGTATTCTTCCCCATGCTCTCCCACCCCCAACCCTCACCAACAGGCCACAATATGCGTAGCTATCCCTACGTGTCCATGTGTTCTCATTGTTCAGCTTCCACTTATAAATGAGAATATGCAGTATTTAGTTTTCTGTTCCTGTGTTAGTTTGCTGAGAATAACAGCTTCCAGCTTCATCCATGCCTGGGGAAAAGACATGATCTCGTTCCTTTTTATGGCTGCATAGTATTCCATAGTATGTATGTATATATATGTATATATGTGAATATATGTATATATATATGTATATATGTATATATGTATGTATATATACACACATACTATGTAATACTATGCAGCCATAAAAAGCCATATACATATATACATATATATACATACGTATACATATATACATACATATATACATATATATACATACGTATACATATATACATACATATATACATATATACATACGTATACATATATACATACATATATACATATATACATACATATACATATATACATACATATATACATGTATAGACATGTGTGTACATATACATGTATACATATATACATACATATATACATATATACATACATATATACATATATACATACATATATACATATATACATACATATATACATACATATATACATATATACATATATACATACATATATACATACATATATACATATATACATACATATATACATATATACACATATATACATATATACATACATATATACATGTATAGACATGTGTATACATATATACATATATATACATACATATATACATATATATACACACTGTGGAACATTTTCTTTATCCAGCCCATCATTGATGGGTATTTGGGTTGATTCCATGTTTGCTATTGTAAATAATACTGCAGTGAACATATGCATGTATGTATCTTTATAAAAGAAGGATTTATAATCTTTTGACTATATACCCAGTAATGGGATTGCTGGGTCAAATGGTATTTCTGCCTCTTGGTCTTTAAGGAATTGCCACACTGTCTTTCACAATGGTCGAACTAATTTATACTTAGGAGATATATTTTTAATTTCTGATATGTTGAAATCTCTGGAACATATTGATAACTTATGAGACCATCTGGAAAGATTTCTTTTTAGTAAATAAAATATCCAGAGCAAATAAAACCATAAAAGTCCAGGAAAAAAATTAATACTACTATTTACAGTTGCAAAATAAACAAAATAGGTTTGTTAATTTAGCTTTCATAACAGATTTTCTCCCCAAATCTGGTTCTTCATAGCCTCTGAACTTTTGCCAAATTCAGATTAATCTGTTCCATATACATATTTATCCAAAACAGTGTTAGCCTTGTTATTCATTCTGTGGTGACTAGAGAAGCAATAGTGAGAGAGACCTGTAGAATCAAGGTCTTTGTCGAAATGTTCTTTTTACAAAAATCTTCACAACCTTAGTGCCATAACCCATATATCCCAGGAAGTTGAGAGAACCAGGGTCTGAGAAAGGTAGAAGTGGTGTCACAGCACATCTTTTGTCATAATAAAATTGAGGGTATTCAATTCTTCTAAGTAGCTTCATTTGAATACTTTAAAAAATAAACTAGATGCTATCTAAAGGGCTCTAAAATATGCTCAAAGGAGAGACATAAGAAACATATATCCTAAAGAAGTGTGCAGACAGTGAGGTTGAGAATAAGAGACACTCTGACATGAAGTGCAGGAAAGATTGCCATGAATTGAAATGATCTGACGAGGTTAAGAGGCCTTCGACAGGGATAGGCATTGAGAAGTGAACCTCAGAAGTGAAAATTAGAGGCAAGGAAGAGAATAGCGTTTTACAAGACAGCTAAAGTTGGTTGGAGTACAATGCAAAATAAATGAAAGGAAAATCAGATCAAACATCTGTGCCTTAGTTCATGTTGCAAAATATCTTGAATGCCAGGCTGAAGACTCTGGATATTATCCTATCTGCTATGAAGTAATATTAAATAATTTTATGCAAAATGATGAGAATATACTGGTTTGATAAGATTCTGAGCTAATGAAATCGAAGGGAGGAAAAGAGGATATAAAATAGATAATAAACAAGCACTAGCAAAATGGTGGCTCTAGTTGAGAATTAAGGATGAGGGTTGAATCCGAATTGGAATGAAGGTACCAGGCCTGGAAATTTAGAAGGACTTCAGTATGAATAAAAATACAATTAATATGGATATTGCAAGAGAAAGCCAATTTGAAAGAATAAAATGCTAAATTCCATTGCTAAGTTGATACTAGTATTAACAAGACATCAAGACTGTGTAAAGGGTTGTGGAGTTTGAGTTTTCTGATTTGCTAACTTTACCACATGTATTAAGGCATTAGAGCAGTATGGACAGTCAAAATCCTTGAAAAGTTGCTTATTATTTATTGGAACTATTTATTACCTTGAATCACTGCCTGATTTTAGCTTAAATAACTTACTATGAAGTGATTATTCAGAGGTGATCACAAATATTCCAACTGGGCAAATGAAAATATGCCAAAGAGACTACTACTAAAGGCATTTATCCTTAGCAGATACGCATTTTTATTTTTATAATAAAACACCTGAACTAGTTGTTTCATTTTGTTCTCATTTATTGGAATGCATCCTTTGATTAGACATAATATAATTTCTTGCAATAGGTATGATTCACCTTGATCTTGACTTTTTAAAAATGTAATCAGCAGTTCTCCAAAACTCCGTTCTTATTCCATGTTATTTTTATATAGTGTACCCAAACATAGAAACTGAGTGAACCAACAGCACATTGACTGGTGCAGAATTTGTTGGTTCCTTTAAAATAATTTATATATTTAACCAAAATTATTGTTATGAGAAAAACCTGGGCCAGGTGCGGTGGCTCACACCTGTAATCCCAGCACTTTCAGAGACTGAGGTGGGTGGATCACCTGAGATCAGGAGTTTGAGACCAGCCTGGCCAGCATGGCGAAACCCCATCTCTAACACAAACACAAAAATTTGTCCAGCATGGTGGCAGGCACCTGTAATCCCAGCTACTCAGGAGGCTGAGGCAGGAGAATCGCTTAAACCTGGGAGGCAGAGGTAGCAGTGAGCCAAGATCACACCACTGCACTCTAGCCTGGGCAACAAGAATGAAACTATATCTCAAAAAAAAAAAAAAAAAGAAAAAGAAAAAGAAAAACCTGGGACTATAAACTCCCCCTACCCCCACAAGCTGGGAAAGAGCCAAGAGACCAAAGAATGATCAGACAATTCTAGCTTGACCAGATGAGTTTATTAGGACTTACATATAGGGTTGCTAATGGCAGCAGGACAGCTCTGGAGATCCACCTTTTCTCTAAGCTACCTTTAAGCTAATTTACTGGCTCTTTGCCTACTGTGTATGGGTAATGAGACTGTTTTCCTTGGCATGTTCCCAGCTATGCCCCAGGATGTTTGGGTTCTCAGGGACATCCACTCTTTGACTAGGCACCATGGCCTTGGATCACTGCCTAGTCTTCATTAAGTAACCTGGTGGGAGACCTGTCACACTACAATTGTTGAGTTCTCTCTAAATTATTTTAAACACGTAATCCTCCAGTAAAAAATACATAAGGACTTGTTTTTTTAAGGATGCATTTGGGAGGATTGGTTTTATTTGACGACATACTCAAAAGTAATCACTTACAACAGATTGAAGTATATTTATCTTTTTTTTTCTGTTTTGCTGTTTGTTATCTAAAATTGCCTACTAAGTTCATTGTTCTTTTTATTTTTTTTAGAGATAAAGTATCACTATATTGCCCAGGCTGGTCTCGAACTCCTGGCCTCAAGTGTTCCTCCCACCTCAACCTCCCAAGTAGCTGGCATGAGCCACCCTGCCCACCAAAGTCATTCTTCTAAATTAAACAAGTTTGAACATAGAGATTTGGGAATTTTAAGAGCATCATAACTGGATTAATGCTTGATAATTCCTTATAGTACATTATAATAGACAAGAAAATTACTTACTTTTTTTTCTAACACATCTCTAGACCACAAGTACAATAGAGACACTACAAACTTTATTCTAGCTCGATTCACTTGGAAAAATACAAGTGCATAAAAGAGTTCTAAGACAAATGGACTGCTATTACTACAGCTAGCAGCTATTAGTATTATTTATAATTACTACCCCCTTCTAAAAGGATTTCCTTGCCAAAGAAATCATAAAGGCTACCGATTTTAACTTGTAAGGAGATGGATTTGTGGATATTATGTCTCCTTTTGTCACATCTTTTGATTTTATCCAGCAAAGTAGAGAGAAAAGCTAAACTGGGCAGAACAAATGGAACCTATTTGACTTGTATGACAGAAAATTCCCCCAGGTGGAAGTTTCAAAGAGCTATAATAAATTTTGATTTAGAGAAATATAATATTTCATGATAGAAAATATTTCATTTCCCTAAACTGCTGTACTGCATATGCCTATAAGAGAAGAACAAGAAACATGAAATTTTATTGACTGATAAAAACAGGACTGATAGTTAGGATTTTGGGGGACAAAAGGGAGCAGGCTAATTTGGGAAATGAAGATAAGGCTATAAATTGTGGGATGATATTAGTACCTACAGTATGGGGGTTTTGGAGGATTAAAAGAGACAATGTATATGAGGTGCCTGTCAGCATCCATGTGGCACTGTATTCCAACACCCTTCCTAACATGCTACCTACTATCACCACTACCAGTGTTACTTCCATCACTACTAATATATCTCAAGCAATTTATTAATCAGAAGTATCTACGTTGCATTTAAATGACTTTCATTCTATTAGACGTTACCATTCAATTAGAAATCATGCTTTCTTTCCTACCCATATTCACACTTGAATTTAATTTAATATAAATCAGGATTACTGGTTTAATCATCATAAACTTATTTGATAATTTTTAATAGACAAAGTCCAGCTTTAATTAGCCAATTTCTCACTCTAAACATTCAATTTTCATCTTTTGAAACAATCGATATTTAATCCCAGAAAGAGTCCCCAGATTGTTTAATGGAGATATGCTGGAGGCAAGGAGGCGATCATCAGGTCACACCCCAATGTAAGCGGGGTTTCAGAAATACTTGTCAGCCAGCCAAGGAGGGGCCACACTGGAGAGGAATGGAATGTTGGTGGAATGCATAAGTTATAAGGTTACTGAAGTTAACCAGGAATAAAATTAAGGATATGTCCAGTTTTGCAAATAAGAAATGAAATAAAAAAATAGAATTATACCTAATTTAGGTAGAAATGAACCTTTATCAGCCCTAATTACCCAAAACAAAGCTGGGAACCTGTGCTAGGAAAAAATGGCCACAATGCACAGACACAGAAAGTGGCCCTCAGCCCTTACTCAGAGTCTATCGATTTCCATTTTGCATACAAATCATGCAATCCATCCCGGGTTGTAAGAAAAATGGTTCAAGAAGAAGGAGAATTTTTAAAAAACACATGAAAGCAGTAAACTATTCTAAAAGCAACAGTCTAATGCCTTTGTGGTGGGGAAAATATATCTTGCAGCATAGAGATACCTCCAGGGAACATCTTAAGCTGGCATCATCATAAAGATGAGTTTGTTATTTTACAACTCGACAAGAGGGCGAAAATGATTTCTGCTAAATTTCTGAGTGTTAGGGAGAGTCAACAGCAAGAAGGGGCTAATTTACAAGAGGGCAGCAGAATAGATGCAGAGAGAAGGCGGCCAAGTATTACAAAGGACAGTCAGAAATAGGAAGGGCCATATAAGTGTGTAGCCTTGGGAGGGGGCAGAGAGAGAAGCACAGGACCGGAGAGTTGAGGCAATGCCATGGAACCCCATGAGAATACAGTAATACCTTCTTCATTGGATTGTTGTAAGGATTAAATGATTTATCTGAAGTTGTATTCATTGTTGGTTGCTGTGTAACAAATTGCCCCACAAGTTAGTGGTTGAAAAAAGCAAACATTTATCACCTCAGAGTTACTAAATCCAGCCAACACTCCAGGGGGTAGAACTACACAAGGTATGAATTACACAAGGTGGAGGTCATGGGGGCCATCTTAAAGGATGCTGACTACAATTGTTTGTAGCAAAGTGCCAGCACATAAGGGCTCAATATATGCTAGCCCCTATAACTATTATCATTTGGAAAATTCACAAACAACTATTTATTGTCCCTGAATAAATGAGGTATTACTGTGCTCAAGGTTCAAATCATGTTCTAAAGAATAAATAAAATGAGATCTACCCAATGATGAAACTCAAGCCACCAAATATTAATCCAGCAAATTATATCTAAACAAACAATATTAGAAATAATTTGTATTGGGAAAGGAGGGACAGTCAGAAGCAAAGGGCAATGGAGACCATTAGCATCACCTCCTTCCTATGAAGATTTGCAAAAGTGGCCCCCTCGTGCTGGTGTGATTCCATCCTGCATGACTGTTCTCTGGAGCAGTAGTCATTATCTCTGTCCACCTTTTCTCCCGCCTAAGTCCTTGCCACCACCCCAATGGAAGATTTGACATGAACCCCCTAAAGCCCCAGAACTATCTTTTTTGTTATGAGCTAAACACTGACAAAGTTTGTCACTTTAATGTGAATAATGATGAAAAAACTACAGTTATCTTTAAGAATAGTCAGTTTAGGGGCTGATGCATAGAATGAATTGCACATTGCTGAAGCAGAGGCAATGAATTATAAAGGCGGTCCAATTGAAATAACACTGGCACTTTGAAAATGTCTGTACAGCCAATGGTTTCCCTTAGGGGCTTTGAAATACCACCACCCGTGGTCTCATGGTTGAAGTGTGGTTCAGGGCCAGGGCATATTAGTGGACAGCACTTAGTAGCTGTGGAGGAAGAGGCAGAGTGAGAAGATGAAGAGGAGGAGAATATGAAGCTTTTAAGTATACCTGGAAAGTGATCTGCCCCTAGAAATGGTAGCGAGGTTCCACAGAAAAAAAGTAAAACATGCTGCTGATGAAGATGATAATAATAGAGATGATGAAGATGAAGATGATGATTTTAATTATGATGAAACTGAAAAAATATCTCCAGTGAAGAAATCCATATGAGATACTCCAGCCAAAAATGCAAAACATCAAACCAGAAGGAAAAAGACTCAACACCATCGACACCAAGATCAGAAGGTCAAGAATCATTCAAAAAAAAAAAAAAAAAAAAAACAGGGAAAAAAAAACTTCTAAAACACCAAAAGGACCTTGTTCTGTGGAAGAAGATATTAGAGCAAAAATGCAAATAACTGTAGAAAAAGGGACTTCTCTTCCCAAAGTGGAAGCCAAATTTATCAATTATGTGAAGGACTGCTTCTGGATGACCGACCAGGAAGCTGTTCAAGGTCTCTGGAAGTAGATGAAGTCTCTTTAAGGAAGATAGTTTAAACGGTTTGTTAAAAATTTTATCTTACTTCATTTCTGTAACAGTTGATATCTGGCTGTCCTTTTCATAATGCAGAGTGAGAACTTTCCCTACTGTGTTGATAAATGTTGTCTAGCTTTCATTGCCAAAAATGTGTTGTCCAAAATGTCAGTTTTTAAAGATGAAACTCCAGCCTTTGCATGGTTTTAAGCATATATGGAATGTTATCATAGGACATAGTAGTAGCGGTGGTCAGACATGGAAATGATGGGAAGACAAAAATATACATGTGAAATGAGCTCAGAATTTTAACACCATAAATAAATAAAAACTAAAAAGTGGCCCTTTCTCACCATGACCACCAGATTCTTCCACTCTGTAGCTGCAAACCCCTGCATTAAATAGTGCTCTGCTTTATGGTGGATCAAATGGTATATGTGGAAAAGAAAATAAGCATCTATTACTTCAAAAACTGGTGGAATTATTGGACAACAACTTTTGTAAATCAAATCAAATTTCCATCAAATTATATGAATACAAGCTGCAGGAGAAAAGGAGAGAGGAATTAGGAGAATTTGGTGGGGCAAATTCTGAAATAAAATAGCTATCTCTTTCATCTTTGCCAATGAAATATTAAAGATGTCAAAAATGGATCATTACCATTGCTATCAACATGAACAGCCCTCAGAAGGGAGCAACCTTGGATGCTGTGGCCACCCTAAAACTGACAAGCTCTAATCCATTACACTGTAAATGTATCTTCGTCCCCAACCCACCCACCAGCAAAGTGTCCTAAGACAGCTGCTAATTTAAAGACAGAATTAATTATAAGCGACTCAGTGACAGATGCTCTGCATTTGGACTCCAACTGAAAAAGCCTCTGTGTTCTGGGCATGATGCTGGTGTTCTACTCTAAAGATTCCACCGCAGTGGAGGCCACATTACTTGGTGGGTGGCTTGCTTGCCACCTGTTTGGGCAAACCACTGTGACTTAGCCTAGTTTTCTGATTTCCCCAGCTTGCCGTTCCTTTTGCTGGTCTTCTCCTTCTTTCCCTGTAGCTAAAGCACAGTCTTATTTGTCACCACCCGTCAAGACACACAGGAGAAAGGGGATCCATACCAGATAATTTTTCCTGCATTCCTTTCTCTAGAAGCCAAACAAGGTATTCTTCAGACAAAGAAAGCACCGACCATGCACAGAGAGTCCTTTGCCTCTTTGGGATTAGTCACAGCCTCAAAAGTGACCAGCTATCGTGTCAATCCATGCTCCTAGCTCCCCATAAACTTCCTCATTCCTAATGCTAGAGAAGACACCTAGAATGTTTTCATGTTTATTTTAAAAGTAACACATTTGCATTTTAGAAAAGCTAGACATACAGAATATTTTTAAGAAGAAAATAGTCAGAATACATTTTCCATTCTGTTCAATGAATTCTTTTTAAAGAGTTCTCCATGCCCTATATTTGATAGAAGTCCTCAGTATATATGATGCACAGAGAAAAAGGAACAATTTTACCTTAAGTTTATACCTTATATGCCTGGAATAAATGATGGCCACTAATATTTTTCTATTTTTCATTTTGTTTAACACATATTTTTGAGTTCACTCTAACATATTTTAAACCCTGAATGCCACGGTCACACAAAATAGCCAATTTTATAAATTATTTTTCTTTATAAAAATTAAGCCTCACCTATTGATACCTTTGGAGAATGTCTCAGTCAGTTCGGGCTGCTATGCCAAAGTATCATATGCGGGGTGGCTTATGAACAACACAAATTTATTTCTCATATTTCTGGAGGCTACAAGTCCAGGATCAGGGTGCCAGTATGATTGGGTACTGGTGAGGGCCACCTTCCAAGGTGCAGACTGCTGTCTTTAATCGTATGGCAGAAAGAGGGTGAGAGAGCTCTCTAGAGTCTCTTTTATAAAAGCATTCATCTCATTTTATAAAAGCATTCATCCCATTTAGAAGAGCTCCATCCTTATTACCTAATTACCTCCCAAAGTTTCTGTCTCCTAATACCTTCACATTAGGAGTTAAGATTTCAGCCTATAAATTTGGAGGGGGAGGGTACATAAACATTCAGTCCATCGCAGAGAGTATTGCAGTGCTTGGAAATTGCTGCTTTCCTTTTAATCTACTTTTAGATGAACTCGTCTCTACAAATGTTATTCCTATCCCACATTTTATCTGCCAAACTTCCAAAATGCTTCCAACTCTCTTCCATAGATTCTACTTCTCAGCCTGCCATTTTTATTTTGTGTAAACATTATGTTTAACAATCATGACTTGCATAATATAATCATAAATAAAATTTATTTCTATATCTTAAAATCCACTCTAATAGGCTAGATCTTTCTTGACATCCTTGATGTTTCTGGTACTTCTAGGGTAATAAAAATATCCATAATTCATTCAAGTCTCATGACAGTCTCAGTAATTATTTAGTCCTGTGCAATGGTCAAAATTCAGTCTTGCATTAAATTTAGAACAGATATCTCCTTTCAAACTTTTGTATCATGATTTTGTATCTCACTTTGAAATATGTTATCAATTTTCTCAGTGCTTCAACTAAAGTTTCCCTTCCTCTTCTTATGCCCATAACCTTTAGAGGGTCCACTAGAATTCCCCAATGTTAGTCATTAGTATAATTTATAGCACCTGCTCTCTCTGTCAAGTGAAAAATAACCCAAATCAGAAAAACAACATTGACTTAATATTTGTTTTATCTTCTACTTACCACCAAGAATCATCTACTTTCTCCAAATGGTGTCAACAAAGAGCCTAAATTCCATCTGAAGGGTCCTCGTTGAAACCCAGGGAAGACAATTTTGTTTCAGTGAAGCCCCATCAACTTTCCTTTTAGATTATCAAGGAGGACCTGCCTACTTGCCTTCTGATTCCTCATCCCTCAGTATTCCTGACATACTACTCTGTAAATTACTCCCACCAGGTCAGACATCCCATCCTAATTTCTCAATACTCCTATCCCAACCCTAATACCCCCTCTGTTAATGTATCCCCCTGCCGAGCTGCCAACCCACCGCTTTATCCACCGTACTTGTCCTCATCAATCCCATGGTGCCATAACCCACTACTCTTCCATAAATGAAATCTCATCCTAATCTGCATCCTAATGTGTGAAAACTCTTATCTACCCCAATTTTTTGTTCACATAGTAACATAAATTAAACAATGCATTCACATCATTTATTCCTTACCGGCCTAATAAAGTTTCCCTTCCTCTGACCCTTTTGACTCAGACTAGTGAGTGAGAGCCAAGCATCTCTGTCCTTCTCCAAGGCTTAGTTGGGTGACTAGTGCACCCAATCCACATAGAACAATTACAGGTCACTCATGTCATACCCATGCTCGGAGTCACTGCTGCCCATGTGTTATTTATCCCATATCCACAGAATCTAGTCTCTGTCTTCATGAAGCCCAATCTTAAGTTGCCTTTTTTTTTTTTTTTTTTTTTTTTTTGAGACTGAGTCACTAGTCTAGTGTCGCCCAGGCTGGAGTGCAGTGGCATGATATTGGCTCACTGCAACCTGCCTCCCAGATTCAAGCAATTCTCTTGCCTCAGCCTCCTGAGTAGCTGGGACTACAGGTGCCCGCCACCATGCCCAGCTAATTTTTGTATCTTTGTTTTTGTAATAGAGACGAGATTTCACTATGTTAGCCAAGCTGGTCTCAAACTCCTGACCTCGTGATCCACCCGCCTCAGCCTCCCAAAGTGCTGGGATTACAGGTGTGAGCCACTGCACCGCCCAAGTTGCTTGTCTTCTAAATGTAAGCTTATCTTCTAAATTTTCTCCACTGCTTCTCAAAGCCAGAGACATGGGAATTATCCTGATGATCAGGAATATCTGATTCATCATCTATCCTACCACACCATCATCATTTTTGTTCTGCTAAAACACAATTCTTTTTACATAACTCATTGGTCAACTACCTTTAATGGCTTCTCTTACCTACAAGAATAGATGCCAGTTCAGATTTGAGCTCCTTCGCTGTAGAGATTTAGCCCTACTGTACCAAAGATAGGGTTGCCAGACTTAGCAAATAAAAACAGAGGACTTTAACTGGCAACCTTGACTGAAGAGTAACCAACTGCAACAGTAAAACCATACTACTTTCAAACCATACAAATGCCATAATTACTATTCAAAATCCTAAACAATCAGTACAGCAAGGATACTGAACAATCAGCGTGGATGAAGATGGTCAAGTGAGAGGCTGAACCAATGCATCCTCGTAACATCGCAGCTATGAGTACATCCCAACTCATGCTACCTTCCACAAAAGGAATGCCCATTATCCTCTCCTTTATCCCTTCAGATATTTCCCATCTTCCAAAGACTTCTTAATTTTAATTTTCTCTATAAAAACCTTTCTTAAATAACTAAATTAGTGTGAGTTGGAAATTGAAGATCAAGTTTATAGTTCCTTTAACTGAATTTCTCTAGCTAGTACTGCCTATGCAACTTACCTTGCAAGATGCTGCCTATTAGAAGGCAACTCTCCATGGGTCTTTTGCATTTCTCCATATCTTATGAACAGCCCTGGAAGATATAGTGTCTCTTTCCAGGCCAAAGGGCAGGCATGCTTACTGCCTATTACAAAAAATTCAGGTTCCCTACACATGGTGTTCTCTTCTGTAGAAAAATCCAGAAAGTGAGCTGGCATTTATCTGGCCTCCTGCATCACTTCTGTGGAACTCAGAGGCAAGGGGAAGTGACTTAAATATGCTAACACTCATGTAGCATGCTGTTCTGTAAGTAAGAAAATCTGAGCTGTCTTGTGTCTTCTGCCAGGATATGCGAAACTGTGACAAGCCTACTTGTAAGTTTACAAATAAGGTAAAATATAAAACCCTTCATAGTTCTTGACACTGCCATGCTACTTCAGTGTTTCACACATGTAAATCTAATAGCCCCAACTAGATTATGCTTCATTAATCCTACCTTTCATTCAGTGCTTAGTTTTGCAGAGTGACAGCTCTACAAAAATCTCATTGAATAATACTTCAACATGTTTTGAGAAACAAAACAAAAAGAAAGGAAAGAGGTTATCTTTCATGTTTATGAAAGCCTATGATCAAGGAAAGAAGGCTTCTTGAGAAATTAGGTAATGTCTGAAAGTTAAGAATAAGGCAAAACTCAGAGGGCTAGAGAAAGATCCAAAGTGAAAGAATCACTGAGAACCCATCTCTAGATCTGATTTCTAAATCTGCCTAATCTGAAAGCAGCCTGCATCATTATCATCTTCACCACCTCCAACAAATTACTTACTTCTCTAGTGTGCCTACTTGGTCTTAAGAAGGTTGTAACTGTCATGGTGACAGCACAGTTGAACTTCAGGAATTAGAAAAGCAGCAACACTGAGCTTCTCTAAGCCTTGAACTGAGGCAGGTGGGCCAGAGTTAACAGTCCTCTGGCTGTGGGCCTCCAAACAGCCGTGGGCCACTCGGGCATGAGCAAGAAGCCTGCATAATGAGTCTATGCTGGAGATAGGGTAAAGCACAGCTGTCAAGTAGAAGGTCGCACACTAGAGCATTGTGCCACACAAGAAGTTCAACATTCACAGGAAAAAAAAAAAATTGTGTTTAATATCCCACATAGAATGACCTCTAGCTACCTGTATTTATTTAGAAAGTGGAATTTGTAGCACTGTTCACCCCAGAAGCTCTGGAAAGAGTGTTTCTATAGTTACTGAATTGACCCCTCCAGCATTCCACAGGTGATCTGCAGTAAAATACATAACCTCAGTCATTTAAGAAAAAACACTAATGGAATGACACTTGATTCATAAGTGGTAAAGTCCAAATTTGGCAAATCAAAACTGTTCTTGACCAGAAACTTTAAATTCCAAATGTCAAGTGAACTAATTTGAACTAAATGTCAAATTTTTTTCTAGCCTTCTTCTTCCCTGACTTTTTTAATTTCACATGACAATTTTGGATGTCGTCATGCTGAGTCTCATCACCCATCAGAACATTTAAATTAAAGACATCTGACAGGCAGATTTGGCTTATGAATTCATTTTCATAATGTTCAAATATCCACATCAAGGCTCTGTATCTGACAAGTGGGCTTTTTTGTAATAAGCATATTATAAGCCAGCAGGAGTCATCTTGCTAGTTACATTTTCATGCAAGAAATAGATATTAGGAGACTCCTAGGTCAGTGCAATCAACTGCAATTTAAACATTTTTAAAGGACTTATCAGCTTTTAGAAATGGACTATCATGACTTCCAAATGGGACCAGAAATGGCAGAAAAGAAAAGCATTGTATCATGATATTTTTCCTATATCCTTAAGCCCTTCATCTTAAAACTTATAACTGAAATATAAAAGGTGATTAAAATAACAGGTTTATAAAATATGTATTCTACAGGGATTTTTTTTCTCTTCCCTTCAACAAGTCCTGCAACTGAAAATCAGCAAAGTTTTATCTTGCTCGCTTCATTCCCAACCTCAGGCAAACTCTCAACCCCAAGCTCCTCTTTTGCTGCCGATACTCCACAGCTTACCGCAAGTGGATTCTCCAGGTCTCTGTGCTTCCTCTCCAGTCCTCTATCCCAGACTTCCAGGGTGTAGTCACACCCCATGATTAATAATTCCATGGTATGGGGTAAACATCAAGCATTTTGCACATTATTCTTCTGAGTCCAAAAAAATGTACCTCATCATAAGCTTCCTAAGAAGGATTTCATTAATACCAGAAGGTTTTTCTAATTGTCACCTAACTAAGTCCCTGGACATAACATGTGCTCAATCAATGGCTTTTTAACTGAACTAATTATGACAGTTTTCAGCAGATCAAGAGCAAAGATACTGTGGTTCACAGACATTTTACAACACAGGCACAGGGCCTGATAGACACTGACTGATCAATTCTGCAGGGAGAGAGAGAGAAAGAGACCATACATAATATTTTACTCAATAATTGTACAAGCAAATTTGAGCCATTTTATCTTCATGAGAAATTCTTCAGATCAAATAACAGAATCATGATAATAACCATAAAATAATACAATTTTAGGCACTTTCAATGCACCATATATTATCATCATCATGTTATATACATTGCTTCTGTGCTGGGCTATACCACATGTGTTAGTCAGGTTATGTGAGTTAATGCTACAAATACAGCCCTGAAATCTCAGACACTTCAATCAAACAGCAAAGACTTATTTCTGGCCAGTAGGGGCCAGCTGGGGCTGACAGAGCACCATGTCAACCCTTGATTCCACAATTCCCAAGTCAGGAGAAAGGATGTGACAATGACAACTAGTACACAGGTTTGTAAAGGCTTCAGTCTAAAAAAGACACACAGCACTTCAAAAATCCCTTCAAACCTCAAAAATCACTCAAAAAATTGAGCATATGATGGAACCTAGGAAGTTCTTTAAATAAAGCTCTTAAAATGACAAAGAATTAATTTAAAGTAACTGGACTGTCCAATAGCAAATACAATACATTAAAATTGCAATGGTAGCAAAATGTATCACACATTTTCTATGTACCAGGTATCATTCTGACGTTTAACAGGTACTAGCTCATTTAATCCTCAGGATAGCCTTTTAAGGTAGGTACGAATACTATCTCCATTTGACTGACAAGGTAACTGAGGAACCAAGAGGTTGAATAAATTGCCCAAAGGTACACAGCTGTTAAGTAGTAAACACGAGATTGGAAATAGACATTCTGGCTACAACATCTGTACACTTAACCTCTGTCAATCTAAACCATTGCAATACATGTGAAGACTTTGTTGGTTAAATTTCAGTATGAATAAATATACCCAACAATCTACAACTATACAATTCCTGTCTAGTTTTAATTTCCATTTCTTTCAGTAATGTGTGCCTTGACAAAAATGTTCCTGGCCTATCTTGTCTTTTCTATTTTGTCTGTTATTCTTGGTAAGTTCCTGTGGGGCAGAGATCACGCTAACATCCAGCAACATGACAGCAACATAATTAATGTTTAATAAATATTTGTGGAGCAAATGAATAAAATTCAAGTTTTCCATTTCTTCTGACTTATCAATCTGACTGATAACATCTAAACTAGAAAGTGCTTTTATTAATTTTTTAATGTTAAAACATATTTTAAAAACCTTTGAGTTCCTGGTCTGCAAAGTTCAAACATAGTCATTATCAATTGTTAATTTCTGTCAACGTACTCTCAAAATTCTGGCCATGTATTTTGCCCAAGAAATAGCATGTTGGTATCAATTGCACAAATATTCTTCTGATCTCCCCCATGCTGTTTAACCATTTGGTACCATGTCCTGTAGCCTGCATGAGCACCCTCCAGCATCCTGAGCAGAAGGCTCTCCCTGAGTGCACAGGAAGAAATTCAGTTGCCTATTATGCACAAATTCCCCATCGCCCCTCATGTCTTCCTCACTGTCCAGAATCCAGACTTGGAGATAATAGATAATAGGTCAGAGAAATCTGATACCAAGCATAAGATTCAAAAAACTCATCATTTTATGTAGAAATGTACACTGAAAATTCTTTTTTCCTTTGATGTATTGATCACTGACTGCAACAAAATAAGCAGAAGTGAGACATAAGGAGAGAATAATGGAGAAAAAAGGAGACTGCAAAATAGACTACTATACTAAAGACTGTAGTCCATATTGGAAAAGAGACCGTGTCATGATTGCCTCTCTGGCTGTTATATAAAGTACCTAGTTTCCTATATGAACTTTGCTTTACATACTAATAGGACGTTCTTAAAGTATTTGAAATAAGCCACAGGCCTAGGAGAGTATTCCTTGAACTGCCCTCCATTGATTTGCTTTTCCAGAAATGCTTATATATCCTTGATGTTAAACGGGTTCTTTGATCAAATAGACTAGAAAAAAAATGGATCCAGGATAATTACATCAGTTTCTTTGTTCAGACTGCTCAGATACTTTTCAATGCATACAATTGTATAAATAGAAACCTCTAAGGTATGTTCATTATATTTTCCCATCTTTGTGCACCACCATGATGAAATAGCCTATGCTCTTGAACATCTATACTTCTATAGAAAATGTATCTTTGTAGAATCATACTTGACAAGTAAAGTCTTTCTTTCAAATCCATGGCTGATGACTTAAATGTTCCCAAAGCCCTTATAGTTGAGGATCCATGTGTCAAATAAGCATGGCATTTTAACTCAGTCCTTCTAAGCACACACTGTGTACACAGACACACACACACACACAAATCAGTAAACTTTATCTTGTTTGGAGAATTAGTCATTCAGTATTTTGCAGTTCCTTACTTGGGAGGATCTTTCGGTGGGTTGGGGGCTCACCTTTCACCTAATTAATGCACCAAGAGTTACTAACTGGACAATTGGCTGTGTAAGATTCCACAGTGTGCTTAAAACTCATGCTGTCTTTCAGCACCTTTCTTTCCCTTTGATTATTTCAGACAGAGAGCTAAATTCAACTTCTACAGTTACCACTTACTTCGTAAGTTGTGCAACTTATTTAACCTTTGTTAGTCCCCATTTCCTCACCTATAAACTGAGAGTAGTAATATTTCTCCTGCAGAGTACTCCTGAGATTAAATGAGAACATTTGTAATACAGAACTAATACAACTCATTAACAGGAAGGACTCCACAGCTGCTACTTCCCTTTATTCTACCACTTCATCCTCACCTCCCTTCTACCTCACCATCTAATATCTCTAAATATTTTAGTAAAAATAAAATATTCCAAAGCAAACTTTGTATTATAAATCAATTTCTAAATTGTCTATCTAACTGGTATAGTGAAGTTCTCTTAAGAGGCGTGAAATTAGAAGGGAAAACCAATGATACAATCGTGCTATGGTCGGGTATACTTATCCAGTCATCTCTATTCTAATCCTTCCAGCCATATCAAAAGATGCAACATTTCTACCACTGAAAGTGTTGCAGAAAAGCCTATAAAAAGACTTTTAATGTGAAATTTGAAAAAAGAACGTTTAATTTTGTTGACTTATGTGTTCATCACTTTCTCAAAGAAAATCTGTAGCTGATTAATTTTGTGTTAGATATTCCTTGTCATAATATTAAACTTTCTTTCAATTGTGAAATTTGGATTAAACTATTTAAGCTAATGCATGTAATTGTGGGCATGATAAATAAGGAAGATAAAGCTTTATCCTTGTTTTAATTATGGAAAATTAAAGCACAAAAAAAGTGCATGCTTCAGTTTTCAGATCTCATTCAGGCTGTGTCCCCCTATCTAAAAAAAATCTGAATCAGGATTAAAATTCTGGCCCACCTGCTTCAACTCAACAAATCAGACATTTCTCTAACTCCAACATAGAAAAATAAATCATAGATTTCTTTATAATTTCTCCCTTGCTTTGTGATATATTACAAGTACAATTTCAGAAAACCCTGTCTCATTCTCCATTAGAAAAACAATTTTCTTTTTAAAAAGCATCATTGCTCCCTAAATTATAATTTAAAAAATAATTAATATCCTCCCTTCTTAAGCAGTAAAAAATATGTTGTTTTCAACAAATTTAGGCAATATGCAATGCTTTAGAATCTTTAGAATTGGGATTTTTCATCAAATTATGCCTGAGAGAAAAAAATGATTTCCACTTTGGGATTTACCCAGTGTCATAATCTAAATGTTTATTCCAGAGGAAGCTTGTAATTCTGCCTATATCGGGTTGTTCTAGTCATCATGTTAATTTTACCACTGACACTGCTCATACTAGGAGTACCCCCTAGGATTTCCACACTGAGTAGCAGCAACCTTCTTTCCTTTTCCTGGTCAGAATCAATCACCCTAGCCAAATATTGTAATCCCTCTCCTCATCCCACCCGAAGCAGCATGAAATGGGCAGGTGACAGCATCTACTTCTAATTAAATAAACCAATTGGTATCTCTAGAAGCATTGCCCCACTTCAAGCTACACTCAGAAAGCAGTATAAAAGTAAAAATTTTGTGAGTCAGTTAAAATGTGAAAGCAGCTATGTCTTTGATATTAGATCCATGAATTTCAGTTATGTAAGAAGCAGCACCATATATCGGTAGTTGATTCAGAATGTGTGTTGTATAGTATAAGAAAGGATTTTATCCTACATGGCATCCTACTGTTTTGAGTACACCAGTTGCTTTTGGGTGATAGAGTATGTAATAATGCCAGCAAATCTCATGGCAGCAACTCAGCTCCCTACTTCTTTCACTGTAACCTGAGTTCCTTAGGAAGAAACAATGTTGTATAGAATGTGATGCTCTAAACTATATTCGGTAATTCCTTAGAACAGTTCGTGGGGAGAAGGAGGTGTGGTGGGTGTGGTGCTGGCAAGAGTTTGATGCAGGAGAAAAACCCACCTGAACCCGGAATATATATCTATCCCAATGAGGGCAAACTGCTGCCTTCTCCAAGATGGAAGCCTTCCAATAAAATCAGACTGTTATAAGGTAAATGCCAGGTCCCTCCTTGGTTAGTATCAAATCAGGGACTTAGGGACTTAGTGTTGGACCCTCTAATCACAGGAGGGCACTAAACAATTTTGGTAGTCAGGTTCCTAGTTACAGTAAGAAAAAGTACATGTTGTTGGGCTCATGCCTAGCCCCCATCCCTCACATCATCATCACTTTCTTCATTAGTCTGTTTAGTCTTTTCAAAAGAGCTTTCAGTATTAGTTACTTTCACTTCCTTGCCTCCAATTTACTCTGATCCAGTCTGGCATTCATACTCACGACTGGTCTTAAAGGGCCCTTTTTAAGGTAATTAAAAACCTCCATTTGGCCAAATCCAATGGTCAGTAATCAATCCACAACCTGGTCAACCCTCTTCAACTCCTTCCTTGAAACTTTTCTTATTTTAGCCTCTGGGACCCCTCCTTTCTCCAATTTCTCCTACTTCACGCTCCTCCTGTCACCTTTGTTAGATCTTTTTCCTCTTCCAACTTCTAATCACTGAAGTTCCCTAGGGCTCTGTCTTCAGATATTTCTTCCCTACCTACACTCCCTTTAGAGATGATATCATCCAATCTCTTGCCTTTAAATGTCCTCTATATGCTAGGGATCCTCCCCTTTATGTTACCACTCCAGACCTCCTCCCTAAATTCCACACCCATATAACTACCTACTCAATATCTCCATTTATCTAATAGGACTCTCAAAACTAATATATCCAAAAAATTATTTCTTCTTATCCCACAGTCTGCTTCTCATAAAGTACTCCTCATCTCGGTAAACGCCCACTTTATCCTTCCCATTGCTCAGACCAAAATCTTTGGAGCTATCCTTGACACCATTCTTTTTCTCATATCATATCCAATCCATTAGCAAATTTTGTCAGCTCTACCTGCAAAGCATATCCAGAATTCAACCACTTCTTACCACCTTCCCCACAACCACTATAGTCTCATCCATCATTTCTTTTCCTGAAGCCTGTTTTCTTCTTTCCCACTCACTCTCTGTGATCTGTTCCCCCACAGCATTCCAAATGACCCTTTTAAGACATAAGTTCTATCATGTTACTCTTCCAACAAAACTTACTTCCAATTTCACTGAGAATGAAATCCAGTCTTTACCACAGTCTATAAGACCCTATATGACTGGGCCTCTGCCTCTTCCACTTGTTCCCCTGATTGCTGTCAAATTTGCCTCCTTGCTGCTTCTTGAACAGAACAAGCATGTTTCTGCCATCTATTCCAAATTGTCTGCAATGCATCTACCCTGTATTGTTGTCAGATTCCCTAAACAATATCTAAAATATCACCTCAGTACCTTCTACCCTCAATTTAATTGCTAGAAAGATAAGATAGCACAGTTTTTGAGGGGTAACTCAGCTCACTTCATCCCACAGTCCTATGGTCTCTACTGAGCCAGTTACAAATAAAAGCTGCGTTTCAAAATGGTACAGTTACTTGCCAAAGGGAGAATTATTTTTCTAACATTCAGGGCCTTCTGTTGCAGATTCTCCTCTTGTAGCTTGATTTAGGTTTTGTCAGCCTCCCAGTCTGCCACAGATACTTTCATCATCACTAGATGTGCTAGGTCATTAAACCAGAGTGGCACAGCTGCTTGCCTGGCCAGCTAAAGAGCTCTCCTCTCATTCTGGATATCTTTGGGGTCATGGAACACACACAGATACGAAATATGTCAACTCTAAACAGACATATACCAAAAAAAAAAAAACATTCCAAAGGATTGTACCTCTTTCTTGCAGGCAACAGGGTCCATGAATAACTATTTGTTTTTTCATCTGAAGTAGAAATCTTGATATTGCCCAGATACTTCAAAGAGATGGCAGGCCTCCGTAGCATCGAGATATTTATCTTCCTCCTCTGGTACAGTCATCTTACAAAGGCTTCCAGGCTTTACTTTTTCACTTCACATTATCAGGATGCGATACATGTGGTGAACCAACATGGCTTTCTGTGAAACAGTGATATGGACAAATTTCCTTTAGAAAAAATAACACAGAGTTGGAAAACTGATTGCATCCTGAGGCAGAAGAGTAAGGGTATACTATTTTCCCTTCCAGGTAAGAACAAACCACCTTCGCTATTTTTTGTTTACAGAATAAAGGAGGGAAATATTCACCTGTTTAATTGCTACATAACAGATTCAAAGGGCTGTAATGATTTTCTCTAGTAAGGAGACCTTATCAAGAAAATCAAATATAATTGAATTCGCCACCTGATTAAGCTTATAATAATCCACCATCATTCTCCAAAATACATCTGTCTTCTGCATTAATCTAACTAGGGATGTGATAAGAATCATTAATCTTCATCTTTCAAGCCTTTCATGGCAGTATTAATATCTACAATTTCTGCAAGGATACAGAGCTGATTTTGACTTACTCTATGGAAGAGAAAGGAAATTCCAAAGGCTTCCATTTTAGCATTCCTACCATAATGGGATTTACACCCAGTGGTCTTCAACCTACAGCAAAATTGTGATGCAATAAAATATCCTTATAGTTCTTTTTTCTTTCCCTTCTGCGCCTTACTCCAGACTTTATAGTCTTAATGCCTGATTTCTAACACCTTTCTATAAGCAAATCCTGAGTTCTATCGTTTGCCCTCTGAAACATATTAATGTCCAAATAAAAAAGAAAGATCATAAGCTTCAAATATAACCAACAGAATTTCTAATTGTAAACCTATCACTTCCTGAATCCTGTGAGACTTTGCCCACATGACTTAATTTCTCTAAGCTTCAGTTTTTTCCTCTATGAAAGGATTGATACCTTATCTATAGACTTACGAGGTAAAGTCACTGAACACAGTAGGCACTCATAGTAACCACAGGGTTCTAAAGCACATGGTGTTCTCTTTGCCTAAAATACTTCAATTCTCCAACCCTTCTACTCTTCCTTTAGATTTCCATGGAAAACATTTTCTGTTCCTTTTCTTTGCTTAGGTCAAATTTCCCTTGTATGTATGTTCCCATAACACCACCTCTCTCCCATTTCCTTCCAGTGTTTATCTTGGATGTTATTTTATATTAATTTTATATTGATATGATTCATGCCTGTCTTTACCATGGTTCTGTATTCCCCTTGAGGGAAAGCCAAGGCTGTTTTTGCTCATCTTGGTATTTCTAGTGCTTAACATAGGGCTTGACCATTGTAGGCACTTAAAATTAGTTGAATAAATGAATACACAAGGCAACAACCAATGAGCACTTCCTATTGGTAATACTACATGTTATGTGCTTTGTGTCCACTACCACATTTAATACCCATTAACTTGATACCCAACAGCCCTCGTATTTATTATAAATTTAGGAATGTATCATTTAGAGAACATTAAATTCTGAGGTTTTTTACTGTCTTCCTCATTGGTCTGGGTATCCCTCTTCCTACAATATCTTATAATATATTCAAAATCTCAGGATCACGTTATAATTTGTCTGTGCATTCAAGACCTCCAACACAACACAGTTGATTCAGAAACTCTGGTCTGCATCAGAAACACCTGAGAGCTGGTTTAACATTTCCCCCAAACACAGAGATTTTAATTCTGTAGTTCAGGAGTGGGACCCAAGCCTACATGTTAATACACAATACCTCAGGTGACACTGATGCTAATACAGAACCTGTAGATATATCACTTCAGAATGTGAGATTTTGGAACTCCGAGCTAGGGAAAAATACAAGTGGTAGAATTGAAATGTTCAATAGTAAACCACAAAGAACTTCAAAGTTAGGGGAAAGAAATTCTGCCTCTTGGAGGCTGACCTCTAGCGTTCTAAAGTGAACAAGTGTCCCAGGTGGTCAGAGATTGTTAACTAGTGTAACGATAAGCAAAGAAACTATATGCATAACGATAACTAGTATAACGATATGTGTCAACACTGAAAGCTTTAAATATATATACTGAAAAGTTGGCCTCACAGACTGAGAAATCTTGATTTGGTTACATGAAAGAAGCACAAGACTTATTTCTGCGAACCGTCTTACATTTATGCCTAATTACCATGGGCCAAACAATATTCACGTATACCCCTAAATATGTGTTGGAGTGCTTCTGTTGTAAACTTTCATGTGATTAGAGCAAGATCGGTGGATCTCAGTCTTTTTAGTTTACTGTCCTAGAACCACAATCATTTGATCACAACTTTAAAACAAATAGTAAAAGTATGGTTAACGTAACATATTTAGATTTATTTTGGTGATTATATTTGGCATTGTTCCTCTACCCTACTAGAAAGAGACAACTGGCATATATGTTCTAGAAGGCAATTGGGCATCTCTAAGAAAGACAATTGAGATTTTGGAGATGGGCACAGAATGATTAGTACTCTTTTAACCACTTCATAGATTGGCTCTAGCAGTGGACAAAGGATCCTTGTATGCTACACTGAAGCACCCATCTCCAGTGCTAGCATACACCCCAGGTACAGGAATGGACTTGCACTAGATGGGCTCAATAATATATCTTGCCTTTGTTTTTCATGAAGAATATCGGGGGGTTTTTTGTTTTGTTTTTGGTTTTTTTGAGATGGAGTCTTGCTCTGTCGCCCAGGCTGGAGTGAAGTGGTGTGATCTCAGCTCACTGCAACCTCCACCTCCCGGGTTCAAGTGATTCTCCTGCCTCAGCCTCCCGAGTAGCTGGGACTACAGGCACATGCCACTGTGCCCAGCTAATTTTTGTATTTTTAGTAGAGATGAGGTTTCACCATATTGGCCAGGCTGGTCTCAAACTCCTGACCTCGTGATCCACCCACCTCGGCCTTCCAAAGTGCTGAGATTACAGGCGTGGGCCACCGCGCCTGGTCTCATGAAGAATGTCAGGTTTTTTGCTTTTTTTTTTTTTTAAATGTTTGCCAAGATCTCTACAAAAAACAGGATTTTTCACTTGCACATTCAACTTGCACATCTCCTTTATTTCATTCCCTTGAATTATCACTTGAAATTATCACTGAAACAGATACAACAAAACTTAATGGAGGTAAAAATAAATATATTATCAAATAAAAGAAAATTCCAACCTGATTTTATAGATTTTAAGTTTCAGACAGCTCTTTAGTACAAGATAAATATTATATTGATATACGTAATTGTTAAGATAACTCAGATTGACCATAGTTGAGTCATCAGCTCTACACTTTACTAGCTGTGTGATCAGAAGCAGTTTCTTAACTTCTCCAAGACCTAGCACATTCGTTAGTGAAAAGGGATAATATCTATTGCATGTTATAAGTTTCATGTAAGCATGTCAAGAGTATTCTGAAGTATACCTGGTACGAGGTAGATATTTAAGAATTATTACTTTTTATTATTACTAGTCATCATTGACAGCAGGATATATTGAGAAAATTTATGATTATGAGGATATAAACAAGTACCTTAGATTATAGCTACAGTTGTTTATAAACTCTATTTTCAAGTCTATCTTTTAGATTCTGATACTTTCCTTTTTTATTTCAATTGCTAATATTTTAAAATTTGAAGTTAATTTACCGGTTGAATAAAATAACAAAGATTCCTTTTGTTCCCAGTTTCTTGTGGCTCATGCTTGTTTTGGTGCTTTTTGGAGGAGGGAAACTATTGTGATGTTGACATGGTAGCAACACTCTCAACTGAGGGTCCATCAGTCATTTTTCCCAATGTGAAAAGCTGAACCTAATCCACACAGCTATCATTTAGCATTCTCACCTATCCAGTGAAAAATTAGAGGATGGAAACTTGCTATTTTTCTGTTTCACAAATAAAACCAGGCTAGTAAAACTGTCATCAGGTGACTTTTCTCAGAAAAGCATTGCTGTCATCCCAAAAGTCAATTGAATTGTAAGCAGAAAACATTCTCATTGATTTTTGCAGGACAAAGCAGAATAACTGGGGACAAAGCAGGCCAGGAGTTGACAAATTAGGAAGAAAATTGAACTGTAAAATAAGCATCCATGAATTCACATTAGTGCTGCCTTTGCTTTATTGAATAAACACAAAATGATTTAGGATTTGATTTTATTGTTACATATCTAGCTAAAACTTGATTAACACAAAAGTATTTAATTCAGAGTTCCTAACTCTTATGATGCTAACTTTGAATTTAGAATTATGGGTAAATGCCCAAGAAAGCTCTCTGTCAGCCACGGTTGCAATATTAGAAGACACTCATGTAGCATGGCATTTTTTCCAGTAACTCAATTTGCATTACTTTGGATATAAGTGGGAATCATGATTTGACTCACATTGAAATGAAGGACAGGAATGGCAGGGCAAATAATAGCGCTAAGTACAGAAACAATCATATCATATCTCACTAAAACTTTAATTTGGAGCTGGGCGTGGTGGCTCATGCCTATAATCTCAGCACTTTAGAAGACTAAAGTGTGTAGATCACCTGAGGTCAGGAGTTCGAGACCAGCCTGGCCAACATGGTGAAACCCCATCTCTACTAAAAATACAAAAATTAGCTGGGTGTGGTGGCGGACACCTATAATCCCAGCTACTTGGGAGGCTGAGGCAGGAGAATTGCCTGAACCCCAGAGCTGGAGGTTGCAGTGAGCCAGGATCACGCCATTGCACTCCAGCCTGAGCAACAAGAATGAATGAAATTGCGTCTCAAAAAAAAAAAAAAAACAACTTTCATTTGGCAAGATAACACCGCAAATAAAGTATTTAAAGACTGAGAAATACATTTATGACTAAATAAGTAATGACATCATACATGGGAAGAATGTATTGCATTACCTGTTTCTTCCTTACAGTATCTCTTCACTAGCTTTTATTCATTGGAAAAATGTTTTGGGTGAAATTCCTAATGGAAAGTGCTTACATTTATACTGTTCTGAGTAATCTTTTACACTGAGTTAGATAGATTCATCTTACAAAAACATCTTATTTGAATAGATATCCTTTTAAAAGAAAAAGTCAGGAATTCTAAGGGCAGCTAGAAGTTAAAAACTGCAATAAATTATAACTAGAAAATAAAGAGTAAACTTATATGAATAACAAAAAGAGTAATTTTTCTTAAAACTTGGAAGTTTTTCACCAAAATATGTCTGAATTATAAGTAAAGGATGCTAAAAAAATTTAAGTCATAATCCCTAATGATCTTCATGAGAAATCTCATAGATCTAATCATAAAACATAAAGAGGTCTATGGATGGGAAAATTTATGTAAAAGATAAAGAAATTATTAAGTGTTATGGTAAAAGGCCATATAATTTAGTAGAGAAGTGAATTGAAACAATATGTAGGGACTCAGCAAAATTGTGATAGCCCTAAAGCATTATTTTAATAAATATCTTAAACAGTAAAAATAAATTAAATTCTAGGAATAAAAAATAGAAATGAGCTGGGCATGGTGATATGTGTGCCTGTAATCACAGCTCTTTGGGAGGCTGAAGCAGGAGAGTCCTGTGAGCTCAGCAGTTCAAAGCTGCAGTGAGCTCCAACCTGAGCAACAGAGCAAGACCCTGTCTCAAAAAAAAAAAAGAACAAAAGAAAAAACATCTCCCCTTATTCGTGACAATGAAATTGGGAAACAACATAAGATGACAGTGCCATATACTTAGCAGAGCACTATATGAATTAGCAAGCTCAATAAATATTTCAGTACCAAGAAAATTTATATAGAACTACAGGCATAAACCTATACATAAAACACTCTTATCTGGACTAATAAAAAATGTTTACTAGAATGAAAATTATTACCTATATTGTAAGTATGCCTTTCACTATGTGGGCCTCTGTCATTTGATAACACAGATAAATCAACTATCTAACAAAAGTTTTCTTGTTTTGTGTGTGATTAGAACTATACACAATATAAATTTTCACTTAAAAATAAAAATGTGTTAAGCCATTGGTGCCTACCAGTATTTTTTTTTAACTACAAATGTCTATTAATCGACTATTATATGCCAGGGACTTTTCTAGATGCTATAGATACAGCAAAAAACAAAACCCATTAAGCAATGTAATTTATATTCTAAGGGGGAGAGAGTCAATAAACATATTTTCAAATATTGACAGATACACGTTTTGAAGAAAAATAAGGCAAGGTAATGGGGAAAAGTCATGGGGTGCTGTTTTCCATTGGGAGACTAGGGAATTCCTCTCTGAAGAGGTGATATTTGAACAGATAACTGAAAGTGAAACTTAGGGAGCAACACCAGGTAGGAGGCTGTAGTCATGGCTCTGGAAGAAATATCTGCTAGTGCATTGGCAGATGCAGTGTGGCAAGACAGAGAGGCTGAGCTGGTTTCAAGACAGATTTACATTAGATAGGCGTGCCGGCGCGCACCTGTAGTCCCAGCTACTCTGGAGGCTGAGGCAGGAAAATCGCTTGAATCCCAGGAGGCGGAGGTTGCAGTGAGCCGAGATTGTACCACTGCACTCCAGCCAGGGCAACAGAGCAAGAGCCCATCTCAAAAAAGACAGATTTACAGCATGGGAGAAAAGTACTTAAAACTATCATTCTACTGACATTTACCTCAATTTTCTTCTTGAAAATCTAATGCAAATTTCAAAAGGGGACGAGGGAAAACTTTTACATGCAAATCATGGAATTTAAAACAAATGAACTATCTTTAACATAGCCGAGAAATCAAATCCCCAAAGGCTCTAAGGAATGCCAAAGGAGACAACTTAATTTTCCTCTCATCTTCAACAGAAGACTAAAATCGGTGAAGTCACGATCAAAATACTTAATAAGAAAAACTGTATAAAAGATGGAGACAATTACAGCAATGTAAACTACTACTATTAGTGGTAATATTAATTGTTCTAGAGAGAGAGTATAGCATGCAGTTACCTTATAATTTGTGATGCAAACTGTGTACAACAAAAGATAGGGTAATTTGCTTTATGGTGTTAACCACAGCAAACAATCACAGGGTTCTCAGAGTTTATTTGCAATAATTACACATTTTACTCAGAATGTTGCTTTAAATTCATTAGGCTTAGCTTATAGTTTCCATGAAATGTTAAACTCTTGTACATCAAAAATAAACACCATTTACTTTACCTTATACCTAATGTAGTCAATAGCTGAGAACCTATACATGCTCACACACAAATGGCTCAGAAATCTTAAAGGATAATGAAAATGTGTTATAAACTTAGTTTATTGTCTTAGCAGGATAGATGGATATATGGAACTCAATTGGTGCCCAGATAGTAATCGCTGTTTTTTTTTTTTTAATTCTCTAATCCGAGACTCTATATATACAAAGTTGAGAGGTAAAAGAGGCAGCCAGCAACAAGATTAAGCTTTGAAAAATTGTGAAGCAAATACTTCAAAGAAACTACATGTTTTCCCTGGAACACAGCATAGTGCTTAGCTGGCAAGTTGTCAGCCAACAAAAAGAAATTCAGTGTTATCATTTATGACCAAGCACACACCATGATAAAGAGAAAGGAATCAGAGTGAATAAACAAATGATCCTAAAATGCTTATGACAATTTGTAGCAGCACTTTAGGACTGGAGCAGCCTTGCAGCATTCTTCTTTTCTAACAACCGTTTGTTGCCAGCCCCCTGAAATAAGCAATGAGCCTTATCGGTATTACTAAAAGCTGAACAAATGAAAGAAAAATAGGAAACCTCACTAAATGCTGCCAGCAGCTTCAACTCATTATGAACATTCTCATATAGCAACCAATAATCCAATAATGATATTGTTTCCAATAACGCAGCTAAATATACCTCCTTGCAAATAATTATGGCTTGACACTCTATAAATCTGTTGCATAGAGAATTTTAGTTCAAACATCTTAATTTTGTTAATATTTTATAAAATTTGACCATTAAGTAAAATAGATTAGTACTATAAGAAACTGTACACAATAGCATAAAGTACCTGAAGTGTTCATCTTTTTTTTTTTAATCTGTAGACTGCCCTTCTATATCTACCCACCTGCCAATGTTGCAACTAAGCTTTGCTTATTGTCCTAACTCACCTGAGTCCCTCAGAAACATATTTTTTCCTATAGATTTGTTTTCTTGGCCTCTTTCTTCTCCTCAACACCCTCTAATACACATTCATGCTATTTTTGAATTTGATGTTTTGTTTGTCAGGTCTGTTGTATCAAACAAGTTTAAACTCTCTGAACCCTTTCTACTGTTCTCCCACAGTTCACTGCCCCAATTTTTTTTTCCATTTTTTTCTTCTTAATTTCCCTCATAGGGAAACTTTAACTTAGTAAAAACCGTCAACGATATTGACTATAAGGAAGAGTAACTATGTATTAGTCTGTTTTCATACTGCTATAAAGAACTTCTCGAGACAGGGTAATTTATAAAGGAAAGGGGTTTAATTGACTAATGGTTCACCATGGCTGGGGAGGCCTCAAGAAACTTACGGCAGAAGGTAAAGAGGAAGCAAGGCACTGTCTTCACAAGGCAGCAGGAAGAAGTGAATGCTGGAGTAACTGCCTAACACTAGTAACCTAGTGAGAGCTGACTCGCTATCACGAGAACAGCATGCGGGAAACTGCCCCCTTGATTCAATTACCTCCACCTGGTCTCTCCCTTGACAGGTGGGGACTATGGAGATTATGGAGATTACAATGCAAGAGAAGATTTTGGGTCGGGGAGCACAGCCAAATCTTATCAACTCGCAATCCATGCAATAGACTGTCAGGATTTCGGTTGAGTTTACAGTGGTAATGGTATGTGCATGTTGGTGTTCACGAATACTACTAGTCAGGAGAGAAGGATATAGAAAGATTCACATGTTAGCTCCATGTATAGTGAGATAACATTGTAAAAGGACACATGTAACACATGTTGAGGAGGGGATGGGTGGTACTATCAGGAGGAAAATTTTTTATACAAGGAAGAAATGGTAGCTAGCCAGACATAAGAAAGGCAGGAGATTACCCTCCCGCCAGCCCCCAGTCCCTCCCCTCCAATGCCCGCATTTACCTCATTTACACACACACCGGGAATGTCAGGCAACCATCAGGTGATGGGTCAGGCAGTTGGTAACTATCTCTCTCAAATAGTAATTAGTCTCAGCCAGCGCCAAGGAAAGTCAGCCTCCCAACAGATAGAAAAAACCTGAAACTGGTGATCAGCACTTCTTGATAAGATCTCACGAGTTGGGCAAGTGAACTCAAGTATGCACATTAAGAGGCAAAATGGTGCAGTTTAACTGGTGTATGACCTTCTAGGAACTATTTGGCTGGTAGGAGAAGAACGCCTCAAGTGAGCATGCATGCAACTCCAATAAACACGCTGTGCATGTTCCCTCCCCAGTGCTAGCAGGCCACTGCTCATGCAAACAGCCCACCCTAAGGGAAGAATCAGGGGAGAAGGGATGCAAGACCCTGGAAGCATGCCAACATATGAAACCCCAAGTCAAAGGTCAAACTATGCACTTGATCTCTCAAGTCACCTGCTTGGCCCTCTTCCAAGTGTACTTTACTACCTTCCATTCCTGCTCTAAAGCTTTTGAATAAATTGTTACTCCTGCTCTAAAATTTGCCTCAGTCTCTCCTTCTGCCTTATGCCCAAGAATTCAGGTTGCTGCAGACCTGTACAGATTTACCACCGCTAACAGAATGAGTAATATGTTGCTGGAGCTTGTGCTCTGTGGTAAAAGCAGATGAATTCAGAAGGAAAGAAATTCATTTTCTCACTCACTGCTGGATTCATGACTGAGATATTTATGAATATAAACCAAAAATAGAATTCTAAGCCCCCCAGCCAACTGAATGTACCCCTCCTTTCTGGCAAGGGAATTCCAAAGTAAACCTGAAACCCTAGTTCAGGCCACGATGGAAAAGGGTGATCAGACATGCCTCATTATACCTTCCTCCCTCCAGAATTCAGCACAGCTGACTGGCATTAACATTAAAAGGTCTAACATTTGTTAGACCTTCAGACTAACAAAACAGACTCTTTGTAGCAATAGGATACCAACATGATGGATAGCAGGCCCTAAAAGAAATCAAAGTATTTTAACCCAAAATATATTTCTTTTACATATTTTGAAATGGCCCTGCAAAGCTGTCTCTTGTGGGAAAAATCTACGTTCTTTAGAGAATTCCTTCCCTTTCCAGGTCTTTTCCTGATCCAGGAGAGAATTGACTAAAGAGTCTGGTGCCTTTTAAAGTCTGATAAGAAACCTTTACAATCTATTCTCTCTAAAGCCTGCTAACTGGAGGTTTCATCTGCATAATAAGGATCTTGGTCTCCACAACTCCTTATCTTCACCCAGACACTGCCTTCTATTGATTCCAGGTCTTTAGATAAACTCTTTCAACCAATTACCAATCAGAAAAATCTTTGAGTCCACCTATGACCTCAAAGCCCCCACTTCGTGTGGGGCTTTTAGCTTTTGACCAAACCAATGTACGTCTTACATGTTTCGACTGATGTCTTATGTCTCCCAATAATACATAAAAACGAATTGTAGCCTGACCACCTCAGGCACATGTTTTCAGGATCCGCTGGGATGTGTCATGGGCCAGGGTCACTCGTATTTGGCTCAGAATGAATATTTGACTGAACAGTCAAATATTTTACAGAGTTTGACTCTTTTTGTTGACAATAATAAACTTGACACAAGAGCTTTCAAAAATACAGACCCAAAGAATCAGGACAACCTGTGTATTTTTATGCTAAGTCTGATGAAGTGGACAGTAGTGCAGAAGTATAATTAGAAAAACAACATAAGATCTAATTCTAATAAACTTGGAGGAACTTAGGGAGCCCTGTGTGTTCAGATTCTTTTCTGTGTCCCAGTGTCTTCAGAGATAAGAATGTTCCTTTTCTCCAGGTATAGGGAGAGTCCCTCTGGAATGACCTACTTTAGAGGAAGGTCAGAGAAGTCTTCTATGGTCTACACCAGGGGAGAGAGGATGGGGAGTCAGAGAGACTTTGCTGCTTCTACTCTTTCCTCAAATGCCATGGTACCATATTGTGGGGTAGCATGTCCTGAGCATTATCATATTGAATAAATATTACTATATAAATATGATTCAGAAAGCAAGCAATGTTTTGGTCAGCAAGGGACTTGTAGTTAAGGCATAATTTCTGGAAAGGACAATGAGATCATGCAGGAAAGGAAAGGGTTTATTCTATACACATTTTAAGAAAAACTGAGCCCATGAACTCAGGAGTGTCTGTTTGGTACTTGCCTATCGACTTTCCCACAAATTTAATCTATCAAATCTTGGGTAGAATTAAGTTTTTAATAGTTCCATGGTGCCTCCCAGGCCTGTCTCTTGTCATCCATCTGTGGAAGAAACCCTAGAGAAGGAAGGCTCAGAGAATCTACAAGTGTGATCATATTTCTTTTTTTTTTTTGAGACAGAGTCTTGCTCTGTTGCCCAGGCTAGAGTGCAGTGGCACGATCTCAGCTCTCTGCAACCTCCACCTCCCAGGTTCAAGCAATTCTTCTGCCTCAGCCTCCCGAGTAGCTGGGACTACAGGTGTGTGCCACCATGCCTGGCTAATTTTTTGTATTTTAGTAAAGATGGGGTTTAACTGTATTAGCCAGGATGGTCTCGAACTCCTGACCTCGTGATCCACCTGCCTCGGCCTCCCATAGTGCTGAGATTACAGGCGTGAGCCACCACACCTGGCCCATATTTCCTTCTATAAACAGATTGACCATATCACATATTGTTTGAATGAGGAAATTTTTTAGAATGACAAGGTGAAATATAAACAATTAAACTAGGATGATAACCATAAACTACAACCATCCTGGGCAAACTGCAACACTTGTTGACCCTATTTTTAAGATTCTAGAATTTCTAGTTTCTAGAACTAGTTTGCCTAGGTCCTTGTACATGTTATCCTCTGAAAGTTGCCAATCATAAGTGTTGCCCATGGCTCCTGGGAACTCTATGGTAGTGTGGCTTGCTATGAAGAAGCCAGGTACCCCAGCCCCCTCAGCAGGGGAAAGGGAGAATGATATAACAAAATTAAATACAAGAGCAATGAAGATCTGTGCCGTACTTCTTGTCTGGATCCCTGGAGACAGATGTCTTGTAGGTGTGAGTCGTCCTGGCATGGGAATAGTCTAGAGATGACTGCCTAGGATTTCAGAAGCAGATTGAACTTAGAAGTAGCCCTACCACTAAGCTTCCTTTTCCCCAGAGTTGTATGAGAAAACACCTACATTTTTCAGTGTGTATAGGAATTAGTTGCAAAAATAAAAGCCAAGAGACTCCCCTCCTCCACCTTCTCTTTCATACGCAATTCTTCCTAAAAATTTCTCAGCTGTATCTTCTCTCCATCCTTTCTTCCATGGTCTCTGCTCATGCCCTCACATTCTCTCCCCTGGACCATTCCCATGGACTCCTGGCAGGTTATCTACCTCCAGCTCCCATCCCACCCCACCCCTGCAAATCCATTCCCTCAAATCCCACCAAGTGATACATGTGGTACCAGAAATGACTGTGGCACTGCACAGATTAAATGGCTTTAGGGAGCATCCATCCCTACATTACAAAAGGCAAGCTCCATCATGTGGTTCAGAAGTGCCTACACACACTGAAGGTGATCTAGCTTCTGCTAACTTACTCCTTGTCTGCTTTCATGTAACCAACAAACTACATCCGTCATTTGTGGTTGCCCTTCCACACATAATGCTGTAGTCCCTTGTGCTTTTTACTCCTACTGGGCCTCTGCCTGACACCCTCCATCCTTTGACACCTTCAGGCTCACCCCTGCAGTAGCCTTCTCAGCAAAGCCACTCCTAATAACACCCAGTACAGCTTTCTGTCTGCGCTTCTGACATTATATTAAACTGATCTCTTTATATGCCTGTTTCCATTACTAAATCAGGAGTTCTTTACTGACAAGAAATTGCTTTTATTTGTCCCTGGTTGCAATATCAATATATGTTCATTGATGCTGAATATATATTGTACTAATAATAATATATATTAATATTATTAATATATTAATATTAATAACAACTGAAATTATATTGTATTTAGCACATAATTAGATATAGTATCAACAGGTACTATATGCTCTGCAAAAAAAAAAGAAAATACCCTCCAAGTTTCTTTCTGAAAGTTTTCCTTTTCTTTCCTGTGGGAAAGTGGCCAAGGATTATTCTCTAAATGCCCTCTCTAAGGCTAGCTTATGTTTGTTTGCTGTTCTATTTTTTTATGTTTCTATGTTTGACTGCAGGCTAAGCAATTTTATGGCCCCGTTTGTCCCAGTAGAACATGTGTACTTTTAATTCATTTTATATTCCTGAAAAAGGAAGAAACTAAATGAGTCTTCCTTGTTTTGATTAGAAAAGCACAAAAAGTCAGGGTGGGACATAGGGTTCAGTGAGAAGGAAAACTCCAAGCAATTTCCACACAAACCAAGACATTTTCTCAGATAAGGTCTACATCTGGACATTTTCCTCTTCTATCAATTGTGTTTATCAACAAGCCACAGAAATAACAAAAGAGTCACTAAAATCTGACATTGAGGAGGCAATACACAAGCAAGAGGCTCAGCTGCATCTCCCCGGTAACTGAAGGGTATATTAGTAAGGAAACACTTTTAGGAGCAGATTTGACACCCTTAGAGTTAACGTCTAGAGAAAGGGAAATGTTAAATATGATAAAAGCGTGCTGTGTCAATTAATTCTTGGGCCACTGTTCAAGAAATGTGAGCTTACTCAAGAAGAATGCACTTTCCTATTCTCCTTTCTTTTCTTTTTCATAAAAGGATAACTGCTGTTTACTGATTATGATGACAGAAGGATAGTAAAATGAACCATAGATTAGGTAAGTAAACTTCAATATCATCAAGGAATCCTTAGGGAAATGGGAGGCTTAGCATGGGAGTCCTGCTAAGGAGTGGGAGAGAATAGAGATATAAAAGACTCAAAACAGTTATTTAACCTTATGTAATCTTCCTAAAGATCAATTATATGTTTAAAAATATAGCTTTCAAGTCAGTACATGTATTTTTAGTGCCTAGCCTGTTAATGCCATGAGTAACCTTGAAGAAATATAGCACCTTCTAACTTAAATCAAAGAGCTTACAGCAACATTTTCTATGTCTATGAGCACTGTTGTTTAAAAGTTACACGATAAACGTTACCAGTGGATGTCAGAGAAGGTAAATGAGCACTATTTACTGAGATTATGTTGGTAGAATATTTCTAGAGAACAATTTGGCAATGTAAATCATAAACTTGAAAAATCTGCATATTAGATGCTCAACATCATTAATCATTAGGAAAATGCTAATCAAAACCACAATGCGATACCACCACACATTTATTAGGATGGCTACCATTAAAAAAAGAAGCAGAAAACAGCAAAATTGGTGAGGATGTAGAGAAACTAGAAAACTTGTACAATGTTGTTGAGAATGTAGAACCACTGTGGAAAACAGTGTGTGGTTGTTCTTCAAAAAATCAAAAATAGAATCATCATATGATCCAGTGATTTTATTTCTAGATATATCCAAAAGAATTATGAGAAGAGATTGGAAGCAATGTTGTCCATCTGCATTTATAGTGGCAGAACTGGCAATAGCCCAAAGGTGGAAGCAACCCAAGTGTCCACTGATAGATAAACAAAATATAGCATATACATCAAACAGAATATTATTTCAGCTTTTGGAAGACAAGAAATTCTAACATATGCTGCAACGTGGATGAACCTTGAGGACATTAGGCTAAGAGAAATAAGCCAGTCACAAAACGACACAAATGGTATGATTCCACTTATATGAGGTACCTAGAATAGTCAACGAAGTCATAGAGGCAGAAAGTAGAATGATAGTTGTCGGGGGTTGGAGAAGGGGGAAGGGGCAGTTAGTGTTTAATGGAGACAGAGGTTCAGTATTGCAAGATGAAGAATCCTATGGATGGATGGTGGTGATGGTAGCACAAAAATTTATTTAGGGCCGCAGAACTATATAGTTAAAAATTATTAAGTGTTAAATTTTATAAGTATTTGACCACAATTTTTTTAAAAAAATTTTAATGTGTATTTATCTTATGTTTATGGGATTTATCCTTATAAAATCATCACCCAAAGGTATAAATATTTCCACAACAAAATGTCTTTACCTTGTTTATAATGGGCAAAAATTAGAAATAACCCAAATATTTACCAATAGAAAATTAATTGCATTACTGTATATTCGCACATGGAATGCTATTCAGCCATTAAATAAAAGTACTTGCACGTATATTTATTAACATCAAAAGATGACATGATACAGTGAGAGAAAAACAGACATGTTTCAAACAACACGTATGATGGGATCTCATTTTGTAAGTACAGAAAAATGCACACACAAACACCTCCCTCTCTATACACACACACACACACACACACACACACACACACGGAAAGATATACATTATAAAGTAACACTGGAAGTAATTTTATTGGATGATGGGTTATGAGTAATTTTTCTATTTTAAGATTTTTTTCTTGTGAAAACTTTTTTCAAATATGAGCACTTATTTGGATATTTTAAAAATATAAAGTTATGGGTTTTTTTTGAAGTTATTACAATTGGAAAGTCTCATTCACAAAGAAATCAGAAACTTTAAGGCTTAAAAGGTAATCTGAAATAAGTAAGCTAAGGAATCTACTGGTTATTTTCCAATATTCCCCTAGATTCATAGCAGAAACCCAAAAGCAATGAATTTTACACAAATCTTGTCACTGAGTTTTCAACACATATATCTGTTTCATGCATTTTTTCATCCTGGCGGTATTCTTCTGAAAAGCTTATGCCTAATGCTGAGAAAATAATTACTCTTGTGCCTGCAAATAGATAAATGACACAGTCCTGACCCTGTAATAATTTGGTGTTCCGCGGGCTTTCCTCAGCTCCTTGAAAGACTGGCATCCTGTAGAACAGCTCTTTACCAATTCATTCCCTTTTTCCAGTCCGAGCACTGCTAGAACAGATTGTCTCCTATGGTGTAAACCCAATTGACATTTGATTCACCAGCTGGCAGCCACCCAACCCTATCTGGACAAGCAGGTCTCACTAAATGAAGGACTTCAATTTTTTTTTTTTTTACAGTGTTTATCAGCTGTTTTCAAGCTGTTGAAATAAACTTGGCAATACCACTCAAAGTAATCTCTCCCTCCTCTTCCCCACCACCACTGTCCTTTGAAACACAGCTTCCATTCTGTGTTGAGGTTTATTTATCTTCCAGCCATGGTGCCTATGAGGCCTATAGAAGTTATCAATCAAACCAAATTTATGAAGTTCTTTTGTGGAAGCACTGCAAGCCGTTGGACAAAAATCAATGGAGAAATAAATAATGGGGAAACAAATGTTTAAGCTCAATTAAATTAAGCAGTTTATAGTTCCACCTCAATGTGTAAGCATAGTTAGAGAAATGGCTTAGGAGAAATGCAGCCAGTCTACTGACTTGTTTTCAAGTTGCCTGCTCTGAGAATCCAGTTTCAGTGTGTCAGAACTAACAACAGCAATAGCTAGTTTAACGGACAAGAGAAATTAGATTTAAAAAAGAAAAGAATTTCTGCCTCCACTTTCGCATTCTGGGAGAAATGAAGAATTGACTTAAGGATTGACTATTTTGTTGAGTAAAAGTCATTAGGGTTTTTTAGACGTGTGAAGATAGACCAGGAGCTTAATCTCAATTAAGATCAGATTGTTTTGTATAATAAAGAAACCAAATTTGCTCCGAGGCAGCTGGGGAAACAGGAAAAGGGTAATGGCTGAAAAGCCTAGGAACATGGAGGCAAAAAAGATCATAGAAAAAGGTAACAGAGATAAATCCCTGCTACCAGTGAGACCCGGGAATTTTTAAGAAAAGTGATGTCATGTATTGAAATTCTGCTGTATTGCTGTGTTCCCCGTATATTACTCCCATCATGTGTACATGTCTGTTAGACACAGCAGTATTATGTGAAAGATGGTCTGAGGAGTGAGAGGAGTATCCTGTGTGAAGCTTTCTGGAAATAACAGCAAGGAGACCAGTTGTCAGGAGACAACAGAGCAGCAAGCTGTGGCATGGGCCAGCTCAGGAAGGGACATAATTCAAATCCCACCCCCCCCCAAATCTACCAGAGTCTAGATACAACCCTTAGATGAGCAGGGATTTCCAGGTGGCAGCTCTGTGGGTTCCAACATTGTGTGAAGCAAGTACTCTGTGTCATGTAGTTTATATCATCACTTCAAGGTAGGTATTATTATGGTTCTTTACTTGGGGATGAGAAAACAGAGCCATGAAGAGAGAATTAAATAACTAATCCAGGGTCACTTGGCAATTAACTGACAGAAGGAGCAGAGAATCAGAGCCCAGGAAGGTCTGACTCTCATCTTGCATCTATCCACCAAGACTCTCTCCTTCTCCCTAACACCCATGAATGTTCGGGGATTCCTCTACGCCTGACTTAGTGCCATTTGAAACTTACTGTTTAATGGCAGAGCCACCACATGCAGAGTATAAAGTCATCATTCCACCTTGCTTTAGCAAATGAAAATGTCCCCATATGTCACCAGAATCCAGTGACCAGTCTGTAAATCTATGAGGATAGGGTCATGTCCCTTTTCTATCTATGTCTCCCCATCAGCTATTTTCCCCATGACAAAAGCTGTGCTCCAAATTGCTTATTGAATAAAAGACTAGCACATAAAGGAAAAGTTTAATCTCACCATTTTAAACTGAATACCCATGCCTAATCTTTCCTTGATCAGCTCTAGAAGAGGAATTTCACATTAAATATAACTGATAAAGTTCACTTTAAAATAGGCTTTTCTTGACTTAAAATATTAATACAAAGTAATCCATGCTCTTATAGAAAAATTAGAAATTTCAGATAAGCAAAGAGAAAAAAAATGAAGCTATCCATAATCCCAGGGCCTAGAGATAAATCGTTATTAATGCTTTGACATGGAGTGCTATTCACCATGAATAATGCTGTGTGAACTGATGCCCTGTTTGAAGAACCATCAGGCATACACTGAGATTTGAACTGACACCACCGATGTCATCATCATCGTCACAGCTGTGTGGACTGATACTATGCCTTTCAGGAGAAGATTTTGGAATCACCACAGGAAACAAACAGTAACAATAGCAGCTTAAAAGTTTCTGTAAACAGAACATGTTTTCTGGTTCTTTCTCTACAAAGTTTTTGGAAGTTATAAAAGCCCTTTTGGACTGACTAAACCTATAGCTTTCATAAACATTTTAGAAGAAAGAGGGACTCTCCCACCAGCCTCCTCCCCACCAAAGATTTACTGCATTTGCTGCTAATCTAATCATAGAAGTGATCAAATTAGACTGTATTTGAAAAATAAGGCTGTGTTTTATTTGTACTTCAGGCTGGACTCATAACATAAATTATACTACAAGGATGACTGTAATACATCTTTGCAATTTAGCTGGCTTAATTTATATACTGATATGTCCCAAGCGTATAGAGGGTACCTGGTTCATAGCAAATAATTAACTCATTTGAAAAAGTCCTTGGAAGGGGAATTGCTACCCCTAAAGGCTCAGCTTTAATGCTTAAATTCATATTGTCAAAATACTCAAAATGAGACCTGCAATCAATGGTAAGGTCCTTGTAGGTGAATGGCTCCAATTTACTTCTCTAATCCTCAATTTTATTTTTTCTCTCATTGGGTCCCTGAGGCTCCACATTCACCATCAACAGATAAACAACTATAAAGATATTTAGGAGGTCTCCCAGCTAACTTTTTAAGAAATTATTTTCAAGGACATCTATAGCTATTTCATTTTAATAGCTACTGTGTCAAGTACTCTACACTCATTATCTCATTATCTGATCCTGATAACTGAATGTTGTTATTATGTCTACTTTACAGACTAGGAGCTGAGGCTCAGACAGAGTAAATGACTTGCTTAAATTTATATAGCCACAAAGTAGCAGAGCCTAGATTAAAATGCTAGTATATGTTATTTTAAAACCCATCCTCTTGATGAAAAATTCTGGAGACCTACTGTTTAGCGTGGTGACTATCATTAATGGCAATGGACTGTATACTTTAAATTTGCTAGGAGACTAGATCTTAAAAAAATAAGTATGTGAGGTGATGGATATGTTCTTTAGCTTGATTCAATTGTTTCTCAATGTAAACATATATCAAAATATCACATTGTATGCTGTAAATATATGCAATATTTATTTGTCAACTCTACCTTAATAAAACTGGCAGTGGGAAGGGAAGACATCCTTTCAACTGCTACCTGCCACATTTGACAAGGGACTTGTAAGACACAGATGCCTTCAAATGAAGGGAATGGAAATTTGAACTTTTACCATGCTCTGATTTTTATCAGATGCTAAGTTGTGTCCCTTGATCACAGTGACTCCCTACAAGGCGGACCTTCAAACAGTAACCTAAAGGGAAGAGGCTCAACTGAAGCCCTGCAGTTTATCAACAGCAGGCAGGAGAGCATTCCACCAGGTGACAAGGATGCTCCAAGAACCGGGGGCACAGAAATGGTCTCTGAACTTCCCAAGTATAACATGATGATTTTTGGAGAAATATTTTTTCCTACCAAAATATTCAACTGCTAAAATGATTGTAAATTCCAGCTTGACCCTAGGGTGTTTAGCTACATTTATGAAGCAAGAAGTTTCAAATAAAAAGAAAATTAAGTCTGACTATGCTACAGCCTTTTTTGTAGGAAAAAAATTTTATTCAATCATGTAATTGGTAATTAATATTTGGATGGGTTAAAAGAACACTGTTCAATTTTAAGGATAGCTTTATTTACTGATTGAGAAAAAATGAAGTTACATTCTGGAATATAAACTAAATATATTTTCTATACAGTAGCTTGAAGCATAAATAGAGATTGTATGGCATAAACGCCATACAGCAAAGTTTTTGTATAAACTTCTTGTTCTCCTCACTGAATAATCCTGCTTCTCCTTTTTCTGCTCAAGTTATGTTGATCTCTTCTGGGAAATTCAGTTTGCTTGGGTCAGGTCAGCTGCAGTTTGAACTTTTTTGTAAGAGTCCACAGTCAGCTTCTACATATGATCTTGTTCTGTTTGCTTTATGCCTTTTTCTTCCTGCCTTAATGATCTGCATGTCTGCCCAATAATTACATATTCCCCTAAATGGAAAAAAAAATTCTGCAATGCTAGACATAAGTCCCATTTTTTCATTTGAGCCCTCAGTGCTATAATTCTCTATAAATTCTTCCTAGTTTAAGAACTAGCTAGTTAAGTAATTAGTTAACAATATAGAATATAAAGGCTCAGATACTTTTGATATATTATTTCTGTTATCAATATGAGCTGTCCGTTTTTGCACTTTTAGTCATTTTCATCCTGAATTTATTGTATCTATCATCTCAATTACTCTACATGCTTTCTTTTTATAAACAGTTGCCTCATACATAAATATCTACTTTTCTGGAAACTTCTGAGGCTAAATTTTTAAGTCTGCAAATCTGTTGTTTAATAAACTTAATATACTATCATGTATTGCGATTACCAATATGTTTAGATTTATTCCTCTCTTATTTTGTGCATCCAATTTTCCATGATTCTTTTTCATTATCTATCTTTTGTTGGATTGCTCTAGATACTGTAGTCTGGCTCACTAAACTCTGATTCCATCCCTCCTCTAGCTTGCCTTCCCGTATAGAGTTTGTCACCCTGGAAACTGTGTTCTCAATCTCCCAGAATATGGATATTTACATGGGACCTTAGCTCTACCAAGCAGATGTTCCCACATGAGGCTCAGGACAGCAAGGTGCAACCACAAGGGAAGGCCAAGTGCAGAGAGGTGATGTTTGGGCAAGCACAATGAAAGGGGTACCACATTCCTCTGGGGGCTGCGGCAGAATTCAGTGTATGTAGTTCTTAGCATCGTAGGTGATAGGCAGCAAGTGGCTACAATTGTAGGGCCTTGATGGCCCTGTGCAGTGATTTGGGTAAGTGCCCCTGCCTCTGACTGTGTTGTTCGGGCTGTACAGCCTGTTAACCTCATTCTCTGGCCCTCCAAGAGGTTCTGTGAGCTTTCTAAAGTCCTTTTATAAATCCCTTTCTGCTTAACCTTGATAGGTACAAGGTTTTCTATGCCCTGTCACTAAGAATCCTGACTGAATCAACTTTTATGTTTGAAAACTTGTTTACATTGCCCTTGTCTTTGAATAATAGATTCACTGAGTATGAAATAAGAGGTTCAGGTACATTTTCCTTCAGGATTTTCATATTATTCCATTTTCTTCTTGCACTTGTGTATCTGTTTCTCATTGCAAAGTTAATCTTTTCCTTCTCTCTAGAAGTTTTAGCAGGTTTTTTTCCTCATTCCAAGTATTCTGAAATGTGTCTGCCATTTATCTAGGTATGAGTTGCTGTTATTGTTCCCTTTACTCGGCTTAGTACTCAATGAGCCCTCTCAATCTGACATTCAATGCCAAGGAATTGTTCTCTTATTCTTTGCATGTTGCCATCCCTCTGTTCTCTCTGGTCTTTTCTAGATCTCCTAATTGACTGATATTGGAACTTCCTGACGTTATCACATATATTTTTAATTTTCTTTTATATTCTCCATGCCTTTGTCTATTAACTACAGTGTATGTCCTATCTCTATGCTTCTCAAACTTTAACGTGCATACAACTCACCCGAGCATATTATTAAAAATGAAGATTCTGATTCAATATCATGGGGTGGAGACTGAGCTCCCTATTGCTAACAAGTTTCCAAGAAATGCCAATGCTGCTGGGCTGTAGACCGTACTTTGTAGAGCAAGGTCCTAGGTAGCACATCAGGCATGGAGGTACACAGATGAATAGTGACGAGCACGTGCTCTCCACAGTCAGACGGTGTGGGAGTCTTCCTCCACCCCTCACTGGCCAGATGACCTTGGGAAAACTGACCTAATCTCTTTGAGAACTGGATTTTCTTTCAACAAAATAGAGATCTTAGTCCCCATGCTTCTGGTTTCCTGCAGTGATCAGTGTGATTTTTAGCCTGCACAGACCATAGGAGGCATGAAACAAAAAGGACACCCTGGGCTTCTGCTATCAGGGATAAGCTTTAACGATGTGGGACAGGAAGTGTCCTGGCACCCACGTCTCTGCCCAGTGGGAAAGGCTCTATTCTCAGCTTTGACCTCAGCCATGAAGTTCTTTGAGTTGAAGGCTTTAGAACAAAACACCCACACCTGTCTCATCCCCACACAGATGCACACTCCACACATAGAATAGGAAAAAAGCATGCCCCATTTCCAGAAAGAACAATGTGCAGTGTCAGCCACATGGACAGAGAGAAAGTAAGTCATTCTGTGATTAATGTATATATTGAAGGAGTAAATTTCTGTTAAGAAATAATTTGTAAAGGCAATTATTAAAGTGGAAATCATGGAAAGTCATGAGCAGAGAATGAGGACATGCCTGATGTTTGGAGGGAAAGTTTCTTGACCTGAAACCATTTGTCACATTTGCTCTGAACGGTGGGAGTGAAAAGGGAAGAAATGAAAGGAAGAGAAAATAAGGAAGGAAATAAACATCAATTGAGTAACTCTTCATGCCAGGCGTTTTGCAAATATCATCGTGTAACACTGGGTCCATTAAGGCTGAACTGAGTACACCCCACCCCAAGTTGCCAGCCTGCAAAAAGAGTGTGAACTGCTAAAGAGGGGAGGAGCCTTACACAGCACAACGGGAGGGGGAATTGGTCCAGACGAATGTTAAAATCTTCTTCTGATACTAGAAGTTTAGTTATATGCATATTTTTGGTTATAATCTTGCTGTTGACACATACAAGAAAATGTTTGTTTACTATTTCACCGTTTAGAGGCCAACTGAAAATTTTAGTCTTGGTAATGACATTTTTAGAAACAGAGAAAGGTTGAATAACCCTTGTTAAACGAAATACAGAAAGAAAAAAAATGCAAAAAAAACACCACTAGATTCCTGAAAGAATGGATAACAGATTTTCCAAGAACAAATTTTAATCCCATTAATTTCCATGAAGTTTACTTGAAAATTGCTTAGCATTTTTTAGCTCTGCTAATGTCTTCCCAGAAGGAAGTCATGAATTATATTTGCACAAAAAGATTCTGTCCCAAACAAAGTTTGGTGAAATTTTTTCCTTGGTTAAAGATTTTTACATTTCCTTAATGAAGAAAAACCCAGAAATTTAAAACCCATTCAATATAAGGCATAATTCGCTTTGTAACAAATTAAAAGACTATTCAAGAATGGCTGCAAGCCATTTTCTCCTCTTAAATGGGGTTTAATGAGAGAGACCCCTGTCTATTTCAGCCAAAATTCAACTTTACAGAGTAGATGAAATGGTATGTGCCACCTCTTAAAGGCCTTAAGCAGGATGTTTTCTGTGTGGGTGGGCTACACACTACACCAGAACATATGTGAAGTGTCTGTCACTTAGCGTGAGCTGATATCCACATTTTGTTCTTTCTTTTGTTTATTTACCTTCCCTCTTTCTTATCTTTCCTTCCTGCCCATTAGAGCTAGACTTATTTATGACAGTATTTCAGGAATCTAGAGGTTCTCTCCAGGCTCCTGCAGTCTTCCCAACCTGCTCTCATCAGTCTCAAATGTATTTAAGAGAATACAAACCCGAAAATTCCACAGTTTTTTTTTTCCATTCTGTCACCCAGGCTGGAGTGCAGTGGTGTGATCTTGGCTCACTGCAGCCTCAACCCGCCATGCTCAATCAATCCTCCCACCTCAGCCTCCCCAGTAACTGGGACTACAGGCGCACGCCACCATACCTAGCTAATTTTCATATTTTTTGTAGAGACAGGGTTTCACCATGTTGCCCAAGCTGGTCTCAAACCCCTGGGCTCAAGCAATCCTCCTGCCTTGGCCTCCCAAAGTGCTGGGATTACAGCACCTGTAATTGAGCCACTGCACCCGGCCAAAATTCCATATTTGAAGATTAAAATGCAAGTAACTAGATGCTGTGGTATTAATGTTTGTGTCCCCCAAATTCACATGTTGAAACCATATCCCCAATTATGAGGGTATTTGGAACTGGGGCCTTTGGTAGATGATTAGGTCATGGGGACAGAGCCCTCATGGATGGGATTAGTGTCCTTATGAAAGAAACCCCAGAGAGATTACTTGCCCTTTCTGCCACGTCAGGAAACAGTGAGGAGATGGCCATCAGTGAGGAAACAGACATTGAACTTGCTGGTGCCTTGCTGTGAGACTTCCTAGCTTCCAGAACTGTGAGAAATAAGTATTTGTAGTTTATAAGCCACCCATTTCTGGTATTTTGTTATAGCAGCCTAAATGGACTAAGACACCAGGATCAAGAGCATAATGATGGAATAATTAAGTGCATAGCATAGTGCTTAGGATACAGCATTCTGTCAGACAGCTATTGAGGTATATAACAAACAACCCCAAAATTCACTGGCATGACAGCAATAAGCTTTTATTCTCATACTTATAGGTCTAGAGCTGCCTAGGGTGAAAATATCAAGTTGCAGGTGTGTAGGGAAGCTGAGGAGGCTCTGACACACGTCTTTGTGTTTTTTTGTTTGTTTGTTTGTTTGTTGTTTGTTTTTGAGACGGAGTCTCGCTCTGTCGCCCAGGCTGGAGTTCAGTGGCGTGATCTTGGCTCACTGCAAGCTCCGCCTCCCAGGTTCACGCCATTCTCCTGCCTCAGCCTCCCGAGTAGCTGGGACTACAGGTGCCCGCCACCACGCCCAGCTATTTTTTTTTTGTGTTTTTAGTAGAGACGAGGTGACCCACATATCTTTTTATCCTGGGACCAGCAGGGTCCCTGGGGTGTGTTCTTGGAGCAATGACACAAGCACCACCGCACAAGTACGTTTCAAGTATTTGCTTGTTATGTCCACTACCGCCCTATTGGCTCGAGCAAATCACATGACCAAGTCCAGCATCAATGGGACAAAGAAGTGGGAAGTGGAAAGGAGTATCTGCTAAACGATCATGCGAACTACTACAAACTATTGTCTTGTTGATATTTATTCATATCCTCGTCATATGCAAAACTGATTCATCCCCAGTTAAAGACCCACCAAAGTCTCATCTAATCGTAGCCTCATGTTTTACGATCTTGTGATTTACATCAGGTCCGAATGTAATTCGTCTTAATCCAGAGACCTCTTAATTAAAGGACAAGTTATCTGCCCCGCACAAACTGAACATACAAAAGTGGAACAGGAATAGGATAAAAGTAATAAATACTCCCATTAGAAAAAGGGGGAGTATGGGAGTCACACAACTGCATTATAGATAAGGTGAAATCCTGCTGCTCAGATGTTGCCAGATCACCCTCCTCTGAGGGTAGGAAATGTTTCTTGATGCGGCCCTGCTTCTGCTCCTGGAAGTGATTTGGTTAGTTTCCACAGCTCTGCCTTCTGGAAGTGTCTTCCTTTTCTATCATTCTCCTTGGCCACCTCAGGAGATAGCACTGGAGAATACACCATTTTTGGATATTGAGCAGTTTTCCCAGCTTGATCCCTGCCTGAGGAAAGCTGAGAGTCCTGAGATTTTTTCATATCTCAAATGATTTCAGTCTTTTAGGACAGCCTGGCAATGCTTCCTCTAATACAGCTTTCACCAAAGCATTGTAAGTTCCAAACATAGTAGGCCCCAAAAGCCATACTCATACTTACTTTTGAGATGTCTGTCTCTAGATACTCAATCACAGATATTTTGGAGGTTTCCAGGTTCTATAAAATCAAGAGTTTAATATTTCTAGAAATTCTTTTGTGCACATAAAAGGATCTAGTAGGCACCTTAATTGTTTCAAAAGTCTTGGCTTAAAGGCCTTTCAACCAGTTTTGACTTAGTCTCTAGCCTCACCCTTAGTCTTGACCTGAGTGTCTTTTTTAGCAATACCCTAAATTTGTTCTTTTCTCTGACACTAGATCACAATGGCCACATGGCTTTGGTGAGGAGCAGTTTTATTTTCTGTTTCTACTCCCACTGCTATGTATAATTTCAACATATTTATTAAACAGAACCTGATTTCTGATAGTAAGGGATGACCATCTTGTCTATCATTCTTACAAAGAATAACACTGAGAGCATATGGATCCCTCCAAATTGTAGATACTGATCTTTTGAATGTCTTCTCAGACATGGTTAGATCGAAGTTAACAAGTAGGGAATTTACAAAGTAAGAGTCAGAAATCCAGCAATAAGAGAAAATTAATGACTGCAGTTTAGGCAAAACACCTATTCTTGGCTTTGGTCTTCCCAATGCAATAAGACTAACCTAATAAAGAGCTTCAGAAAATGTTTGTGGACTAATTCACTGCAACACAGTGAGCATTACTGATGACTGAGAACAATCGTTAATGGTTATACCTGGGACCTTGGTGTGAAGAGAGCAATTAACAGCCACTCAATTAAAAAAATATGAAGGAAATGAATGTTCATAATGATTCATAATGAATGCCACACAATTATGTGAAACAATACTTTCTTACAGAATCACTGGGGGCCAGAAAATTATTCAGTGTCATCAAGCAGAACTTCCTGTCTTGACACATGAAACTGTAAAATATAAAGCTAAATAGAATTACATAAAGTCATGCTTTTTATCCTGTCTTTGCCATTCTTGGCACCCAGAAGTGGCTTCTAATTTCCTCTCAAATAAGATAAAATGTCTAGTCATAAATACCCCATACACCAACCCCATACAACTACGAATATTTCCTGAGTACACTTTTGATGATTTCTCAATTCCTTGTGGCCTCTTATAGCCCTTCGTTATCTCTGACTTTAATATGATAGCTGTGCTGCTCCATCATCCTTAGTTCTTACTTCCTTGTCTTTCAAAGCCTTGTTCCAATGCCACTTTCTCCATAAAGCCTTTCCTAATGACTCTGCTGAGAATTGTTACTACATTTTCATAGCCCTTTGTTTATCCCTCCTTTGGGAATAATAATAATCCCCAATCCTTACTAGAGTCTGCTATGTCTAAGTCTATTACCCCTCTGGATACTAAGATTCACAAGGTAGCAAATGGGCCTTATCCCACTTTGCCTCTTACACTTGGTACTCATTGTTCTAAATTCTGTATAATTCAAGACTTCTAGCAAATGAATCATTTATAAAATGATTTTGATTTACCAATATGATCAGACTCCAATTAGACAAACATAAGCTATCATCCTATTGACCTAACTCAATCCTTTATTTTTCTAAGTTATAGCTCTACAGTCAATCTAATGCTCCCCAAGCCCTTCAAAACAAACTTCCTATATAATTTGAAGCCAAATTTATGTTCATACATTTGGAATTCTGTTAGCAATTGTAATTGTACTGACTCTAACGTATGCACTAGATCATTATGAAAATGGGGAACTACAGATATGCTTATATGCACGCAGGTAGAAGGCTTTTCAACATTTATAAACTAATGTTTCAGAGAAGCTTAAAACCTAATTATGGAAACAATCAAATAAAGAAGAGCAATTCCTGAAGATTTATTTGATTGCTATCTGGCAACTTGAGCATATTGTTTATGAAGCCAAAGATGAATGAGACTGGCTTGGAAATCACTGAACCTAAGAGTTAATTGAGTATGCATGTACTTTGTAAAGGTCAGGTGATATGAACAAACAAGTTTTCTGAGAAAACTTTGATGTGAAAACTGAAGTTGAAAGCTCCAGTTCACCGCTCCATATATTGTATTTGGCCTCTCAAAGATGCAAGTAATAGTTAATAATTGTACAGGGAGGTTCTCGAGATTTTATTGGTGGTGATCTCCACTGGGAAAGTGAGAAAAGGAAAGTTGGAATCAGCCTAATTATGGAGAATAATTTTCTAAAAGAATTGATGCAATTACCTCACCGTGAAAGACACAAAAGGCAAGGGAAGGTCATATTAAACATATTTTGTTCTGGATATTGAGTTTATTTTTGTTTAAAATGTATGGTGAACCTCAGATAGTTTGGAACAATGAGCACAACCTAGCCTTAAAAAAATGGCGAGCACAAGGTACCTAACTCTTTGTCCTCCTCAGCAAGATAAATCAGTTGACTCTTCTTTTCTCTGAGTAGCTCTTAAGAATGAATAAACTATTGAGACATAAACCCACGTCTGATATTCAGAAGCTGAGAAGGTGAGCTTTTTAGAAGATTGAAGATTGAATTTATTGCAACTAGCATGCTATATACGTGTGTCCAGAAACCCAGCTCTGCTCCTCCATGCCTCTCCCTTTCCCTCATGAACAGGATCCTTGGCACCTACTGCTGTTGAGTCTCAGTTAAGAAGGTACTTTTAAGCCTGCATCCTTCACCAGCCTCTTTCATTCCAGTGGAAACTGCCTTGAATGCAGAGTGTCTGGCCATGGGACAGGAAGTGAAGGCAGGCAGTGGCTGCCACTATTTACCAAATAAGTCTCCATTCCTTTTTTATTTTTTAAGTGCCTAAAATTGAATGCTCAGTTCTATTGCTACATCTGAGTGAGTAAGGAAGAAGCTATAAAACTCTGGCTAGATCAGCAGAGGTACTCCTAACAATAATGAACTTAATGAAAGTGGAATGGGTGTATATTGTTAATTGGTATAAATGCATATTTCTTTCTCTAAGGTACTTTTGTTATAACGTAAATGCATTTTCTTTTTTTTTTTTTGAGACGGAGTCTCACTCTGTCGCTAGGCCGGAGTGCAGTGGTGCACGCCACCGTGACCAGCTGATTTTAAATGCATATTTTAAATCAGCTTTTCCTGTTGGCTGTTATTGGTTTCAAATCTTTCTTATTGCATTCTAATTAATTATCATCTGGCATTTTCCTACAAATCTCTGCTCAATACACATTTTATCATGGATCTGTTCCAGAGAAACTATCAGGTACCTGAATAATCATATGTTCTATATCTTTGGCACTGATATGTTAACAATTGGTTTTCTTTATTTCCACTATTTACTCTTCAAGACTAAAAACTGTGGTTTCCTCTTTCTTTGGTGATTCTGAAGCATTTCCTTGTTTGGTAGGGCCCTCCACTCATCTCATACCCAAAGGAAAGAACAACTATTGAATGGGTTGCTTACGACCATTCTTTTTCACATCCAAACTATCTCCAAATCCTACTGATTCTGCTTCAGCATGATTTCTCCTTCTCCTCCTTCATTGCCACCACCCCTGTACTCTGTGCGTATTTCCCTGATGCTTCCTAACTCTCCTCGCTAATTCTAACATAATTGTTCTAATCCATTACCACCCACTGCCGGCACTATCATTCTAAAACACAGGCATGATTGCATTTAAAAACCTTTGATTTTTTTTCATTTCTTCAAAATTAAATTGAGTAGAGTACTTTGCACACTAGGCAAAACTTTTCTTAACTTTCCTCTATCTTTGGACCTTCATCTCTTACCACTTCTCCCCATGTGTCCTTATCTCTCATCACCTGAAGTTACTCCCAGTTTCCTAAAACATACTGCTTTTGCTCATGTTGTTCCTGCTTCCTGGCGCCCTGTGACCATTTATAGAACCCCCAAATGTATATATGGAGTTACTCTACATTCTACAAGACCCTCTGTAACAGGATGTTTTCCCTGGAGGCATTCACAGATGTGCCCTGCACAGTCTTTATTTCGTGTTGGCATCTTTCTATTAATTTTAAATATAATGTGTTCTAAATGTGAACATGTGTTAGTGCAACATAAACTGATTTGTTTAATCAAATTCCGGATTCCTTTAACTAGGTGAACAGGAATGATAATGCGCCAAGGGATTTCCAAAGAACACTTTATGGACAAATATTTATTCGGTCAGTCTGTTATTTTACTAAGGATTTACCATATGCCAAGCATTTTTGGGAGCAGGTAAAGAATAAAGAGTTGAACAAGACAGTTTCCTCATGAAGTTTACATTCTGAAGAGAAGGGTGGTGGGGCAGAAAGAAATTTTAAAATAACCATGTAATATTAGGGAGAGATAGGAAAAAAAAAGGATAAAACAGTGTAACAGGAAGAGTGACAGAGCATTCAAGAAAGGCCCCTTGAGTGGTAACATATGAGCACAGAGCTAAACCAAGTGAGAGTCTCACCAGGCATGTGAAGTCCCAGGGAAGTTTAAGTGCAAAGGCCCTGGGGCAGGAATGAGTGTGCTGTGTTCATGGACCAATTAGCAGGCCTGTCCAGCTGGAGCAAAGTAAGTGAGAGGAGAGTGGTGGAAGAGAAGGCTAGAGGTGAAGGATAGAGGGTACATCTGGAAGGACCAGGTACAGGGTGACGGTTGAACTGAATGCACTGGGGTTGTTCCCCATCTGCCTTCATGAAGCAGAGCCGTGGAGGCATAAAGACCGTGATCCCAAATTGGGTAGAGGGGACTGGAGCTCTCAGTGACTTTACTCTGGCTGCTTCAGATCTCTGACTTTCTAGGCCTTCCCAAAGACAAGATCTAGAACACCCATAACAACTCCTAAGAAGAGAACTCACCAGTGTTTTGTCTGCTTTTTGCCTCAGAGGTCCATAAACCCACCAAGTTCCAGACATTATAAGTATCTACCATTGGAATGAGGGGTAGGAGAAGATAAAGAAGGCTGTACTGAGCTTCCCATGTGACCACAGCTTGTCAATGACTAAGCTTCTGTTTTTGGAGCCTACAATTATGTTTGCAAATGTTATAATGTAGGAATCACCTAGGAACTTGGTTTAAACTGTAGATTTCCATGTTCCCCAACAGTCACAAATACACAACATTCACAGAGTCCACAAATAATAAGGATCACCTGTACATATATGGTGAAGGAAGGGACCAATTTCCATTCCTATCATTTGTTGCTGCAAAGAGAGAGCCCTCAAGGGTGCTGTGACTATATAGAAAAGTTGCTGATGGCAGTTGTTTACTTAGTAATGATGGAATTTACTTCCTATATACTTACGTTGCTATTATTCTATTCTATTACTCTCCTACATAAGTCAAACACTCTTGGAATAACAAATGTCTTCTGAAAGTGGCCTCATCCAAGACTTTTCACCCATAGTTATTCAAATACATACTTTCTATTTCTTCCCCAAGTTACATGAAACTCAATCTTCTCAGATCAAAGCAGCTCAGAGAGGTGTTTAGAGGGCTTCTCTAATGGGACTCAGTGCTGAGGTTAAATGAAAATGGGCCATGACAGAAGTTTCCCTGACATGCAAGGCTCTGTTTTGTTACAGTTGCCTTCCTCTTGTCATCTGCATCTGCTGAGTGGCCAACCCCAGTGACAGACAAGAAGTAAATGTGAGATTTAACAGATTTTCTCTTGAACAACTGATCTTGCGTAACAAGACTGCAGCAAGCTGTCAGATCCTTATGTCCCTAGTCTCTGGACCTTTGCACCTTCTCCTGTGCTGCATTCCTGCTGACCTACCATCCTAAAAGAATAAAATGCTAACTTGCTGTCTGACTTGGTATTTTCCATGAGATCCCACAATTTGTAAGACAGGAACTCAGTGTCTCAGATTCGTTTCTTTTCCTAACTTGTTAAATGGGGACTGGTGAGTCAAATGGGGAATACTGCAGTTTTTTAGGCTTACAGTGCAGTTAGAAATACCAATAACACTCATCCACAAGTACCACAATGCACACAAAATGACAAAAGGATAAAGAAAGAAATGATGGCAAAATCTTTATCATAAAAACAGTGGCTATGCTTGTTTCCCATGTGAGTGCTCCAGCAATTCAAAAATCTAAAATATGTGAAGTAGTTAACCCACGACCAATAAGACCTCATGTGTTTATTCAATGAGAAAATGTCCTTTGGGCATTTTTCTGCAGCTTTGCTTATTGGCCTTTGTTTACATTGAACAATGAAGCCATCTTGGAATTCATCCCACTCCGTGACAGAATTTCATGAAATGTTTAGGCAATGGTTTGTTTTCAAAAGCAGTCTAGTTATCCGAGAATAATAAAGAAATTATCAGTCATAATTTCAAGTGTTGATCTTTCCGTAAACCTAATAATTGAAATGTTCATTGTTTTAGCAATTCCTTTTTTCTTTACCCGAACATTTCCGTTTCTTATCAGACAAAGTTCATTTACCGAATAAAACCTAATGACGACAGCTTTATTTACAAGATGTTTTATAAAAACAGAAAGAATAAAATAAGACATTAGCAGTTCAGCTTATCTGACTATGATTTTGTCCCCTGCCTACAGACATAAGCATCCAAGCAAGCATATGGGAGGAGGCTCAGATCTGTGCACCCGCCCACTGTCCTCTACATCTCGTTTGTTTGCAGAGGCCGTATTTTAGACACACTGTATCTGAAAAACAAATGGAATTTTCTTAATTAGGTGTCTTTCTGGCAGGAAAGACAGAGAGAAGATAAAGCACATTCAGAGGAAAATGCTATAAGCTGGAAAAAAAATGGTGGGGGGTCCTCTGCCATGGCTAGTAGCAAAAGACATTAAAACGTGAATCTGAATGTCTTTCCAACACCCCGTTCTAGTGCAGATGCAAATACTAACATAATCCAGCAGATGGCGGAAGGCTAACTCCAAAGCCTTCTAGAAAGCTAGAACGCATTCATTCTGAAGGGCCCCAAATATTAAACTCGAGAACTAAGAACTGTGATACAGTACACCTTGGAGCTATTTAATTATATAATTTTTTTTCAGTTCAACACAGTCCTAGAATTACCTATCACATTCCTTTATCTCTTTTTTCTGCACACAACAGTAAATTTGGGTGGTGCTTGTTAGAGCAGACAGCCAAACAAAAATCACTAAATACATACACACTTATTCTATTCTGTTTAATCTGTTGGATCTACTTGTCTTTCAATACATAATTAATGTACCCAGATCTATTTTTTTATGTGATTTATTCATAATCATATAATTAAAAGTAAATGGAACTGACAAGTGTGGAAGGCTTTAAAATAGGAAGGAGGAATCTAGTGGTATTTAATTATGTCAAAAGCTCTCTTGTTTATTCATTAATAACTACTACTTTTGACTCAAAATTTCCTAAGTTTTTGCAAACAATGCAAATCTAATTGTCTGTTTCTTGTACAAAATTCAGAAGGAAAATATTTCTCAATTACCTAAGTTGTAAAACTACTCAAAAGGACACTGAGTTTTTAATAGCAACATTATTTGGAGAAAAAGAGGACCTTCCAAGAATGAAAACAGGATGAGTGTCATAAATGGACAGTCACGAAATTCTATGGTTTTTTTTCCCCCTCCAGGATCACCATCCCCACCATTAGGTTTTGATTTTACAACAACGTATAGCTCCTCTTAGAAAATGCTTAGGATGGTTTCTACATAGCAGATTCTGTCCGGCCTAATCAATAAGCTAAAGTGACCATGTGTTTTTCAGTTATAAATATCAGCGTGTGTGTTTCCTGCTGACTATAGCTTGTACCCACTCACTTCCTTGCAATTAACATGGTATATTGTAATTTGTGAATCATGTCTTTACTTCTCCAACTATACTGTAAAGTTCATAAGAATACGTACTTTTATCTTTATACCCCCAATGTCTAGCAGGACCTAACACATAGAAAATACTTCACAATGCCAGTGAAGTAGCCAATTTAATAAAATGTTCATTCAATCAAAAAGTTCACTTTAACCAGTCATGTATAGGCTTCTTTAACAGATTTTTTTTTTTCGCAAGTAACATCAAACAGTGGTGACATCTCTGGTGGTCTCTCAGCTCAAACTCCTTCCAAGAACTGGAGATATTGTTCTTTCTAAACAATTTGGCTCCCCCTCACCTGCAAGAACATCAGCAACAGCTATACATGGGAAAGAATATTAACAAGAACTTCTACTTCTTGAGAATTAAATGTGGTTAAAATGACCATGAGTTCAGTCAAAATAGCATTGTCAGTAGCTTCAGACAAAAATAGTCAGAAAAGGCAGTCAAGAGTAGAGAGTTGGCTGGGCGCAGTGGCTCACGCCTGTAATCCCAGCACTTTGGGAGGCCGAGGCGGGTGGATCATGAGGTCAGGAGTTCGAGACCAGCCTAGCCAACATGGTGAAACCCTGTCTCTACTAAAAATACAAAAATTAGCTGGGTGTGGAGGTGCACACCTGTAATCCCAGCTACTCGGGAGGCTGAGACAGGAGAATAGCTTGAACCCAGGAGGCGGAAGTTGCAGTGAGCCAAGATCATGCCACTGCACTCCAGCCTGGGTGACAGGGCGAGACTCCATCTCAAAAAAAAAAAAAAAAAAAAAAAGAGTAGAGAGTTGGCTGCTAGAACTCCAGCCACTCAAAAAAAATTTTTTAATTTAAAATAAAATGAAAAAATTTCAAAGTAGATGGTACACTCCTCTTGGTTGATGACTGTCAACAAGGATTTTTTCCCTACCATTTATAGGTGTTTTCTTCTAATTCCATACAACCATTTTTGCTCAATTTATTTCTCCCCCTTCTTGACATATTTTGCAGTTGCTGAAAATTATACTGAATGTAAAAAGAGGAAAGGAAACACCTACTCAGTGGGGATAAGATCACATGAAATGATATTCCTCAGTTAGTCATTTGGGCCACCTACCTATCTTGAGGCAGTCTGTGTTCAAAAAAAATCCTGAAAGATAATTATAGTCCTTTTGCTTTTTATTTTTGAGTGTTTAAAATTTACATAAGTAAAAGATGCTGGTAATATGCTTTCACCTTGTACAATAGTATCTAATTTTCACCTCTACAACCACCCCTCAGTTACATTTTCCAGAGTGATTGTTCCAACTTTTCATTCCTTTCCAGAAATGTCACAGGTATATATAACAATATACACATACATACGTGTGTGTGTGCGCGTGCGTGTGTGTGTGTGTGTGTGTGTAATGTTTTGTTCTTCTTTAGAGACAGGGCCTTACTATGTTGCCAAGGCTGGATTCGAATGCCTGGGCTCAAGGGATCCTCTCGTCTCAGCCTCCCGAGTAGCTGGGACTGCAGGTGCTCACTACTGGGCTCCACACATGTATATATATTTTAAAATGGAATTGTACACCACAAACTGTTCTAGGGCTTGCTATTTTCAATGCACACTACTTGTTTTAGTGCTGAGTAATATTTCATCATGAAGTTGCACTATAATTTATTTAATCAGTTCTTTTACTGACCAATGTTTAGTTTGTTTTCAATTTCTCATTTCTGAAGGGTACTTCTGTGATCATCCTTCCATCTACCTTTGCATGTTTCTACAAGCATATCAGTATGAGAGTTTTCCTAGTAGTGAAATTGCATGATCAAAGGGAATTCACATTTTAAATTCAACTACATATTTCCAAGCTGCCTCCTAAAACAAGGCACCAAATGACTTTGCCACCAAGAGTATACAAACACTCCCCTCTGCACCTTGACAAACTCTCTCCCCAGGTGTATTTTATTATTAGCTCACAATAACTAAAAATATAAATAATCATAGATAATTTGTAAAAATATAGGCAGCAGGAAACACAGAAGTAAAGCTTATTCTTCACATATTATGTATTACTATAATTTGTGTTATTTTTATTATTTTTGTAACAACAAAAATCAAAAACATATGATAACAAAACATGGAAGGATAGGAATATAATCAATGTATGTATAAACTCCAATTTGTTCTGTCTGTGAGTCCCCTGCTTGCTGAGACAAAGGAGGTAGGCTATTGGCTTTAACCAGAAAAAAATAAAACTCTATTACCCACAATTCCTTACAACTTCCTTGCTCGTTGATGCACCAGTGACAATACAATAAATCTCCTTGTTCATGAGAGGCTGACATAGCCCAGTTTAGGAAGGTAGCACACGGGGGCCTGTATCATCATACATCACCTGCAGGTGCTGCTGGCCGTGCTCTGCAGAGTGGCAGTGCTCTGATTTTCCTCTTTTTTTGTCACCGACTCCTCCAGACATCACTGTCTCATCAAATGTAGCTGATTCCTGGCCATATTTTCCCTCTTCCTGTCACCTTCCATTACTTGTACTCAGATAAATCTCCTTGCTTTGGCAGAGGGGTTGAATATACAACCTTTCTCCCAGCAGTGATCAATACCTACACAGAGATAAGCCAGCCAACAAAGGGTGGGTGAGAGCAATAGGACTGGCTCTTTCCATAATTATGTGTCACATTTGAGCGGTTTCTAACCTCCACAGCGTAATCTATAATAATACTCCACATTTTAGGAGGACATGATCACAAGCTAGACACAATTGTGATAGTGTTAGAAACACATGCCAGAGAGGCTTTATGGTACAGGTTAAGGGCCCTGAGCCACCAGGCCCAATGAGGTGCACTTCTGGCTCTATCATGATTTATTTGTAACCCATATCTTCCAGGCCTTACTCTTATGTGGAAAGAAATGAGATTCACAGTATCTACGTACACACTAATTTCAATGGCATTGATTCCATCTACTTATGCAATACCATGTAAAGTCTGATTCAATTATTTTGGGGAGTCTGCAGGGGGTCACCCTGATGTGCTCCCGTAGCCAGTTGTCAGATCACTCCAGAGTTACACTGCAGCACCTGCCATGTTCTCTTCAGTCTGCTCCTTTGTAACTGCTACCTGCAAAGGCACTTGAAGGTGATGCCCTCCTAGCTATGTTGTCTATGAGAACTTGAAGGTCTGTTTCCAGGGTCAATTTCCTGATTTTTCCTAACTTTTAAGGAGCTAGTGTGGCCCTGTGTCCCTTGAGGAAGCAGAAGCATGCTCCTCTCCCTGCAGCACCCGGGTACAAAAGCAACTTCGTCCATGCTCCTCGCCCCACATCCCCTCCCAGAAACAGCTCCATCAGTCTCAGCCACTAGTCCCTCTTTACAGAACTCGACATAAGTCCCCCCAGAAGCAGCAAACCTGGCTTGGACCTCTCCGCCCCCGTTTCTGGCTTTCCTGAAGTTTACTTCCACTCAGGCCCATCAATTCTTGCAAACAGAGGCTGAGGGGCTCCAACCCTACTGGCTCAACAGTCCTTCTCCTAAGTTGCTTCTGTATCACTCATTTGATGTCTAATGCAATTCCATGACGCCAAAAAGAAGTTACATGCATAGCTGCATTCTGTAAATCATGTGAAAGATAGGTTTATGCAGTAAGTCTTTACTAAACAGTAACAACCTTCTGGAGTTGCCTTCTAGACAGAGTTGTTTTTAGTAGCAGTTTTGTGTATTCTAAAATTCACAAATTTGGACACAGTTGAGCATGCTGTGTTCCTAACAGGAATCTTCCCCGTAAATTCAACAATGAAGACAATATCTAGTCTGAGGTACAAGAGCTTCATGATCTGTCCCTCCCTCTTTTTCCCGTTCTGGCTCCACCTCTTCCTACTCACTGGCCAGTCACAATGAATGACTTTCAGTTCCCTGAATACGTTTTTGTTTTTCATGCTTATAACCCTGCCTTTACGTAACTCAGCCCAGAAGACATTTCTCCCTATCTAACCACAGTTCAAAACCCAGGCAAGCATCACTGCAACAATGTAGACCTTCCTCTCTCCCTTGCTACCCTGAAAGAATTGGTCACTTCCTCCACTGACCCAGCCCCACATCCCACAGGTCCTTCTATAACATCACCACCACAGTTTATTTTACAAAACTTGCTAAACTTAAAGGTGGGGTTATTTCATCAGCACCTACCTCAAACCTCAAAATATGGTTGCATTAGTCTGTTTTCACTCTGCTGATAAAGACATACCCAAGACTGGGTAATTTATAAGAAAAACATGTTTAATGGACTCACAGTTCCACATGGTTGGGGAGGCCTCACAATCATGGCAGAAGGTGACAGGCATGTCTTACATGGTGGCAGGTAGAAAGAGAATGAGAACCAAGCAAAAGGGATTTCCCCTTATAAAACCATCAGTTCTTGTGAGACTTATTCACTACTACAAGAACAGTATGGGGGAAACTGCCCTCATGCTTCAGTTACTTCCCACTGGCTCCCTCCCACAACATGTGGGAATTATGGGAGCTACAATTCAAGATGAGATTTGGGTGGGGACACAGCCAAACTGTATCAGTGGTATTCAGTAAAAGTTTATTTGATGAATTAGTCTCTTGAAAATAAAATCAAAGGTATCAGCACATCTTTGCAAGGATATGTAGATAATAGTAATCAATTCATTCTTTTTTCAAAAATGGTTAATTTAGCTATATCAAACCTTAGATAACTTTTTTGTTTGTAGAAAATTCCTCCATAGAGAAATAAGCTGAATACTGCAATAAATCGAGAAAAATGAGGGGAAAAAATTCAGACAAATCTATAACACGGGCTCCAGTGCCCACATCACATGCCCTTGGCCCACCTCTGATTGCAGCTAGTGTGGAGAGATGCTGGGTGAGTGTTTCCATGTTCTTGCTCAAGATGTTCTCTGATACCCCATAAGCTCCAGGCCTGTACAAGCACAGCTCAAAGCTGAGAGGAGTTAATGTCTTCCTTCCCAAAGGAGTCGGTGAAATCCCTCAGACTCCTGTCTTTCAGGTGGGCAATTCCAGGGGCATTCTGGATCTTTCTCAGAGATCCTGGCAGAATTGAACCCCATTGCTTACAATGGCAACTTTAATAACACACCTATCTCTCCATTAACATTTCCTTCTTCCTGTTTGTTTTCCTGCTCCTTAACTTCTACTTCATGGGATCACATTCCCAAAACTACTTGGTGCCAAGTCCTTATCTCAGGCTCTGCTAACCAGGAAAACTAAACGAAGCCATGGAGCTTAGTTTAATTTAGTAATCCTCCTGCGTAACTGGTCCATTCTTTCTGACATGTTAGTGCATGAAACAATGACCACACCAGACTGAAGGAGATCTTAGAGATATAACAATTAAATGCAATAAGGAACATTTTTGAGACAATTATAAAAATGTGAATATAGTCTGGTATTTGATGAGATAAAATAATACTGAATTGAAAAACAGACATTGTTAACTCAAGAAGCAGATTACCCCCAACATTATATATATATATATATATCCCAAAGACATAAAAAGTTATCTGGGAAGATGTATTCACTGTTCAGTCTTTAGGCGTTTGCAATATAGTCTATTTATTCTGCTAGTTTTACTTTTCTGTGTTTTCTGATATTCTACCACACTCATATACTCCTTCTGTATTTAAAAATTATATTTTTAAAAAGCTAATGCTGTGCCTAACTTTCAACTTGTTATTTTGCTATTCCAGGGAAGTTTCTATGCAATTCAGTGATGAATGAATCTGAGAAACACAGAAAAAGGTAAATGGACTAAGGACGCCCCCATAATGCCCTGTGGCAGCAGAAGAATATACAAGCCATGACCCGGCTCCTGTGCAGACAGGAGCCCATAAGTATCAGAGACCAATTCCATTTGAGTTATATTCACTCTTCCCTGTAAACTCATTCACATGCATTCATTAAAATACTGAGAGGACAAAGACACATTCCTCAGCCCAGGTGCTTGTTTTAACCGGCATTTCATAATTTATGATTGCAGGGAAGAGGAGCCAGCCTTCCTGCTTACGAACTGCACCTGATGTGACTTGGCAGGAAACTTCCACCAAAACACACATATTCTCCATAAGCTGGTCATCCTCCTATGCACTTAATCTTTTCCCAACCAATCCTCCCAAAAGAAAATAAATATTTGTAGATTAAAGGAGAATTGCCTTCTCATCCTTTACAGCTGCTGGTGTGCAAGCTGTTAAGCACAGAGTGTTTAATTAATGGATAGATACCATTAGAGAGACAGCTGGACCTGCATCCAGATGAGTTTGGATTCAAGGTGCCAGGAGATAAAGATCTGAAAGTGGGAAAGCTGAACTTCAATTGGGTTCATTTATAAAAAGAGGCTGTTAAAGGTCAACTGTGTTTTCTTGTGCTAGAGATAAAGAGAGGCTATTAAAAACAATTGGAAAGTAATTCATAAGGGAGCAGTAAGTCACTCATGTTAAATTAATTTGTCTTTCTGATAGCATGGCACTCATGATGGGAAAGTAAATTTACCCAAAATCAAGATCTTTCAAAAACAGCCATTGATCATGTCTTCCCTGCAAAGCCACTGGAATAAACTCCTGTGTGCCGGGACCACTGGTGCCATGTGATCACAGCATCTGTATAGTTCACTGAAGCCCCTTCACAGGCTGAGAATTAACCAATTATTCTGAAGGACAGCAAGTGCAGTGACATTTCTGTGGATATGCTGAGATGCCTGAGCCTGCTGATGTCTTTCTGTCGCCTCTGATGAACTGGTGGCCAAGCACCAGAACAACCTATTGTGCACAATTCCACTTTTCTGAAATTCCGCAACATATTAGAACATTCTAGCCCACTGAGCTCCACTTACAACCCTCCCACCTCTCTGCCACTACTACAACACACCCCATGTTCAAACATATACGTACCATGATGAAAACTTTTTAATTTATCCAAAGAATGTATTTACAATTATGAACGGCAGTTTAACTCCACATAGTGACGTCATACATTTTCTTTGTTCATCTCCTCTTCACGGTAAAGCCTTTCATTCAAACACTATGAACTGTTCTCTCCAGTTTCCTGATGCCAGCACATGTTATGACAAAGGGTGATTGCTTTTAGTGCTCAGAAATGCCAGCCTATTAAGACATATCTTCATCTTTCTCTGGGCAAGATAGAGATTGTGTCTATTTGCTGCCATGCATGGGGATGAGAGGGGAAAAATCCACTCCATCAGATTGTGATTCCTGTAGACTTAACCCTGAGTATGACCAGGTTCTCTCTCTGTCTCTCTCTTTGTTGCCAGAGGAAAACTGGTTGTTGCTTCTTTTTCTTTCTTGAGATTGAAAACTAATTGGCGTCTTTCTTTATTTCCTAAAATCATGGGGATAATGAGCAATTCCCCACAAAGTTCTGTTTATGAAAAGGTCTGCACTTCCAGGCATACACTAATTACAGCCCAGCATAGCGAGCTGCTCGCCATTTTCCCGGCATCAGTCAGGAGTGTCAGCCAAGAAAAGACAAAGAGAGTTACAGGCAGTTAACATCCCCCGTTTACCATTGCTGACCATTTGCAGCTTTTAATAACAGCTTTGCAATTCAGATTCTGCACCAAAAAGGATTTCCAGGTCAGATATCACAGGGTTTCTTCTGAGCCTGTCACCTTTGAAAAACTAGAGGAATGGACATATTCAACATTAATTGCGCTAGAATTGATGCACCTTGCTCATGTTCAGACTTCACAAACATGATTTTAACAGCATGTGCTTTAGGCTGCAGTCAGTGGAGGGAACTCCAGAAATGCAAGAGGCAAGGTCATGAAGGCTCCCCTCCTTCAGTGGAAGCTAATGAGAAATAGCCCATCACAGAGGGGCCAAGGATACCAGCCACAACAACAGCTACCACTTACTGAGTGCCTGCTATACATCATGGACTAGCCCACTTGTTTTACATACATTATCTCATTTAATTCCTAACACCACATTGGGAGATGGGAATTATTATTTTCATTCAAGCTTCCCTAAGATTAAATGCCTAGTAAACAGAGGAGATGGGATGCACTCATGTTCCTTTCTTTATGTTATGTGTCTGAAGTCATTTGTTGTGATCCAGGGTTTCCAATGAAACTATGATTTTAGAAATAACTAAAATGTTCAAAGTACATTTTTTTTGTTTTGTCTGCCCAAACTTCCTCTCATCTTAATTTAGCATCAGCATTCATGTCTTCGGGGGAATATTTCTTCCATCACATCCAACCAGCTGCAATGTTTTTACAGACCCTCCACTCCTCTGTCCTCACTGGATTCACCCAGGGATGAACACTTCCCCAGGCAATGTCACTTCCTAGGACCCCTCCCACCTCCCTAGCAACAACTGTTTGTGAGTGGGTATGTGAAAGAGTAATCATCATCATCACCATCATAACTAAAATATATTAGTGTTTTTTATGTGCCAGACATTGTATATTTAACAAGTTTTATTCTCACAACAATTCTATGCTGTTACCGTCCCCATTTTAGAGAGGTAGAGAGTGAAATACAGATGGGTAGTTACCTCCCCCAAGGTCAGGTAGCCAGGAAGTCGCAAACCTGAGACTTAGGTTGTATCAATTAACTATTGCCTCAAAAATTCTAGGTTTACAAGTCAGTGGCTAAAAACAACAATCATTTATTTTCCCTGGTCTGTGTGTCACATGAGTGGCAGCTGGGCTCAGCTGTGCAGCTCTGATGATCTTGGCTGAGCTCTCTCATGCAATTAGGTGAGCTGGGGGTCAGCATCTGCAGCCTGGACCAAGCTGGGTGGCTCTGTCCACATGCCTCTTATCCCATCCGGGGACCTAAGAGCTGGCCTGGGCATGTCCTTCTCATGAAATAGCCAAAGAACAAAAGCAAGGCAGAAGCAGAAGAGGCCTTTGAGGCCAGACACTCTGCTGTCTCTACTTCATCCAAACATGAAGTCAAGAGGTGGGAAATGTAGCCCATCTTCTGGGGAGAACTTTCACAGTGAAAATCAAAGAATAAAGATTCAGGGAGAAATAAAGATTTGGGGCCAATGCCACAATCTACCTCATATCCCCTCTAATCCTACAGGAATTTCTCATCTCAAGCTGGGGAATTTTTCAGTTCCTGTGGGTAGCAAATATTATGAGATGTGAAGCTCTAAGCCTGTCAGCATCCACATTACCCCATGTGAGGAGGAAGACAGTCTGCCTTGGTACTGGAGAGTGATATAGAGACAAAAGAGAGAAAGTCTCAGCATGTCCACAATCCTGGGACCAGCTGTCCTCCAGCCTTAACTGTGTCCCTGCCCTTCCTGTCATTTGGTTGCTCAAGCCTGCTTCTGAGGTCTTCTCCCCAAACTCTTTCAAGTTAGTTTGATTTTCTGTCCCTTGTTACTCAAAAAGTCCTGGGCAACCCAACACTCTGTAATGAATGAAACAAATAATAAACTTCACTAATTTATGTTACCATATGCAACACCCAACATGTATTTTGTGCATCTACTATTTGCAATGAATTACATTAGAAACTGGGGGTCACAAAGAATGGGTAAGATTGAACTCATTATCCCTGTCCTCAAAGAACTCATATTCTAGAAGACATAACACATCCACAGCTTGCAACACTGCAAAATGGGTACAATTTGCTCTGAAAGGGAAGCACAGGAGAGGGTGGGATTAAACTCTGATTTGGGCAGAAACAGGAATGCCTCGCAAAGGAGTTGGTGTGGGCTGTCAGGTTCAAGAAGATGAATTTCTACAATCAGAGAAGAGAAAAGGGGTGGGTGGCAGTGAGAGGCTTTGGGTTGGGGGAGGATGGTGAGTGCAATGGGCAAAGTCCCAGAGGTATACATTATTTGGTGATCGATAAGAAATATTAAAGAGGAAAGTTGGAAAGAAGAACTGTCAGTGTGCCTCTAAGAACTACACAAGGGAGCAGGGCCTTGTTTAGTTGGCAGAATTGTTCTGCCCTACTTAGCAGGCATTATGTCCCCAAAGCGCCACGGATTGTCAAAAGTGCCCCCTTGAGATTGTCCTACTCCTTTTATCCCGACATTGCACTTGCGAAGCAACCTTTTCATCATTATTTGGTTTCCCACATAGGCTGTCCTCTAGGGAAGAGAATGAGCTACCCAGCCTACAGTAATACCCCCATCTTCTTGGCAGTTATTTCTTAGCATACATTTTAAAATTGACAGCCTAGTTTATAAAACAAACTCTTGGGAATACAGTGCATAGACAGCACTCTTTGTTTTACATGAACCCAACCTATGCTAAGCAAAGAGGTTTTCTGGAAAATGATCAGTTTGGCTTGCAAAGGAGGAATATCAGGAACCAGGGCTGCTTTGAGGCCTGAGGCTAGGGAACCTAGCACTCCACATTCTGTTCTTGTCATTGTTTGGGGCTTTTCCATGTGTGGAAAGATGCTGGCGGCTCTGAGGTCATAGTTTATAGCTCACAAGGAAGATGGAAAAAAAGTGATTTTGTTCATTCCAGCAAAGGAAAACCTAACGAATACTTCCTATTGTTCAGATTTGGATTATATGCTCATTTGTGAGAGATGCCAAAGGGATGAAATACAATGATTAGTCTAGTGTGGGCTCAGGTGGTCAGAGATGGGTAAGAATCCTGTTCCAAAGTTTGGGAGGATGGGGTTACATCCTTCAACAGAGAAAATCAGCATCACCACCTTTGTTTATCTTGAACCAATTATGCTTAATGCCCAATGGTCCCAAGGATAATGGGTGAAACTGAGTCTGAACCTACAAAGTAGAAGACTACACATGGCTCTGCCTCCCCCATTCCCCTCTTCTCCTAAGGATGGAGCAGCCCAACAATTTTTACTCTGGCACTGCATTTCTTTAAGTCATAATTTGTGACAATGCAAGTTGAACAAGCTTGCTGACAGGTCATGGATTAAGTCTGTACAGGTCAACTCTGTGAGTGGAGTATTAAATTTACACCGGGGTGGAAAAATCTGGCTGAGCATCAAAGGATAACAAAAAATGGGTGTCTTTATCTATGTTGTTTTCTTGGGGATGCACTCATGTGCTCTGCAACATTGACAAAGAAGCTTTGGAATCAGCAATATTCTAGAAGCTCAAGGGAAACAGTAGGGAAAGGAGTGGCATGCTCAAAGCAGATGCAGTCTGATAGAGTTTAGATATTTGTCCCCACCCAAATCTCATGTTGAAACGTAATCTCCCAAAGCTGGAGATGGGCCTGGTGGGAGGTGTTTAGATCATGGGGGCAGATCCCTTATGAATGGCTTGGGCCATCCCCTCAGTGATAAATGAGCTCTCAATCTGAGTTCACATGAGATCGGGTCGTTTTAAAGTGTGTGGCACCTCCCTGCCCACACTCTCTCACTCCTGCTTTCACCATGTGAAGTGCCTGCTCCTGCTTCACCTTCCTCCATGAGTTAAAGCTTCCTGAGGTCTTCCCAGAAGCAGATTCTGGCACTATGCTTCCTGTACAGCCTGCAGAACTGTAAGCCAATTAAACCTCTTTTCTTATAAATTACCTAGTCTCAGGCATTTCTTTGTAGCAACTTGAGAATGGCCTAATACACAGTCATTCTCCACATCTCAGCCTAGGGAGCCAGCCTTCCCTTACCCCTACCCACGAAGCTCAGCATTGCTTTCAAAACAGCACAGGAACCTGCAGTACTCACAGCTGCGAAGGTCAATGGTTTTACAATGATGAATGATTTCTTTCAGCCTAAATTAAACTAAGGACTACTTATGCAGGTCAAAAACAGCCTATTAATAAAGTTGTTAAATTAAGAGCAGTGAAAAGCATGGCTAATACAAACTTTTGAAAGTAAGTCTTGAAACATAATCGAAAATGCAATGGACATCAGAAGACCAAAATCCCATTCCTCATCTGTGTCACTCTTGACCAAGGCCCAGCCTCTTCAATGCTGTCTCTTCATCTGTGAAAGGAGCCTGTGGCACAAGTTCATCTCTAGAGATCTTTCCATGTTGGAAGATATTGGATTCCACCGGACTACACAATTCCTAACCTTTTCCAGGATGGATGCCTTAATGTGTTCTCAGTGTGTTTTGTTATTTGTGAGAATGGTGGGAACACTGGTGTGGGAACAGTGTCTATGTGCTAAACCATCTGTGATAACTAATTTATACAGCATAGAAGAGCATTCAGCACTCAGCACTTGGAATCACACAAAGCTATGTTCAAATCATGCCTCCTCCTCCGCCATGTGAGGAACATTGTGAAGAAAGAATCTATAAGACTTGTTTCTGGCCTTTAGGGTTTAGGACACTCAAAAATGGCTCCTTGACTTTGATTCTGGAAGACACAGGAAGACGAGGATGCAGAGTCTAATTTTAGACATGCTGGAGAAATGTGGAAGAGCCAGAGAGAGAAGACAGAGTGGAGACCCTGAGCTATACAGTGTTTTTTTTTTTTTGAGACAGAGTCTTGCTTTGTCACCCAGGCTGCATTGCAATGGCACAGTCTCGGCTCACTGCAACCTCCATCTCCTGGGTTCAAGCGATTCTCCTGCCTCAGCCTCCCCAGTAGCTGGGACTACAGGCATGTGACACCACACCCAGCTAATTTTTTGTATTTTTAGTAGAGACGGAGTTTCACCATGTTGGCCAGGCTGGTATTGAACTCCTGGCGTCATGATCTGCCCACCTTGGCCTCCCAAAGTGCTGGGATTACAGGTGTGAGCCACTGCGTGCAGCCTAAATTCTTAGATTGGCAATAAAATCAGTATACTTTTTGTTCCTTCACCAATGAGGGATAGAGGCCGAAAGAGTTGGTTCTGACATGTAAACTCATGATGGTCTCAAAAGTGGTGTTTCACTAGAGACAGGATAAATAAGGCCTTGGAGTACAAATACAATTGTAATGCTCTGTTGACATGGATACTATGTGGAGACAGCTGAAAGAGGTGGCCGTGTCTTTCTCCTGCCATCTGGTGTGATGAGAGCAAGTCCACTCAACCTCATCCTCACTTTATTTTGGTTAGCTGACTCCCACTTGATGCCTTATATTGTTGCCTTTTGTGAATAAGGAAAAGACTCTTACAAGTAACTTTCTCTTCCTAAAGAAGGTGGGGTAGTGCCTAGGATCTGCAGTCAACTAGGACCGGGCTTAAATCCTAAACTGAAACTGATTTATTCCAATTACATAACTACTTTCAAGGAGATGGGTTGACAAATGTCCATCAATAGATGACTGGTAAATAATCTATGCTTTAGCCAATGAAATACTACGCAACTATGAAAGAGTGAGAAGTCTTTTATACACCACAATGGAAAGGTCATCAGGAGATTTTGTCATGTGAAAGAAGCAAAATACAAAACAGTCTGAATAGTATGCTACCTTTGAGCTATGAAGGGAAGAAAAGAATATATTCATATACATTATTTACATGTACTTTTTGTATTATATGCATAAACAAACATTGGAAAGAGATCCAAGAAACTGTTAAAGTAGTTCACCATAGGGCTGGGAAACGAGAGCATGGAGCAGAGTGGACAGAATAGAGTGGAAGTGAGACTGTCAATGTGCGGCTTTTATATTGTTTTGATTTTTGAACAATGTGACTATATTGCCTATTTTTCAAATTTTAAATTCAACAGAAATTGAGGATGTTTATTCATTAAGGTAATGCTAGATGCTATTGAAAATAAATCACAAAAATCAAAGGCTTAATATATGTTCATTTCTCACTCAGGCCAAAAGCCCATAATCATTCAGGGACTCAAGCTCTATAGAAACACAATTGACAAAGAAGTTTGGTTACCTTCATGGTTTCAATAACTTTAATTATGATTGACAGCATATACTCAGACATTAGAAATTTAGAAATCCCATACAATTTTGGAACATATATTAGAATTATTCACCAAGATATAACCTAAAGAAGACTGAGCATCATTTTCGCATTCCCATGTACCTAAACATGTCAAATAATCCTGTTTACCTCTCTTTCCTGGACACTTCAGAGGCCCTCTGAAGCATTCAAAAAGCCAGGTGCCAAGGAAGACAATTTTGAAACTAAAGTTTCATTTGGGGAAGGCTGTTAAATGTTCGAGGTTTAAAACACTTGATATTATGAAATAGAATTCCAGATTACCATGAGTTATTTATTGTGCCAAAATGATTACTCAGAAATTTTAAAGAAGCAAAAACCTTTTCTAACCCTTTACAAATTTTGCCAAAGAGCAGACTAGCGCCTTAGGAAAACCTTGTTGTCCTTTTGTTTCAATGCTCAACTTACAGAAAAACAATGTAGTAATATCCTTTTTTGAATTTAGTCAGTATGTTCACACAGGGAACCTCTTCTGCAAGATTGATTTCCACAAGTCTTCCACCACTTCTTTGAACCTTCAGCTTTTCCTAACTCAAAACAATCCTTTAACCCTAGGCCAAAGTTTACATTTCCATGCCTTCTTACAACCTTTTACCAAAAAAAAAAAAAAAAAACACGCACACACAGAAAAGAACACATTTTGCTGTTTTTACACACGTTGATTGTAAATCTATTTCCAATAGTCTCAATTACATGTTATAATGGTAACACCTTGCAATTTTTAACTTTAAGGTAAAACTTGGTAAGTTGCTTTAATTGCATGCTAACTGCAGCCAAGGTTTGCCTTCTTAAGTTAACGGCGTGTTTAGTTCCATATGTCCCCAGCCCTTACCAATTGTGAAGCCGGCAAGTCAAACAGTTTCCAAAACCCAAAGAGCAGCAGTTTGTAACCTCAAAACACTTAGCAAACCTTTTATCTGACCTGCATTTTACCAATAGTCTTTAGGGCTGTTTTCATTTCTCAAAGATTAAAGTCATGTGAACTGAAAGGTACCACAGATTTTAACTTCCCTTAAAAAAGTTCATGATCCAAGCACTTGTCTTTCTTTAAGCCAAATTAATTAGAGCTCTTTTTACAGACATTACACACAACACACACACAGACAAGAGAAAACCCAGTCGCTGTGCGGGGCCCTTTAAGAGACAGGGCTAGGAAAACATGCTGATACTGAACCAGAGAGGGCTCACTCCCTAAGGCACGGTTGCTAAACGAAGCCTTGCCAAGTGGTTACTGGCCATGCCCCCAGGATGTAAAACATGCTGGAGGCTTGCAGTGCAAACAAAAAGACGCAAAGCACACCAGACTGGCCACAGTCCAACACTTGCCCCACAAATCCTTTCTCACAATTAAAGCTTTACAGAAAATATAAAGAGTGATAGTTGGGGAGCCTAATCTAGTAAAGGGAGGAAAAAAACTTTAAAGGTTTTGCTGCTGATGGGGCGGAGAGGAGGGGATAAAAAAGGTGTAAACATACCTGGGGAACAACCTCTTATTCTCGTGCAAGTGGTTCCTCCACCAGGGAGAAAAGTTTAAGCTTAATTACTGTCTAATAGAGTTAAACCCCTTGGCGAGGGAAAGGGAAGACTGCGCAGCGGCGCGTGGCTGGAAACCAGCCAGCCTGCTGTGCGGGACCCTTGGGCCAAGTGTCCCAGCCCCGGCTGGGAGCGGGGGGGCTGCTGCTCATCAGTGGGTCCCGAAAAAGGAAGGAAAAGGGCCTTTAAAAAGGAAGGAAAAGGCCATGAAAAGACCTGGGAGCGACGGGGGATGGGGGCATGGTTTCCCCACCCTCAGAAGTCCGAGGATGAAAAGGCTTAGAAGCAACAGTTTTGATTCCCCACTTCACTCACCGCTTTTTGAGCCCCACATTGGGCACCAAAAATGTTGCAGGACTTCATGGATGAAGCTGAAGATCATTATGTTAAGTGAAATAAGCCAGGAACAGAAAGACAAACATTGCATGTTCTCAGTTATTTGTGGAGTCTAAAAATGAAAACAATTGAACTCATGAGAGTTCAACCATCCCACCTCCCCTCAATCTCCCACTACCCTTCCCAGCCTCTGGTAACCATTCTTCAGATGGGCCTCAGATGTGCTGCGGGGAGGTGGGGATGGTGAAATTGAGAAAGCCTGGTTTGGAAAAGATCAGTTACAAAAGTGAATATCATTGTGGGACAGCAAACGGTAAATGTTCCATCATAGTTAGAAAGAATGAATAAGACTTGCTATTTGATAGCACAACAGGGTGACTACAGTCAATAATGACTTAACTGTACATTTGAAAAAAACTCAAGAATGCAAGTTCCTATAGCTGTTTAAGTTTAAAAAGCTAAAGTGGCATTTATTTTTGTATGCTCATGGGATAACTCATGAATATCCCCCATGTACGTCATTTGACTTTCTCTGAAACTAATAAACTTTGTGCTTCCCTTAAAATTTTCAATTTAAAAAGGCCCAACACAGTGGTGGCCATCTACAGTCTCAGCACTCGAGAGGATGAGGAGGATCCTTGAGCCCAGGAGTTTGAGGCCAGCCTTGGCAGCATAGTGAGATCCTGTCTCTAAAAATAAGTAAATAAACAAATAAAAACTTGCTTTTAAATGTTCAAAACAAAAATGTTGCAGAATTTTTCCTTAGTTCAGTCAAAGTCAGGGTTCTTGTCTGTCCCACGGGCATGAAAATTTAGGCTTGCAGATGGTTTAAAGGGCAAGTAAAGCGGGATTTTATTGGGTGAAAAGCGAAAAAAGGGGGAAACAGGAACTCTCATAAGGCCAGAGTCCCTCCACTAGAATGCTTCCTGCCCAGCAGTTTGAATCCCAAGTTCCACACAGAAAGAGGAGGGGCCAGGCTCTTCCCTGCTGCAAACAGGAAACTTCCCGAGGCTCCACCCCAGTGGGCAGCCTAGTTGGAGTTTCTCCAGGGACCCTCTCCCACCTGGCTGTCTCTCTAGTACAAGTGGGGTGTCCAGGATGGAGGTCAGATTTACTTACCAGAATAAGGAAATTCAGAGCAAACAAATAAGATTACCAAGTATTTCCAATGGAAAACGGTGCCCCATTTAGAGATACCTTTCCAGGGTTATCTAATTCTAGCCTTTCATTACATTTGAGCTATTGTATAATTGATGACAAAGCAAATCATAATGTCTATGGACATATGGCTGAATTGTCTGGTGGAGGAACAGCCCTCCTCCTCCATGGAAAAGCCACTTACAGGTCGATTTTAAAATTCATTTCAGTATTACTGATCTATAAATGTATCCGCTCTTTGGATTCTCCTTCGAACTGATGATAACATTTCTCTGGTTCTTTCCCTAACAAGGAGTTAAATAAAATCTTTAACATGCATTTGTTTTTTATCTGTATGAGAGTCATAATTCTATCGTCTTTTGAAATGTTTTGTTAACACCCATAATTGTCAAGGATTTCTGTTAAGGATTTGTGTGGAGGGCTCTTGTCAAGCTTTCTTGTTTTCTTTCTTTTGTTTATTTGTTTTCTTTTCTCTTTAAGTTATGCCTATCGTCATTGCCAGAAAAGCTGTTATGTAGCACAGCAGAAGAACCAGGCAATGAAACAATCTTGCTATCTTCCTCTTCCACCCTCACCCCAACTGTTAGGATGTTATGCCTACATAATATCATCAGAAAGCCTGTTCTGCTGACATTCCAAGCTCCCACAGAATATGCTGTGAATGTTCTGAGAAGGCCTTATTTGCAAGATTTGTTCAACAAAGAGGTTGGATAAGCATCTTGGATTAAACCTTCAAAGCAGCAGGCTTTTGGTTACTTTTCCCCAGATTAACCTGGGAACACTTTGAAACTCTCTTCCTTATCATAATATGTTTTTTGAAACCATCGGTTTTCATAATGAGAAACATTTTTGTAAACATGCTTCTTTATACATTTCCTACTAATTAGCAAATCCTTTATTTTGCACAAAATTTCCATATTTAAACTTTATCTGCAAAGGATATTTAGTGTGAAGTATTAAAGAATTAGACGGCTAACGGAAAATACATTTTTCCTACTGATAACATATCAAAATCTGTTAGTCTAACCATTAATTTCTAGCTGTTTAGCCTCCAGGAAGCCCAGAGCCAAATTTGCAACTTGACTTTAATAACTCAGTAGGACATACCTGTCTGCATTCTACTTTTCTCCAGTCTTAACCTTGGATTCAAATTTATATTTTACCTGTTCCTGATTTTACTTACTTATGTTTATTTTCTTCTATTGTATTTTGTGCATTTTAAAAGCCATATATCCTTGTTTGGGGAATAGGCCAGCTATAGAGAAATAAATTTATACAGGTAGATCATATATGCCTCTGTATTTCATCTTACATGAGAAACTCCAGAGAAAATCACAATGTCTTTTGTCATTGTTTTTTCCTGGTATATTTCATTCAGAGACAATAAAGCACCTGCATTTGGGTATCTTATTTAACTTGTTCATGTGCTATGTAACTACTGAATACACTTTAGGAATGGATAAACAAAGTCATAGTAAATTAAGCTGGTGTGTCTCAGTTCTTACAGTGACTTACATCATTTAAATAATATTGTATTTTTCAGTTTCTGTAAATATTTCTCAGCCATACCATCATTTATTAGAAAAGTACTTCCTGGTCAGGAGCGATGGCTCATGCCTGTAATCCCAGCACTTTGGGAGGCCGAGGCAGGCAAATCACGAGGTCAGGGTTCGAGACCAGCCTGGCCAATATGGTGAAACCCCATCTCTGCTAAAAATACAAAAAATTAGGCCGGGCGCAGTGGCTCATACCTGTAATCCTAGCACTTTGGGAGGCCGAGGCAGGAGGATTGCCTGAGCCCAGGAGTTCAAAACCAGCCTGGACAACACTGTGAAACCCCGTCTCTACTAAAAAATACAAAAAAAAAAAAAAAAAATTAGCCAGGTGTGGCAGCAGGCGCCTGCAGTCCCAGCTACTCAGGAGGCTGAGGCAGGAGAATTGCTTGAACCCCCCAGGAGGCGGAGCTTACAGTGAGCAGAGCTCGTGCTACTGCACTCCAGCCTGGGCAACAGAGCAAGACTCCGTTTAAAAAAAAAAATACAAAAAATTAGCTGGATGTGGTGGCACGCACCTGTAGTCCCAGCTACTCGGGAGGCTGAGGCAGGAGAATCGCTTGAACCTGGGAGGCAGAGGTTGCAGTGAGCCAAGATCATGACACTGCACTCCAGCCTGGGCGAGAGAGTGAGACTCTGTCAAAAAAAAAAAAAGAGAAAGAAAGAAAGAGAAGGAAGGAAGGGAGGGAGGGAGGGAGGGAGGGAGGGAGGGAGGGAAAGAGAAAGAAAGAGAAAAGTGCTTTCTGAACACCAGAATCCCATCAGCCTTTCTATAAACTTCTCATGGGGTTAAAAAAAGAATGCCCTGCCATTATGCTTACAAGTTAAGTATGTAATTGAACAGGTTTAAACCTCAGGGACTTAAGTCGCATCTAAATCACGGTGGGAGCCCAGTGCTCTCCAGATCCCTTGGAGAAAGAAAACCTCTCTAAAAGGAACCTAAGGAGTTGCCTTACAAAGGAAAAGGAAATGGGTTGGTTTGCTGCCTTCCTGCTGAAGTGGGGAAAGCTCACGTGACGGTGTTAAAAGGACACTGGATATGGAGCCCCAAATCTGGGTTCAAGTTCTGGTTTTGCAAATTATCAAAATGTAATTTCCTACACTTATAAAACATGGATAATAATCCACCTAACCTTTAGAGTGACTGTGAGGATTCAATGTCAAGAGGTTTGGCATGGAGCTAGGTTCCCTCATTACCTGCTCCCTCCCTGCTTTGCAGTAAGAGTTAACTCAGGGTATACATGAACACCAGCACTTACTCAGCATTCTTCTTTCCTCATGACTGATGGCCACACTTGAGCAGCCTTTAGCAAGAGAAGCTCAGAGCTTTCGGTTTTACTCTGTCATGAGTGATGTGCCTAGACATAGCCTTGGACACAGTTCATTTTACCTTAACTATCTATGAGGAGACTTGCGTTTACGTTCATTTGTGGCAGACTGTATTTTCCATTGATACACATCAACTCCTCCCACGCTATAAGCTCTTCTGCAAAGTGAAAGTAAAGAATAGGAAATCTGGTTTGTCTATGCATCCAAAAAAGAACTAATATACAGGATTTATAAGGAATTTAAACAAATAAGAAAAAGAAACCCATTAAAAAGTGGGCAAAGGACATGAACAGAGACTTCTCCAAAGAAGACATACAAGCAGCCCAAAAACATGAAGAAATGCTCAACACCACGAATTGTCAGTGAAATGAAAATCAAAACCACCACAAGCTACCCTCTCACACCAGTCAAAATGGATATTATTACAAAGTCAGAAAATAACGGATTTTGGCAAGGCTGCAAAAAACGAAATAAATGCTTATACACTGTTGATGGGATTCATTCAGCCACTGTGGAAAGCAGTTGGAGATTTATCAAAGAACTTAAAAGAAAACTACCATTTGACACAGCAATCTCATTAGTGGATATATACTAAAGGGAAATTATAATAAATGTCCTTCCAAAAAGACACATGCACTCACATGTTCATTGCAACACTATTCACAATAGCAGACATAGAATCAAGTAGGTGCCCATCAATAGTGGATTGGATAAAGAAAATGTAATACATATATGCCATGGAATACTATGAAGCCACGAAAAAGAATGAAAAAATATCCTTTGCAGCAATATGGATGCAGCCAGAGGCCACTATCCAAAGTGAATTAACACAGAAACAGAAAACCAAATATTGCATTTTCTTACTTATAAGGGGGAGCTAAATCTTGGGTACACATGGACATAAAGATGGGAACAGTAGACACTGGGGACACTAAAAGTTACTACGTTCACTATCCGGGTGACAGGATAAGTAGAAGCCCAAACCTCAGCATTACAGTTTGTTACCCTTGTAACGAACCTGCACATGTACCCACTGGATCTAAAATAAAAATGGATTAAAAAAAAAAGAGAGAGAGAATCTGGTTTGTGAAAAAATTCAATACCCAGGCTTCAGGTCATTCACTTTCTCAATATGGAACCAATATTTCAAATTGTCCTTTTGATTGTCATTTATAGATTTACTGGGGATGGATGGGAGGGATGACTTTTTTGTAAAGTAGGAATGGAAAACTGATTTGAAGACTCCTCCAGAGTATTCTTGGCAGGTCAGTTTGGAAAAGAAAATATAAGAAAGTTGAGAAACTGGACATTGATTACCTTAAAACTACAATGGGCAAGTGTGTTTTGCAGGTCTTAATGTACCTCGGGGGAATGCATTCCCCAGCTTGAAGACTTGCTTTTTCCAACCACCACTTTGTGGTGAGATAATTTGAAAATTAGTTTTATAGGATATTACTAGAAGTTAAAAAAAAACTGAATAGGGCTTCATAATGGGGAAATATTGGAACAACTCCAATGTAACAAGGTTACTTCATTGTACTTCTCAGAATAAACTGTGCCTTTCTAAGGGGGTAGAGGATATAGAATGCAACATTTCCCAAACTGATGTGGATGTGGAAAGATGTGAAAACTTTTTTTTTTTTTTCCTCTCATGGTACATAGTGATGTGGGAATATGTTCAACTGAAACTGCTTTTGGAAACATCAACTGTTTTAGCTATCTGTTGCTGTGTAACAAATTACCACAAACTTAGCTAAACACAACACACATTTATTATCTCATGGTTTCTGTGGGTCAGGAGTCTGAGCACAACTTAGCTTGGTCATCTACGAGACTGTAATCAAAGTGTTGTCCAAGGATGCATCTCATCTCATCCAGCTGTTCCACTAGGAAAGGATGCATTCCAAACTCACTCAGGTTGTCAGCAGGATTTCCTTCCTTATAGTTGTAGGACTGACAGCCTCATGATCTTGCAGGTTGCTGGCTGGAGGCCATCCCCAACTCCTACAAGCCTCCTTCATTTCTTGCCACTTGGGTGTCTTTTCATTAAAGTCAGCAAATGAGCGGAGAGTCTTGGCTTAGTTTGTTCAAGCTGTTATAACAAAATACCATAAATTGGTGGCTTATAAACAATGGTAAATTATTTCTCACAGTTCTGGAAGCTGGGAAGATGAGGATCAAGGTGCCTGCAGACTCAGTGTCTGGTGAGAGCCTGCTTTCTAGTTCATAGATTGTGCCTCCTTGCTGTGTCCTCACAAGGTAGAAGGAATCATGCAGCTTTCTGGGACTGTTTTATAAGGACAATAATCCCATTCATGAGGGCTCCATTCTCATGACCTAATCATCACCCAAAGTCCCCACCTACCATCACCTTGGGGGTTAGCATTTCAACCTATCAATTTTGGGAGGACACAAATATTCAGACCATAACAAGTGTCTTCATAAGACAGGCATTACTATCTGTTATGTTTTGTTTTGTTTTGTTTTTTTGAGACAGAGTCTTACTCTGTCACCCAGGCTGGAGTGCAGTGGCACGATCTCGGCTCACTGCAACCTCTGGCTCCTGGGTTCAAATAATTCTCACGCCTCAGCCGCCCGAGTAGCTGGGACTATAGGCATGCACCACTATACCCGGCTAATTTTTTGGTAATTTTAGTGGAGATAGGGTTTCACCATGTTGGCCAGGCTGGTCTGAAACTCCCGACCTCAAGTGATCTGCCTGCCTCAGCCTCCCAAAGTGCTGGGATTACAGGCGTGAGCCGCCATGCCTAGCTGGGCATTACCATCTTATGTAACATAATTACATATGTGATTCATGTTCATCCTGTCATCTTTATCATAATCACTTAGATAGAAGCAAGTCATAAGTCTCACCTGCACTCAGAGAGAGAAGATTAAACAAAGGTATAAACATCAGGAGGTAGGGAACGTGGGGGTGAGGACTGTAAAACTCTTGACACAGATGACTTTGCTATCACCCAGAGTAGGAGACTTGAACAAATTCTAGCATGGCTTCTGTCCACTGAAGTCTATGTCCCTAGGATAATGATATCAGGCCCCCTATAATGTTTGTCTGAGAAACCTCAACACTGCCAGAAGAATTTACTGTTTTTTCCAGCTAGAACCTGGCCCCTGACCTCCCTTCTGTTAGAGCATTTACTTTCGAAAACTTGCAATTGTAAACTCTTTCTCAGCTCCTTTGAGATGTAAATCTTCTACAACCAGAAATGTCTTCCTCATCCTTTGAAATGTAACCATCAAGACAGATAGGGTCCCTAGCTCCCAGTCTCTGTAGGAGGGTAGGGGCCTAATTTAAATAGCAGCAGTTGGCAGACTGGATGGCTTAATCACATTGACAGACCTCGCCTCATGACATCCTTCAGTATGTTTTCTTTAGCCCATACCAGAGTTAAAAAGGCCTCCTGCTTTTTGTCTCAGTCTAGTGGAGTCTCTCTCCACTGCTGTACTAGCTTAAATAAAATCTATCTTGCCACCATTAACAAATGTCTTCCTCTCTTTCTTTTTGACAGGGGCAACCTTAAGAGTTTCTCTGACTCACTTAGAGCTTTCGGTATCATTTTGCTCTCCATTCTGACACAAGTAGTGTAGCAAAACTAAAGCCTCAATGAGCATTTGGGGATTATGTGTTTATAAAGTGGTTTGGGGATTTCTCTCTCATAATAGACATGCTCCTGAAAAGTCATAGATATTTTTAAATAAATTAATAAAGAGCAAAGCCCTAGGGGACTCTGCTATTGAAAAGAACTACAGGTGAAGAACTACAGGCAAGGAATCACAGTCCAGGTTGTGGGTCTGGCCCTGTCGCATAGACTAGCCTAAGTGGTTAAGGTGATAGACATGAATTCCTTTGGTGTGAAATGAGGTTACCTTTAGGCACGTTAGCAGAAAAAAAGTCTCAGCCTTACTGGAAGAGAGAAATAGCTGGAGTTGAGTAACACACCATTACTCCCCACTAAAGCCCTTCAAAGGGAGAGAAAGAGGGAGGAAAGTATATTTGGGAGAATAGAGGAGAGAAGACATTGCAAGATAACCTCAGTTAAATGCAGGGTTGGAGCCATGTGTATTAATGAGGAAGTCTGAATTATCTACAGGAAGAAGTTAAAGGCCAGAGTTCAAAGCTTCATTAGATGAAGAGGGGTGTTTGAAGACATTGACTTTATGAGAGAATAGCCTCAAAGAAAGAAAGAAAGGCAAATGAATATAACAAGAGGATGCTACTAGTTCCAGAAAACATGAGGGAAAAAGAAAATTAGATCATTACCATGAAAGAACAACTGACTGCCTCAGTCATAGAGAAAAGCACTCAGGGACATTAAAAAATGACTTTGAAAGCAAATGACCCAATAGAAAAATGGACAAAATATCGGAACAAACATTTCAGCAGAGATTATATATAGATGGCAAATAGGCACATAAAAATTGTTCAACATCATTAGTCATTAGGGAAATACAAATTAATACCACAATGAAATACCACCACAAACTCATTTGAATGGATAAAAACGAGACAAAGCAAAGCAAATCAAAAACAAAAAACTGGCAATCCCAAGTGCTAGTGAGACGTAGAGATACGAAGCAACTGTAACAATTTTCATTGCTGGTGGGAATGTAAGCTGTTACAGAATCTTATGAATTTGAATGTATACTTCTTACAAGAGAAATAAAAACTATGCCATTACAAAGATCCTTACACAAATGTTTATAGCAATTTTATTCATAATCACTAAAAACTGGAAACCACTCACATGTCTCTCAGCTGGTGAATGGGTAAACAAACTGTGGTACCTCCATACAACGGAACATTACTCAGCAATAAAAAGGAATGAGCACCTGATGTAACAACATGAATGATTTAGTTTAAGTGAAAGAAGCCCACTCAAAAGGCTACATATTGTATGATTTCATTTATATCCTATTTTGAAAAAGGCAATAGTATGAGACAGAAAATGGACTAGTGGTTTTCTGAGGTTGGGGCACAGAGGAGGCATTGACAGTTGACTACACAGGGGCACAAGGGAATTTTCGAGTGTGATGGAACTCTTCTCTCTCTTAATTGTGGTAATGGTTACACAACTGTGCATTTTGTGAAAACACACAGAACTGCAATTAGAAGTGTAAATTTTATTATATGTAAATCATAAATTTTATAAATTAAGGAAAAAGGAATGAGGATTCTGGCTTGGGTGACAACTGGAGAGTGATATTGCTGAGGTGAATAGAAAAGCTTGGGGCCAGAAGCTGTGGCTCATGCCTCTAACCCTTGCATTTTGGGAGGCCAAGAGGGGAGGATCACTTGAGGCCAGGAGTTTGAGACCAGCCCTCACAACATAGTGAGACCTCATCTCTACAAAAGAATACAACATTAGCCAGATTTGGTGATGTACGCCTGTAGTCCCAGCTACTCAGGAGGCTGAGGTGGGAGGATTGCTTGAGCACAGGGGTCTAAGGCTGCAGTGAGCTATGACCACACCACTGCACTCCAGCCTAGGCAACAAAGCAAGTTCCTATCTCAAATAATAATAATAATAATAATAATAGAGATAGGCTTGGCAGGGCAGCCAAAAAAACAAGGCAGATTCTGCCTTGGCAAATAGTTTGAGGCACTAGAAATACATAGGGTTAATATGGCCAAGGTAGTGGGAGCTTTTTATTGATGAGTTGCTTTCCATTGTAGGAGTATACCAGAGTCTATCTGTCTAGTTGCCAGTTGAGCAACATTCGAGTTGTTTCCGTGTTCTGGCTGCTATGCATAACATCTCTGTGAGCATTCCTGTGGCTCCTGAAAGATCTGAGCATAAAGGCCAGGGATCTATGATTCACAAAATTGATGGACCAGATTGCCTAAAATGCAAGCCTGATCATCTCGTTCTCCAGATTAAAATTTGTCACTGGTTCTCCATTGTCTATAGCAGTGATTCTGCACCAAGACTGCACATTAGAATCACCTGGAGTACTTTTCAAGGTGCCAGATGCTCGGCCCACCTCCAATTGGTCAAGGGTCAGGTTTTTTTGTTTGTTCGTTCTTGTTTTTTTAGCTCCTCACGTGATTTTATTATTTTAAAGGTTAAATCTTTTTTTTTTTTAATTATTTTTCTGAGACAGAATCTTTTTCTGTCACCTAGGCTGGAGTGCAGTGGCACAGTCACAACTCACGGGAGCCTCGAACTCCTGAGCTCAAGGGATCGTCTTGTCTCAGCCTCTCAAGTAGGTGGAACAACAGGCATGCACCACCACACCCAGCTAATTTTTTGAAAAACAATTTTTTTTTTTTTTTTTTTTGAGACAGAGTCTCGCTTTGTCCCCAGGCTGGAGTGCAGTGGTGCGATCTCGGCTCACTGCAAGCTCCGCCTCCCGGGTTCACGCCATTCTCCTGCCTCAGCCTCCCGGGTAGCTGGGACTACAGGCGCCTGCCACCACGCCCAGCTAATTTTTTTGTATTTTTAGTAGAGACGGGGTTTCACCATGGTCTCGATCTCCTGACCTCGTGATCCACGTCTCGATCTCCTGACCTCGTGATCCACCTGCCTTGGCCTCCCAAAGTGCTGGGATTACAGGTGTGAGCCACCGTGCCCAGCGAAAATTATTTTTTGTAGAGATGAGGTGTCGCTATATTGCCTAGGTTATAAATGTTTTTTTTTTCAAACAGAATTATTGAGATGTGATTCACATACCACATAATTCACCCATTTAAAATATACAATTCAATGTTTTTTGGCATATTCCATTATTAATTTTTAAAATTGTCATAAAATATATACAACATAAAGCTTGCCATTTTAATCATTTTGTGTGTACAGTTCTGTGGCATTAGTTATGTTTACAAAGTTATGTATCCATCATAGCTAGTTCCTTAGCCCCATGTGATTTTAATGTGTATCCAATTCTGCAGAACTAAATCCAAGTGCTTCAAGCAAACCCCCAAAGCCTTTCACGAGAAAGTCTCATCCTATATTCCCAGACTCTGCGCCTAGCACTTTCTGCCTGGCATTTTCTTGGATCCAGACACACAGAAGCATCTTTAACCTTTGAAAACTCTTTAACATTGCACGTTGCTATTTTGTCCCTTTGAAACAGTATTCCCACTATTTACATCTGATGAAATCCCTTGCCTTCAAAGGTAGACTCAAGTATTGTTTTTACGGAAAGTTTTTCCCACCCCCAGGTTTACGTAGCTTCCTCACCTCTGCGTTCTATGGCACCCTTTATCAAGCTCTGTCGAGTGCTTACTCATGACAACTTTCCGTGTCTGTATGTCGCTCCCACCAGACCATGAGCTGTTTGTGGGCGGAGATAGTGCTCCACACAGTGTGTGTCTCATAATAGAGACTGTTTGATAAATGAGTTAAGAAACAATCATCAATATTAAAGCAGAAGAATGGTCACAATGGATGGTATAATTTGGGGAGCAGTAATAAAACTGAAGTAGTGATCCAGTCTCTGGAGAATGTGTCAGTGAAAGAAGTGCAGTTGACAGACCCCAAATAGTCAGTACGCTTATTGAATATGCATGATGGAACAGGCCGTGCTAAGTGCTTTATATATATCATCTCTTTTAATCTTTATTAAAAATTATGTTTGAGGTTCTGAGCAAGCCTGGTTACTACGTCACTACCTATTCTCCCTGGATTCTGAAACAATTGAGAAGCATACAAAGAAGCCAAGTGGAAATTTAAAATATGACATCAGCCTATTTCTCGTAAAGCTGGATTGTACTTGAAAATAGGCTATATACAATTTTGCCACTAAATTGTACTGACTCACTCACCTGGGTTCTGATATGAGGCTATCACATGCCCGAGGAGTGAAGCAAGGGATGTGAAACATAAACAGTAATCCAAAAAGTCTCTCCTACAATGGAATGCAGCTAGGAATAGGCAAAGGGAAAGGTGGAAGTCCTTTCCTCAGTTACTGCTCGAGAGCATGAGAGTTTAAAAGAATTTAAAGAAGTTCCTGTTTCAGAACCAAGACAGAAAAACAGGGTAAAGAAGAAAAGCATGCTTTAAACAAATGGTGCTATGAATCTGAATATCTACATGGAAAAAAGAATTGAAATATCTACATGCAAAAACGTTACCTTACAACATATATAAAATCAAGTAAAAATGAACCAAAGATTCAAACACAAAACCTGAAACTATAAAACTCCTAGAAGTAACATAGGAGAAAAACTTTATGCCATTGAATTTGGCTATGATTTTCTGGATATGACACCAAAAGCAGAGGCAACAAAAGCAAAAAGAGATAAATGGGACTACATCAAACTTAGGAACTTCTGCACATCAAAGGAAACAATCAACAGAGTGAAAGGCAACCTACAGAATGGAAGGTAATATATAATATGTCATATATATTATATAACATATAATATGTCGTATATATTATATAATATGTAATACATTACATATGTCATATAATATATATAATATATTACATAATATGTTTATATGCTTATATGTTTTTGTTTATATAATGTATTATATAATATATAATATGACATATAATATATAATACATATATAACATACATATAATATATAATACATACTATATAACATGACATTATATATTATATGTTTTCAAACCACATATCTGATAACAGACTAATATCTTGAGTATATAAAGAACTCCTACAACTCAACAACAATAAAAAAAAATAATCTAATTAAAAGATGGGCCAAGGACTTGAATAGGTATTCCTCAAAAGAAGAAATGGCCAAAAACGTATGAAAATGTGCTCAGCATCCCTAATTATTGGGGAAACGCAAATCAAAACCATGATGAGACATCATCTTACACCTATTAGGATGGCCTGTACCCCAAAAAACAGAGAATAATAAGTGTTGGCAAGGATGTGGAAAAATTGAAACCCTTATGCACTGTTGATGGGAATGTAAATGGTGCAGCTGCTATGAAAAACAGCATGGAGGTTCATCAGAAAATTAAAAATAAAATTACTATATAATCCAGCAATGTCACTTCTGGGTCTGTAGATAAAATAATTGAATACACTCATATTCATTGCAGCATTAGTCACAATTTGCAATAGACAAAAGGTAGAAGCAAACTAAATGTCCATTGACGAACGAATAAAAAAAAGTAGTGTGTGTGTTTGTGTGAAAATGGAATATTTTTCAGCCTTAAAAAAAGAATATTACCATATGCTATAAATGGATCAACCTTGAAGACATTACACTAAGTGAAATAAGCCAGTCACAAAAGGCAAACATTGTGCGATTTCATTTATATGAGGTATTTAAAGTAGTCAAACTTTTTAGAAACAGAAAGGAGAATGGTGGTAGCCAGGGACTGAGGGGCAAGAAGAAAGAAGACTTTTGTTCAGTGGCCACAGAGTTTCAGTTTTGCAGGATGAAAAGTTATAGAGTTCTGTTGTATAATAATATGCATATACTTAACATGACTGTACTGAACACTTAAAAATGGTAAAGATGGTAAATGTTATGTGTTTTTTACCACAATAAAAGTAGAAAAGCATGAAACCTGGATATTATCTCTATTTCACAGCCTAGAAAACTAAGGCTTAGACAGGTTAAGTTACTTGCACAGGGTAACACAAGAAGTCTTGAAGGTGGGATTGGAAATCAGGCTGGTCCAATTCAAAACTGATGCTCTAGGCCGGGCGCAGCCACTCACACCTGTAATCCCGGCACTTTGGGAGGCCAAGGCAGGCGGATCACCTGAGGTCAGGAGTTCAAGACTAGCCTGGCCAACATGGTGAAACCCCGTCTCTACTGAAAATACAAAAATTAGTTGGGTGTGGTGGCAGGTGCTTGTAATCCCAGCTACTCGAGAAGCTGAGGTGGGGGAATCGCTTGAACCCGGGAGGCAGGGCTTGCAGTGAGCCGAGATCGCGCCATTGCATTCCAGCCTGGGCGACAGAGTGAGACTCCATCTCAAAAAATAAAAATAAAAATAAAATAAAATAAAATAAAAACCCAACGCTCTTAAGAGTCATGCCGTATATTACAGTGCTTCTGGGTAGAGCAGAAAATATGTTAAGACAGTTTTCAAATGACAAGAAAAGGAACTGAGATATATTCAATGCTCTGTGTTTAGTTAGCAGTGTTGCCTCTTGTTGGGCACACAGCCAAGACCACCTTACCTTTCTCAGCTTCCTTTATCCTTAGGTTGGAACCATGGCACTCAATTCTTGCCACTAGATATGTGGATGGAAGTGATGCAGCAGAGTCTGAAGGAATGAAGTATGAGTTGATTCTTCATTCTCTCAGTCTCACCCCAGCCCCCACCCTACTGCTCTCCACGAAGAAGGCTCAAATGGTGAAGTAGCAATATGAACACATGAATCCGTGAGGCAGTTCTTCTCCAAGAAGAGCCACCTGATTCACATCAGGCAGTGGTGTGAGTGAGAAGTGAACTTTTGTTTGTTTAAGCCACCGAGATGTCAGGGATTGTTTTCATAGCATATCCTAGTCTAGCCTGACTAATATACTTATGAAGAATTTACTCACCATATTTTTCAACTATTTTCTTGTGTTATAACTGACAGGAGGACGTGGAATCCGTGGGAAAGAGATTCTGGGTTTTGAGGGGAGAAGGAAAAAGAGGTTGATTTTAGAGGGGTCTAGGAAAGACGCAGTTGTGAAGGAAAGGTCTTGAGCAGAAATTGTTCCCCAGGGAAGGTAGACCAGAACTAGGATGAGGGAATAAGAAACTCCCAGATGTGATGTGTCTAGGGACAATGAAGGAAACCTACTGAAACATTTTCTGTAAGACTGACTATTCCCGACTTCTAGAGTTAGATATAATCAAATACATAAATCCCAAATCAATACTTGCCAAAAATATATAGTCTCAAAAAAAGCATTCCCTAGGAGAAAGAATCATAACCCCCAACAGATGTTCTATTTGTTAATTTGATTTTTACTAACAAGGTAACATTTTTGAAGGCATTGCTGAATGTACTAGTTTTGTCCCTTGTTAGTATCATCAGTAAGATATCTCAGTTCCACAATGCTCTGGAGGTTGAAATGTATTCTCCTTTATGATTTGTAGCTCTGATTAGTTCTGTTTTTCTGCCTAAGGTGCAAAAAATGCAAATGTGAACTAAGAGTCTGTATAATTTCTACTTGTTACATCATCACCATTAAAAAGATCAAAACAAAAATCTTCTTTTGAATCTCACTAAAAACGTCGTCTGAAGTGCATTAGGCAGAATGTACTGCCATCTAATCTTCCATTATATATTAATCTATTGACTGTCTACATTATTAAAAAACAAAATATGCATCTACCATGGAAAAGAATGTATATATTAAACATATTTAATAATAAAAGAATTGTTGAGAGGAGAAAAACATGCATGTTAAAAAGCATGGCAATCTGGGATCTGCTTTAAGACAATTTGGTAGAAAGGGAAAGAAGGGACAGATAAGGCAGGCATGACAAAAACCTTAATAGTTGTTCACCTGGGTCCTGAGTACATGGGGATTCACTGTACTCTTTTCTCAAGTCTTGCATATGTTTGAAATTGTTGATAATAATAAATGGTAAAGGAATTGTAAACTTACAGATAAAATACCTTCAAACATTTGCACAAATTTAAGGAAACAGCTTGCAGAAATATGTTCCTTAATCACAATTTCATTGCCTAGTGTCAAAAAATAATGACATTTTGAAAACAATAGTTTTCTTTTCTTCAGAGCTTTTTCACGTTATTTCATCATGTAACATACAATGACGGATTCCTACAGTGTTTATTATCTGCTTCTGATCATTAGGTACTACCTAATAAGCTGCCGTTCTCATTGCCTTAAAATCAGAATATCCTGAAAGAACTCATATATCTTTAAAAGAAATAATAATCTTGCATCACCTTTAGAATTAGACATAATATTAAAAATGACAACAGTTGGAACTGACATGCATCATGGAGATTCACATTTTCTGCTCCTTATATGTCAGGGAAGGTTTTCATATTCAGACTTACACATGTAATATCTGATTCAAGTATCTATTGCTTCTAGAAGTCATTATCTACTGACTCTCTGCAACTTGAAAGCCATGGATACGAAAATAGTAATTTTTTTTTTACTCCATTGACAGTATCAATATAGGTAGAGTGTATCTCATTTTCTAGAGTGGGATATTTAGCATGCAATAGGTGTAAATGAAAGATGTCAACTACAGGACAAAAGTGAACCTTTCAAACATTAAATGTGATGCTGGCTGTGTTATTATGAGCTTAATGATATCTAGTGCACACAAGAACACATAGGTGTCATGCTGGGAAACCAATGATCTAGTTCTCATCTTGACTGCAGGCAAAGAATATCTCATCAAAGCTATAAATTTCATGAGTCTGTTCCCAAATTTAAAACCCTTAAGGAAAATGGCTTTCATATGGTTCAACAGTTTTAAAGGGTTGTTCTTACTTGGCTTTGTAACAAGGAAATTAATAGTTTTTCTAAAACAAATCAGAATTATACCATAGCTGCATGCGTTTTCATGTTGTTGCTGTTAGCATTTAACTTCCTCTCTAGATAACAAAGCCTTGGACTTCACATTGAATTCACCATGGGGAGACATTTATTACCTGCTATAAATGCTCAGGATAGTCTGGGATGGGGGTGAAATTTACTCATTCATGGCTATGTAAAAATTCTTTTCTTGAGGTAATGAGAAATGGAGTAGTTTTCTAATCAACTTTCACTATTCAAAGAGAATCCTATTTAGCCTAATGTCAGAAGTACGTTGTTTCAGTCCCAAGCAGTGTTAGCACACAACCAATAGAAATATGTGCAGGCCTCAAGGACTCAAGGCACTGGGGAAATGCCAAAGCAATGAAATGAACTTACTTCTTCTTTCTCAATGGGCTTCAAAATAAATCTGATGTAGCCATGCGAAAGAAGCAGTTGTAGGAAAGATTCCCCTTTTTTGTTTGGTATACATTCAATTTAAAGAGGAATAGTTTGTTGCATCTGGGAAAAACTAGACAAGTTTATAATGAATGTAGGAGAGTACAGACATATCAAATGCCTCCAACTGTTTAAGCTTAGAGGAAAATCATTAGTGTAAGGAATAATTACAGTCATGCAATAACTTGGATGAATCTCAAAACTTTATGCTGAGTGAAGAAAGCCAGACACAAAAGGTATGTATAACATAATTTCATTTGTATAAAATCTTAAGAACATTTTACAGAAAGAATATACATATATAAAGTGGGCAATATCATTATCTCCTTTCAAAAAATATTAGAGGAACAAAACTACTCAGACTCACCTCATTCCATCTGGATGATTAGAAAGTCACAAATGAAAAATGACTATATCCTGGGAAGAGTATGTCCTATTTGGTATGGTATGCATAAAAATGAAACCTAGGCTGGGCGTGGTGGCTCACGCTTGTAATCCCAGCACTTTGGGAGGCCGAGGCGGGCGGATCACGAGGTCAGGAGATTGAGACCACGGTGAAACCCTGTCTCTACTAAAAATACAAAAAATTAGCTGGGCGTGGTGGCGGGGGCCTGTAGTCCCAGCTACTCGGAGAGGCTGAGGCAGGAGAATGGCGTGAACCCGGGAGGCGGAGCTTGCAGTGAGCCGAGATTGCGCCACTGCACTCCAGCCTGGGCGACAGAGTGAGACTCCATCTCAAAAAAAAAAAAAAAAAAGAAACCTAAAGCAGTTCATAGACTCAAAATTGTTCATAGACTCAAAATTGTTCATAGACTTAAAATTGGAGCAACTGGGCACACACCTCTGCTTTTCCCCTCATTCAAGCTTTCTAATCCCAAGGAAAGTAGATGCAATTTATCAGAAGATATAGCTATAATTTTATAATTTTAAAATTGAATTTAAATGTATTTCTAACTGCAAAGGTCATTCAAAAACCATTAAAAGAATGTGAAATTATTTAAAAACTTTAACTACATTAAATGTTTTCAAATAAGATATTATACACTATTTTTATTTTTATTTTTTACTTTTTGCCTCTAGATATGAACTCACTAGTTTTTGAATGTTGGATTTGTAAAAAATTTAGTATATTGTTTAGTTTTTTTAGGTCTTTCATTAACATGTTTTATAGACAGTGATTCTTTCTAACATTTACACTGTTGCTATAAATATTACACATCAAATTTCCCCCCCAAAATATCAAGGATCAAACCCTAATTTTGTGAACTACACCAGACAGCTTAGTGTGACAAATGGTTTCTAAAAAGAATAACCAGTATGAAGTGTGACTTTTACTTGAAAAGAAAAAGAAATTAGCTCCAGTTTTGGGCTACTATAAATAAAACTGTTAAAAATATTCATGTACAAGGCTGAGTACAGTGGCTCACGCCTGTACTCTCAGCATTTTTGGAGGCCAAGGTAGGAGGATCAGGAGTTGAAATCCAGCCTGGGCAACATAGCAAGATCTTAAAAAAAAAATCATGTACAAATCTTTGTGAGGGCACATGCTTTCATTTCTTTTTGTAATATCTGTTAGTGGAATTACTGGGTCGTATATTAAGGGTATGCTTAACTTCATAAGAAATTTCCAAACTCTTTGCCAAAATGATGTATCATTTTACACTTCTACCAACAATGTATAAGAGTTCCAGTGGCTTCATAACCTTACCAACATTTCATTATCGGCCTTCAAATTAGAGCCCAGGAGGCCTGTCCAGTGGGAAAACAATGGAAACTATAATATGTAAATTCAAATTTTCTAGTAGCCACAATTTAAAAAGAATAGTTGAAATTTATTTTAACATTTTAATCAAATCTATTCAAAATATTATCGTTTCAACATGTAATCAGAACAAAAATTATGGAGTTTTTTTTTCTGCACTCTAGCTCCAAATTCTGATGTATATATTATGTTTACAACACATCTCAATTGGGACTAGTCATATTTCAAGTATTCAATAGCTACACATTTTTAATAGCTGCTGTACTGGATAACAGAGCTATAGACATCTCAGCGGGTGTACAGTGGTAACTCACTGTGGTTTTAATTTGCATTTTCCTGATAACTAATGATGTTGAGTATATTTTCATGTGCTTTTTGGCCATTTGTATATATTCCATTGTAGTAGTATTCACACAATATAATTGTAGTATATTCACACAATGAAAAAGTACTCAGCAATAAAAATGAAGTCATGCAATAACTTGGATGAACGTCAAAACTATGCTGAGTGAAGAAAGCCAGACACAAAAGATGTGTATGATATAATTCCATTTGTATAAAGTCTTAGAATAGGGAAAACAAAGTAGATCAGTGGCTATAGTGGGGGTGTGTAAATGATTGCAAAACTGAAGGACAGAACTTTTTCGGGTGATGCAAATGCTTTATATCTTGGAGAGGTGGTAACATGAATACATGTATTTGTTGAAATTTATTGAATTGCACATACAAAATGAGTGAATTTTACGTAAAATATACTCCAATAAAATTGATTTAAAGAGTATAAACATTAGTGGTATCTACTACGTAATCTGTGAGGTCAGTGACAAGTAAAACCATGGGGTCTCTTTTTCAAAAGTTAAGAATTTCAAGACCATAACAGCAGAGTAAGCTTGTCTGTCATTGAATCCCCAGTAATAAGCAGAACAGTGTATCTTATAGTAGGTCCTACTAAAGCTTTGTTGAATGATTTAAAAAACTTGAGCATCTTAGTGCCCAGCAATTTCCATTCAAGAGTAGCATAATATCCCTTCCCGCTTCTGCTATTTGTTCCCTAGACTGGAGGAAAGAGTATGATACCAGATGCAATTTAAAAAAACATGCTTTTCCTAAAGATGATAGAAACACTCATTTAAAGTTCTTTTATTTTTGAATTCTTGGAAGATATGAAGAACTACAACTCAAATAACTAGCGTAAAGAGAAGATAGTTCGGTTCAGTAAGTAAAAATTATACAGGTATCATAATGTATAAAGAAATTCTTGTTCTTCGGGTATTCTACAGTGCAAGCTACAGGCTGACTTACAGTCGCAGTGTTACACCTAGTATAGGCCAAAAAATGAGCTATGTAATAGGGATAAAGAGGTAAACAAAACAGCTACATTTTTTTAGTGGTTTGTCTTCTTTAGAAATCGATTTATAGATATCCCAGTTATTAATGTTTATAAGGACTCTCCCTAAATACATATAATCTATACTGCCACAGACATTTCATTGGGATTTTGCTCCAGTGCTCCTTAACATAGCTCAGAATTATTGTTAACAGAGGTAGTTGGACTTTATTTAAATGTATTATGAACTGAATGTGTCCCTCCTCCCCCACCCCACTGAAATTCCTATGTTGAAGCCCTAACTCCCAGGGTAGCTGTATTTGCAGTAAGGATGGAATTAAGGTTAAGAGATCATAATCCTTATCTGATAGGATTAATGTCCCCACAGGAAGACGCCAGAGGCTCACTCACTTCCTCCCTCTCTCTGTGCGAGCACAAAGGAAAGGCTGTGTAGGATGCAGGCCATCTGCAAGCCAGAAGAGAGTCCTCAACAGAAACTGAACCCTGCTGGATTTTGATCTGGAACTTCCACCTTCCAGAACTGTGAGAAAAGAATTTTCAGTTGTTTAAGCCACCTACTCGGGCATTTTGTTATGGCAGCCTGAGCCGATTAGTATGTAAAACATTCTATATAAAATATGCAACATTCGACTCAAATAAAGTGACTGGCTTAATCAGTCACATAATCTTGTAGCATTCTAAGACTTATATGTGTGTATATACAACATAATGGTATGAGCCCTAAAAATCTGAGTAATTCATACAGAAATTTTTCCTAAAGTAAATGTAAATTGATTTTACTTTGTTACTGACCATCCTAAACCAAGAGGTATATATTTTCGAAAAACTTTCTGAAAAGGAAAAGTGGGTTTTAAATGATCAAAGATACCATTTAAATTTAGTATTTAAAATGCCTGCAAGGTGGCTAAGTGTCACTGTGACTCACACTAACAGTTTCATTTCATAAATGCAAGTGTGAATTGATGAGATAACGGCATACTAATAACTGAACAATCTACTGAAAAATATGGCCAAAAATTTCTTGAAAAATCTTAGAGAAGAAATAGGTGCTTCCATCCTTGTTCCATCATAACTTGATGTTAAAAAAAACATAAAGCAGGATTAGCATGTTATGGAGCACATAGAATAGTGGTTACAATGCTTTCACTTACTTCACTTAAAGTCTTCAAAATAAATTAAAGCGCAGCTAAGAGACTGGAGAAGAGAAATAAGAAGAGGAAGCAGGTGACGAATGAAGTGCTAATAAGACTGTACATTTTTAGACAGTGGAACAAATGATGTATGGTATTAGTATTACACAATGATTACGTGTGATATTCTGTGGTAACACTCTTGAGTCTGAACTCTTACTCTGCCAATTACAAGTTACATAACCTTTGTCAATCTATTTCCCCTGTCTAAGCCTTGGATTGATCTTTGGTAAAATGGTAAAAGCAATAGTACCTAACCTGTAAGTTCATAATTAAGTGGAATGACACGTTAAACATTTAGCATAGTACCTGCAACATGTTAGCTTTTATGTGAATCATGTATTATTTCTTCTTTTTAAAACTACTGATATAACCCAAATCTATGTGAATATGGGTATTTTGAAATAAATTGATGTGGGAAAAATGTCAAATTAATTTTTATATTTGCTTATTGCAAAGGCTCCCTGCAGACTCTGAACTGCCATCTCAACCTTTTCTTTGGCTTAAAGTCTTTGCTCCAAAATTCATCCAGGGAATTCATTAGTCCAGGGATCCCATCTGTGGGCTCTAGCTGTTTTCCTGACATGCATACTGAGATTATTTGAGACTATCCTTTTGATTTTTCTATCTTAACTACTTGCATTTTCCTCCATCTCAGCCCACTGTATCATAGCTGCCAGTGCGTCCTGCTGTCACACATTTATTGGGCTTGTTGAATGCATATAATATGGCTTCAAGGCAAATACACTGATTCCATTCTCACATTCTCTTACAAGCCTCCCAAAGTTCTGCCTCTCATTTTAAGAAACCCTGCCTTAAATAATCAAACAAAGACATCTGCCAAAAACACTTGGCTCTGCAAATAACAAGCAGATTCACTGCTCTTCTTGTCATTGGCAAATGGCAGCTTGGAAATTAGAACCGGGGAGAGTAAAGAGGCTGGTTACTGAGAACTCTGATAAAGATAGGGGACAGATGAATTTTGAAAAATTACTAAGCCAAATAAATACATAAAAGAACTATTCTTGAAATGTCCAGGAATAGTGTGTGGGACCTTGCACACAGCAGGTCCTTAGTAAATGTTTTATAAATTATAAATCATGGCATTACTTCTGCCAGAGAGTGTTAAATTATCATTTCTTTTTAGTCTTTCCCTGCAGTCTAGAGTATCGTGTAATGCATAAATAGATGAAAGCAGGAAACAGTATTTCTCCTTGTGGCATTGACTGGTTTTAACCATTTTCATGTGCAAGCATTCCCTGTTCATTTTTGAACCATGTCGGTTTTTCTTTATATTGATAATCAGAATTCTGTTAAGGCCCTTAAAGAAGAACACAGAGTCTAGTAAGGAGAAAAAAGACTTTCAGAGTTTTTTTTTTAGGTCATTTAAATGTGTTAACAGTTAGGTTACAAAAAAAACAACATTCTGTCTCTGTTTCAAATTTGAGTTAAGAATTTTTCTCCTTTTAAAAACTTTTAAAGGTCCAGCTTTTGAATAAAAAAGTCGAAATTACTCTAAAATATACGAATTCCAAATACAAGCTCCTATTTCATTTTGAATGACTTTATTGAGAACATTTTGCAAATTAGATTTTACAATTTAACATTTTACAGTTAGAAATTTTATCTGCTATTACATAAGCTGTAAACTTTTCAAAAACACTACAGAAAATCTTTTATTTCTTTGGATTTTTCTGTTCCATGTTGAGCTCCTGAGATATATTTTTTCTTTCAGCTTCATTTTCATCTTCCTGTGAAATAAATTTTAGAAAACATTAAAATATAAACTTTAGGGCATTTATCAGCTATACTTAACACATTTTAACTGCCATCTGTAGAACTATGAACTACCATGATTCCAATAATCCTAAACACAAATGGTAAAATTATGTAACATTTAAATATTTGCAATAGGTACTGTTTTATAGAACACATTAAAATTTTCTATATGTTTTTAAAAGCAACCAATTTTAACAATGCCCTAAAAATTACTTTGGAAACACCTGCCACTGAAAAGTGTTCTTTGTAGGGGATGAGCTAGATATTTTTACTTCACTGCTTGATAAAAAACAATAAATTTAATTACTAAGACACTTCATGTGCTCCAGCATGGCATTTTTTTGTCCCACCTAGTATACTTTCTTGACAGGTGTGCCAATTTTCCAATTACTTGTACCACCATATGTTATCTGAAGATCAGTGAGGTCTAAAATAGGAAGCATGTGCATGTCAGGCTTAGAATGCTTGCAATCTTCTACAGTTTCGATTCTAAGTGGTGGCCTCATAATTCATAGCAGGTCCCTGTGGAACATGGTGAATAGATGAAGTGACATCATAATGTCTGCTTTCATAGAAATGAAGTGCATCTTGTGTTCAGTATTAAATGGTAACCTTCAAAGTATAAATAATGAGAGTCTGGAAAAATATTTCATCTTACAATTTGTAACCCATCTCATCATACATGTTCCTTCAACAACACCCAAGTACAAAAGTCTTGCTTTCCTAATATTTATGACTTATCATTTAAGATTACTTATTTTTATTAACTGACATAAAGGTACTCTTCTGAGTTAAAGCATAAACATCAATTTAAGTATTTCTAGACAACAGTAATAATTATCAGTACCATCAAACATACCACTCTATCTCTGTATCTGATGAAACCAAATTAAATAACTGAATTAAATAATTGTTGAGCTCTACTTTGTGAATTGACTTTATTAAGTAAAAGCAAACCAAGGTATGCATATTTGTTTTCTATGACAAACTACACACTTGCCAGTAATGATTAAGGCAGGTGAAAAAAGCTTTTTTATATACTTTGTTTCTCTAAACTCAACAGAATCTGTGATTTAGACTTTGTTGACACTGGGAAAGTAGAGAAATTGTCAATATTATCAACCAATCTGAATCATTATAGATATGTAGAACACCAGGAATGAGGTTTTGAGTATCATTTTGGCAATGTAACTTTGATATATTTTTCCAAGTATGATAGCCACTGTGTGTCATTTCATTTTTCCCTATTTTATCTCCAGTGAATAGATATACTCTTAAGTTTGACACTTGAAAATTTATTAATGAACATGTGGTTTCCACTTTTAGACAAAAGTTCCTAGAGATGAAATTTTTGAGATGGACTCTGTCGCCCAGGCTGGAGTGCAGTGGCACGATCTCTGCTCACTGCAAGCTCCAACTCCCAGGTTCACGCCATTCTCCTGCCTCAGCCTCCCGAGTAGCTGGGACTACAGGCGCCCGCCACCACGCCCGGCTAATTTTTTGTATTTTTAGTAGAGACGGGGTTTCACCGTGTTAGCCAGGATGGTCTCAATCTCCTGACCTTGTGATCCGCCCGCCTCAGCCTCCCAAAGTGTTGGGATTACAGGCGTGAGCCACTGCACCCAGCCTAGAGATTACATTTTAACTACATTATAATAAAAATTAAATCTTACTCTACACTTTCCCCTGCCTTCTTCAGGAGAGACACTGTCAGAAAGTGTTAAATCAGCAGGTATGGATGGCAAGAAACTTTTGGTATGTAGCACTGAATTTGTCCATATGTTCCTCAAAGAAAGGTTTTATCTTCTGTATCTTATACATTCCTACCATCTAACAGGACATACTTAGTATATAGTTGTAGTCCAATCAATATTTTCTGAACTATGTGAAACAGTGGAATAATGAATGAATAAAAGGTATGCCTGAATTAATACATAATTTGGAAAAGCACAATATTGTTCTTACTTAACTATCGTAAATTAAGATTGCTAGTACTCACACTTCTAGCAATCTTAACTTACTATAACAACACTGAAAATAAAAATAAGCAAAAATGTTTGAAGCAACATGAGCCAAAATAGCCATTATCAAGCTCATACCCTTTAATTTATAAAAGAAAGATGGAGCCTTTATCACACGGACAGTCTACTAAGTTTCTGCACCATATGACTTCCCGGTTTAACATGCTTGGCTATCTAGTTTTCTCTAGCAACCTTGCTGCCCTAAGTCAAAACAGAAATGTAAAGACTTAATAATAACCCCGAGGACTAGGAGGTACTTACATACTTTGCTTTCATATTTAACTATGGATACAAGGTATTGGAACATGGTTAAATGAACTAAAAATTTGCAACTTCCATTAATTTGAATATGTTTTAAATATATGGATAAGATATATATAGATATGCCAGTTAAGTAACATTCTTAATATAATGTTTGTCTTTTTGTTGTTGAATTTTTCTTAGTAATAAAGTACAGTTTATAAATGCATGCCTTCTAACATTGCCTGCTGTTCAGGTTTCACACCTTTCTTTGTGCTGAGGATTTGTCTTAAAACATCTTGCCTTTTGTGCTGTTAAGTCACTTATATAACAAATAAGAGCCAATCTCTTTCTTCCTTTTAGAAGGATAGCTGTAACCTAGGTGCAGAAAATGATTATGAAGGGGTGAAAAAGGCATTCAACTCTAATTGCTAGAGTATAATATTAAAATTGCTATAACATTATCAAAATAATAGTAATAGATTTTATCATAAATAAGAACATTAAAATTTGATCTAATAAAGCTCTAGAGAAGTCTTTTAGGAAGTGCTAATTTGTGTTTTTAACATTGCAGGTCAATTTTTTGTAAGAATTTATACGCAGTTCCAGATTAATAAAAATCATTAAAGTAACTCAGACAGCAAATAAAATATAATTGATAAATGACTGCATAATAAATAAAATTGCAAAGGAAGCTTTTTAGCAAAGCATTTCTTTACTACTGGATATTATAGGTAAGCAAAAATTTCTTCTGATATACAGCAGGTTTTTTTTTTTCTCTCTGCTGAGATAAGACATCTGTTTGTTTCCCAATGAAAGAAGACCCTGGCTACACGGATCATTTTCTTAGTGACAGCCCTGACAAGTTTGACATTTGTTTCACGAAGTGTTCTGAAACAATCGTGAAGAAAATGTACCCTTTGAGGCTACTGGAAAGTAGACAGGCTTACCTCTTAATGTTTAAACTTGTTAATTCATACTCTAAAAAAACACACTGACTGTAACAACCTTGCAGATCTGCTAGTTATATGTGAAATTTCAAGAATGTGCACTCAATTAACAGTAACACGTATAATATCAAATGACAAAATTTGGTTCCTTAGCCTTGCTCTTTTTACACTGACAGAATTGTAGTGAGAATGGTAATTTCTAGGCACAGATGGACCATGTAATAATGGGCTGATACTCCAGGTGGCAATATGAGACTGAGTTATTCTAACAGAGAAATTAAGTAAAAACACTGCCATGTTTATCTTATCACTAAAAACTTGCAAGATTTTGTTTAAATGTCAGCTTGCACTATCAATTTGTGATAGAGGAGAACCTCTGTTTTTCTTTATTTATAAATGTGATTTAGTTCTCATGATAATCAGTTCAAATAATTGATGCCAATTAATAAAACCTATCCATTCTTTTCCTTCCTCTTAGGACGTAACCAACTCCTAACAATGGCCAGCTATTTTAGCATCTGGAATTTATATCACTCAGGTAATACTTGGATACAAATTAAACTCTATGAGTACAGATAACTTTATGTTTACCTTGTAGACTGCCAAGTTTAAAAGATTTCTTAAACTCTTGTAATCCTTTATATAAAAGGATTATACAAAGGGACAACTCTCCCTATTGCTTCTTTATATCTTTACAGATGCTGATGTAAGTACCTTTATAATGGAGAAACATGGCAAACACCACCTTAACCAAATGGTCAAGGTTAATATCACCAATAATATATATTAACACCCTGATACGATGTATTAAAAAGGGCACGTCACCTCTGGTTTGTGGTATCCTTCCCAACAGTGTATAACCTAATTCTAATCTGAGAAAACATCAGATAAACCCTCTACAATATAATTAAACAGTAGTCTTCAAAATGTCAGGTCAGCCGGGCACGGTGGCTCACGCCTGTAATCCCAGCACTTTGGGAGGCCGAGGCAGGTGGATCACAAGGTCAAGAGACCGAGACGATCCTGGCCAACATGGTGAAACCCTGCCTCTACTAAAAATACAATTATTAGCTGGGTGTGGTGGTGGGCGCCTATAGTCCCAGCTACTCGGGAGGCTGAGGCAGGAGAATCGCTGAATCCAGGAGGTGGAGGTTGCAGTGAGCGGAGATCGCGCCACTGCACTCCAGCCTGGGCAATAGAGCGAGACTCCATCTCAAAAAAAAAAAAAATGTCAAGGCTATGAATGACAAGACTTGGAACTATCACAGACTGGAAGAGACTATGGGGACATGATGACTGAATGCAGTGAGGAATCCTGGACTACATAAAAAAGGACATTAGTGAGAAAACTGGTAAAATTTAAAAATGGTTCTTAGAGTAGTAGTAGCCTCTCAAAGTTAATGTCTTGGTTTCAATAATTGGACTATGGTTACATAAAATGGCAACACTACAGGAAGCTGGATAAAAGGCAAATGGGAAATTTCTATACTATTTTTGCAACTTTTCTGTAAATTTAAAATTATTTCAAAGTAAAATGATTGAAGAAACAGAAAATAAAAATGGCTACCTAATGAAAGTTTCCTAAATTCAAATAAAGTAAAATGTATGGGCAAAGATTTTATGAGAAAACAAATGCAAGGTACCTGTAGCCTCTACACTGAAATATACAGCTATAATTAATAGTTTGCTTTCTATCATTCTACCCCAAATTCCTAAGTACCTAAAATGTTCATAATGGTGATATTATTGATTTTTATTTTCTTATCTGTGCTTTGCCACATTTTCTTGCTTTCCCACTGTGAGCACAGATTACTTTCGTAATCAGAAAACATAGCTTTCTTTTACTAAGTCCCTTTATAATTTGGCCATATGAACAAACTATTTTCAGAAATAAGTAAGAGTTATAAGACTCTATGATTACAAAGAGAAGATGTCACTTGTTTTTATTTTACCAAATATGTTCTTCATAGCAGGCAAACATACATGGTGGCACCACAGTAAAATGAAGTGAGATGGTGCAGACAGGCACTAACTTAAAATGTTTCTATATTCTTATGATATTTTCTTTAGATTTTAAATATTCCTTTTACTAACCAGAGAAGGAACAGTTATTATAACTGGATCCAAATTAATAGTCAGAATTATCTCTATACTTTAATAATGTTTCTTTTAAAAGTGTAAGAATATATAGCTTTTAGGGAAAAAACATGTAGACACTCAACCTGTTCTAACTGTTGGTAGCTATGGAACAAGTGTAGAAAAACAGATACACTACATCGTTTCAATCTGTGGTCAAAAAAACTACATTCTTTTATTCATTTAAAAACATATGCTAGATATATAACTCTCAACAGCATTTAAAACTGTGTTTTTAATACAGAAAATATGCTAGTGCTGCACAATGAAGAAAGAATTTATCTTAATAACTGGAAAAATACTGACGATAATGAAAATGTTTTAGGCAAAATGAGCACACTTTATGCTTCAGATCGAAATTAATTAGAGTTTTTAACGTTTTACAATTCCACCATAATTCTTTAAATGGTGCATTTACCTCATAGTAATAAACACTTGGATCATTAAGTAAAGTGTGAAATGTGTGATATGCTACATTTAACAACCTTTGGCCTTTTTTTTTCTATACTTCTGCATTCAGTTTTCCAATGCATTGAATAAGCAATGGAAGACCACAATTAAATTTCCTAACATTGCATATTTGAGATTCTTATTTCATTTAATACAAAAGGCAATTAATATACCATTTTACAATTGAATTCCAACTTTAGTGAGCCATGATAGATACTGAAATGAACTTACAAGAAATGCTTAATTAAATTTACTGTAAAAAGCATAAGAATTTTTTTCATATGACACAAGTTGCATATTTAATTAGAAATTCTAAGGCTATATTATGAAATTAAAGTAACTTGGGATGTTCTTAGTAAACTCAGCTCAAACACATATATCATTAAGTAGAATAGAGCTCTTTTTAAAAACCTTACCTTTTTTCTCTATTTAGTGATGCAAACAAAAGATAAAGAGATCTCCCTTTAATACTGCAATATTTCATTCGTTATTTATTAATAGCAAATATTTTTTAAATAGCAAATAAGATAGAAAAAGGGCAGTAACAAATTTCTAATTTCATGTATGGGAATATATAAATATTTCTTTTCTTGAGCAATCACTTCTGTCTCCAATTCATGATTCTGGAGCAGATTGAGTAGAGTAAGTTTTTAGCTCCTCCTGTAACTTTTTACTTCTTTGTGGCAGCTTTTCGTAGCCAAGAAATAGGGCAGTGGTGGTGTGTGCCTGTAATCCCAGCTACTTGGGAGGCTGAGGCAGGAGAATCACTTGAACCCAGGATGTGGAGGTTGCAGTGAGCCGAGGTTGTGCCAATGCACTCCAGCCTGGGCGACAAGAGCGAAACTCCATCTCAAAAAAAAAAAAAAAGACTTTGGATTTCCCATGTATGACCTGGGATCAGGAGGGACTCTCTCTGATCTGGGGAAAAAAAGGCCCTAAGGATTGGCACAGCCATCTGAAGAGGGCATATTTACACTAAAGGCAACAAAGATCAGTGAATGAAAAGTGACAGTGGCAAACTAGGATAAAGAAAGGAAAGGAAATGAATGATGAATGATAAGCATGAGTTAGGGTAGACTCTTAATGGGCACAATCCCAATTCTATAAATTTATATATTTCCATAAACATGAAAAGCTACAACTTTTATAATGGATATTTGTAGGTGTTTAAGACATCTGGCCAGGCGCCATGGCTCACACCTGTAATCCCAGCACTTTGGGAGGCCGAAGTGGGTGTATCATCTGAGGCCAGGAGTTTGAGACCAGCCTGGCCAGCATGGAGAAACCTCATCTCCACTAAAAATACAGAAAATTAGCCAGGTGTGGTGGTGCATGCCTGTAGTCCCAGCTACTTGGGAGGCTGAGGCACAAGAATTGCTTGAACCTGGGAGGTGGAGGTTGCAGTGAACCAGGATCGTGCCACAGCACTCCAGCCTGGGAGACAGAGCAAGACTCTGTCTCAAATAAAAAAAAAAAAAAAAAGACATATTTAAGATATGGTGCTAATCTGAAGGGGCTAAGAATACTGTAACAGCCTTTTCTGACAGGTGAATTCTTTTATGGTGAGTATGTTTGATAACCCTGACGAACTTACGATCTTGACAATAGAAAATTTTCCTTTGGGTAGTAAACTACTAATATCTGGGAAATATGCATGAAGTGTATGCTAGAAATCTATATTAGAGGCTCCTACATTGGTAACTCCTTCATTTATAATATTTTCATTTAAAAGTATAACCTGCTTTTGAAATATTTAGGCAAAAATAATATCTAAAAATGTTATCTAAAATCTAAATATTTTTATTTAAAGGTTATTACCTGCTTTTGAAATATTTAGGCAAAAATAATATCTAAAAATGTTATCTAAAATCTAAAAATAATATCTAAAAATGTTCAAGATAGGCAAGATCACTAGTCAAACTACAGTTCCATACTCAGATTTTTCAGATTGAATAAAAATCAGTGATTGGCCCAATACAATTTTCAGAGACATAAACGACTAAAAATTACTCAGCAATAACTCAGTTTATCATACACACACAAAAAACAAGTATATTACTTATTCATTAATATAAGCAATAATCATGAATTGTTTAGGATTGGCCATTGTGGAAACAATGCCTTCTTTAATAGAATATGACAGCATTTTGTTTATCCTTCTCACTGGACAATGAAAATTTTTTTTTTTTTTTTTTTTTTTGAGATGGAGTCTCGCTCTGTGGCCCAGGCTGCAGTGCAGTGGCGCAATCTCGGCTCACTGCAAGCTCCGCCTCCCGGGTTCACGCCATTCTCTTGCCTCAGCCTCTCTGAGTAGCTGGGACTACAGGCGCCCGCCACCACTCCCAGCTAATTTTCTTGTATTTTTAGTAGAGACGGGGTTTCACCACGGTCTCGATCTCCTGACCTCGTGATCTGCCTGCCTCGGCCTCCCAAAGTGCTGGGATTACAAGCGTGAGCCACCGCACCCGGCCTGGACAATGAAAATTTTAATACAACACTCAGCGTATTGTACCAAACTTAAAACTTGTATTGAGAGGAAAATATTTTTTTTTTTGCTTAGTCAGGCCCTAAAATTAAGTTTTACCAAACTTCTATACTGCCATTAAAAAAAGTCGTAATATCTCTATTCAATAAATGGTGCTGGCAACTGGCTAGCCATATGCAGAAGAATGAAACTGGATCCCTACATTTCACCATGTGCAAAAATTAACTCAAGATGTATTAAAGATTTAAATGTAAGACCTCAAACCATAAGAATCTTAGAGCAAAACCTAGGAAACACCATTCTGGACATCTGCCTATGGAAAGAATTTATGGCTATGTCCTCAAAAGCAATTGCGACAAAACCAAAAATTGACAAATGGAACCTAATTAAACTCAAGAGCATCTGTAGAGCAAAAGAAACTATAAACAGAGTAAACAGACAACCTACAGAATGGGAGAAAGTATTCACAAACTATGCATCTGACAAAGATCTAACATCCAGAATCTATAAGAAACTTAATTCAAAAAGCAAAAAACAAGTGACTCGATTAAAAAGTGGGTGAAAGACATGAACAGACACTTCTCAGAAGACATACAAACAGCCAACAAACATATGAAAACATCACTAATTGTCAGCAAAATGCAAATCAAAAAGATATTATCTCTTTTGAGATGGTTATTCATTGATACCATTCAATACCAGTCAGAATGGCTATTATTAAAAAGTCAAAAAACAACGATGCTGGGAAGGCTGCAGAGAAAAGGGACTGCTTATACACTATTGGTGGGAATGTAAATTTTTTCAGCCACTGTGAAAAGTAGTTTGGAGATTTATCTAAGAACAGAACTACTATTAGACCCATTAATGCCATTACTGGGTATATATCCAAAAGAAATAAATCATTCTACCAAAAAGACACACACATTTGTATGTTCACTGCAGCACTGTTCATAATAGCGAAGACATGGAATCAACCTAGGTGCCCATTAATGGGGGACTGGATAAAGAAAATGTACATATATACCATGAAATACTATGCAACCTTTAAGAAGAATGAAATCATGTCCTTTGTAGCAACATGGATGCAGCTGGAGGCCTAAGTGTATTAACTCAGGAACAGAAATCAAATGCCACATGTTCTTACTCATAAGTGGGAGCACATTGGGTACACAGGAACATAAAAATGGCAATAATAGACACTGGAGACTACTAGAATGGGGAGGGAAGGAGGGAATAAGGGTTGAAAAACTAACTACTGGGTACTAGGCTCATTACCTGGGTGATGGGATGAATCACACCCCAAAACTCAGCATCACACAATATACCTATGTAACAAACCTGCCCATGTACCTCTTGAATCTAAAATAAAAGTTGAAAATTTTTTTTATTAAGTTGATAGAAGGGGAAAATTGCTTCTCATTCCCTTTTTATTTGCATTTTGAATAAAAAGGAATATATTTTCATCTATTATTAGAATTTTTTTTCTATAAATTGCCTTTCCTAAATTTTCTGTACTTTCAAAAATTAAATCGAATTTTTAATTTTGAGATCATTGTAGTTCACATGCAGTTGAAGAAATAATACAGAGATCCCTTGTACCTTTTACTCTGTTTCCCTCAATGTTAACATCTTGCAAAGCTGTAGTGTAATCTCATAACCAAGATACCCACATTGATAAAGTCAAGAATGTAGTTTTCCTAATTTTTGCCCACTTTTCTATTGCGGTAATCATCTTTATTATGATTGGCTTGAATATTTTCTTTGAAAATTAAGAAAATCATTTCATATGTATTAAATATATATTTTTCTCTCAGAAAAAAACAGAAAAATAACAATCATCATCTTTGGCCATTTAATTGACATCACAATAAAAAGTAGGAGAAAATACTAAAAATATAATTTTATATTTCCTTTGCTGAGTCTTGATGTTCTAGGCAAACCATGGCACACGTTTACCTATGTAACAAACCTGCATATTCTGCACCCTAGAACTTAAAAAAAATAGTTATAGATCATATCATATCAAAAACCAAAAACAAATAGAATTTATATAAATGGCATTATAACAATCTTAACATCACTTTAGAATAAATAACAGATATTTAAAAAATGAAAGGTAGCAAATTTTCTTAAGGAAAATAATATTACCTACATAAGAACTTGACTTCACTGACACAAGTTTATAAGATTCAGAGTGAAAACTATAATTTGCATTAAGATACAAAATAGCCTGATTTAAATATTTCAATACTTAAAATCTTTTAATATTATTACTTCTGAGGCCAGATAAACTGTAAATAGTTTAAACTGACAATTTTGAGACTAAGAAACAACTCAGTATCTAAATAGCAAAATATTTAGATAATAGATTTTCAGTTAGGAAATTTAGAAACTGTTTAATATAAGATGTCTTCAGTGTACAATACCCTTGTAAGCACAATGATGTCAAGGTATTCATTTCAAAAGCCAGTCAAATTCATAGATGGACTGTAAACAACTATGACATATATGGAACACCTCTCTTATTCTCTTATATTTCTCCTTAGAGACATCAAGTCATAGAATATTAAAGGTGAAAGAGTCCTAAGATATCTTATTTAAATCCCCATTGTATGTATGAAAATACTAGATTGACAAAAATATAAAATCAATTTCTTCACCAGATTTTAAAACTGCTTAGTGACTTAAAAATAAAACAACTCCCCAAGCTGTCTTCCAAACTCAAATGATTTAAAACTACTTTGTTAAAGTAAAATAAAAAAAGTAACTTCATAGTGGAGAAAGCTGAAAAATACTACCTTGACTGATGGACCAAGGCTAACATCGCTAGAAATGTATAGTATGTATACCGACATCATGTTCCCCTGCTCTGATGCACAGAGAAGCAACATCACCTATGACCTATGGTAGCCTTCCCATTAAGGCACAAACTCCATCTAATCATGAGAAAATATTAAGCAAACCCAAATTGTGGGACATTCTACAAAATAACTGAAGAGTACTCTTCAAAAGTGTCAAGATCATGAAAGGCAGGGAAAAAGTAAAGAATTGCCACAGACTGGAAGAGACTGAGGAGACACAATGACAAAATGAAACAGGAGATCCTGGATTGAATCTTGGTCCAGAGAAAGAACACTAGTGGCAAAACTGGTAAAATACAAATAAATTCTACAGTTTATTTAACAGTATTGTATTAAGATTAATTTCTTAGGATTGAGAATTGTTCTATGCTTATATAAGATGTTAACCTAAAGAGAAGTTGGGTAAAGGGTCTATCAGAACCCTCCATCCTATTTTTACAACTCTTTTAAATCTAAAGTTATCTCAACAAAAAATAAAACCAGACAAACATCTAATTTTTGTTAGATGATTTAGAAGCACATTTGATTCCAAGTACTATAAACTTACCTGCCAAAATAATGTGCAGGGGCAATCAGAGTTATGGAAAATGGGGTTTCAGTATTTTCTATGATACGGACAGCTCATTACAGACTCCACACTATAAATGAGTATTTACTGCCAGCTAGTAGAATCATACAGTCATTCAGTAACACTGAGTGATGTCTAACACACGAAATTCATTGTCATGTTTTTAAACTCATGCAGTTTAAGAACCATTAGAAAATTATTCAACTGTAATATGGTAAAAATGTAATATGATCCGTTTTTATTTCTTCAACTGTAGTTTCTTTGGGAGGTGGATATCCTTATTAATATGGACATTTTATCTCAGTACATTTAATCAAGGGTTTCAAAACAATGTCTACTATATAGGGAAAAAGAGGTACTTAAGAAATTTCTCCATAGAAGCATCATTTGATCTAGGATGGACTGAATTAAGAATAAAATGTCAAAACAAAGTAAAAATATTTGGCAATCAACACCTATTTTTTGGGGGGAACCCATTGACAGACTTTATTGTATTGATCAAATAGTGTTCTCATTTTAGAAGAGTTTGGAATACATTTAGTCCTTTGACTCATATTAGACATTTTGTCTTTTTAAGATGATATTAACTCTTGAAGTCACGTCTATTCCTAGAATCCTTCCTTTCTTCCTCCCTCAAAAATTTATTGAACAATGATTTTGTGCCAGATACTAAGCAAGGTGTTGCAGAAAAATATGAATGAGACATTTTATTGCCTAGAAGATCTCATGCTCCAGTGTGGTAGACAGGCATGCAAATAATCACAATGCAATGGAGAAAGTATATAATAAAGTGCATCAGGTATACATGGAGGTGATAAAGATAACTGAACCATGACAATATATAAGGACAGTATTTTTATGATTACTATGCTACAGAGTTCGGTTATGATATCAAAATAATATACCCTTCCTCTTGCCCAAAGGTGAGTATTGTGAATCTTTTAAAACAAATACTTCGCAATGTAACTTATACGGCTCTTTTAATGTAAACTCAACATCAAGGACTATATGCTTTGGAACTAAACTTAAGTGTAGAAAGTGAATTTCTTTTTTCTTTTTTTTTTTCTGAGACAGTCTTGCTCTATGCCCAGGCTGGAGTGCAATGGCGTGACTTCTGCTCACTGCAACCTCCGCCTCCTGGATTCAGCAATTCTTCTGCCTCAACATCCCGAGTAACTGGAATTACAGGCGCCTGCCACTACACCCGGCTAATTTTTGTATTTTTTAGTAGAGATAGGGTTTCACCATGTTGGTCAGGCTGGTCTCGAACTCCCGACCTTAGGTGATCCGCCGCCTCGGCCTCCCACAGTGCTGAGATTACAGGCATGAGCCACCACGCCCGGCCAGAAAGTGAATTTCTAAAACTTTACTACCAAGTGAACAGATTAAGTTGCCTCAAATATCCTTATTTCAAATGGAATGTTATTTTCCCCAGAGTGAACCCATTAATCTTCGCAGTTTTACTGGAAAGTAATAGCTCATTAGACATCTAAGTAACACATCTCTTATGGCACATTAATTTTTCATGGATTAAAACGAAATTGAATTTGCTTCAAGAAAAATTTAAAATACTATTTTAGAAAATTTCGCACAAAAAAATTCCTCAATAGTGGCACTTTATTATCAGTGTCAAAAATAACGTCCCTATTTTCACTATTTCCACATCAATGGAGGGAAGAATATTCTAAGTAAAGGGAACAGTGGGAAGGGTAAGTCAGCCAAAGCCCAGTGAGAAAGAGCAAAGTAGTGGAAAATAACACAGAAAGGTTGGGAATTCTGCTTTTCTGGTTCTAGCATTACACAGTGCTCATGGTTGGTTACTTCTGACATACTTCGTATTTGTTGTTTCTTCTATGCAATTGTGTAGTGGAGGAAATTTGGGCTTTGTTGTCAGTGACTGGCAAACCTAGATGCAAATCCTAACTTTGATACCTACACTACCTAAAAATACTTTGAAGAAATCACTTAAACTTTTAGAACCTCGTTTTCTCATCTATAAAATGGCAGTAACTATTTTTGATGACTAAAATTATTAAATAAAATGTGAGGAGCCTAGCACAAATCCTGGCCCACAGAAAGCACAATAAAGTCTATTCTTTCCTCTTTCTAGGCTTAACTTTACGACAGTTTTTAATCATTAATGACATACTGCTGTAGTGAAGATAGGTACCTACAGATAGATAGTAAGGATCCTCTTCAAAAACAGTGCTTTTTCTTTTTTTTTAGCTAAATAACCATCATTATATTATTAAATAGAAGCCAGTTCTACCTATGTCACTCTAATTTCTTGATCTTGCAATTTCAACTGTTTGTATTATTCACAGACAATATAATTGTATTATTCATAGACAGCAAGAATAAATAAATTGGGTGAATGATTACATTTAAAGACATTTGTTCCTAGGTAGTAATTAGGAAAAGGCTATTAATTAAATAATTCCTCCAAGTCACACCACGGGCATTTGATTAGCATTTTTAACTGAAGTTCTTCCCAGAGTTACTCTATAGTCTGCATGATGTTATCATTGTAGAGAATGTAAACTAATACTCTTTCTCTCTGAATAAAGCAATAATGTTAGCATGATAGTCCAACTGATACGAAAACAATATTGGGAATCTAGGTAGGACCAATATAGGTCTAGGTAGGACTATTATTTAGAAGACAGATTTGGTACAGAAATTAGACAAATATAGTTTATTAAATTGACTTAAGACCTTTTTAGGCATATAGTTGCTTAAAAGAAAGCAGGCCATATTCTTACAAATACAAAGCATTTTTATCTTGTATCTTTGATTTTTAGAAATACTGACTATTGGAATTGGAAGAGAAATTAAAAGTAATTTAATTCACCTTCTTGAAATGATGTTTATATGTTGTTTTTCTTTTATATATGCAAATGTACAGACACACACACACATACTCAAGTGGATGTGATTTTAAATTGAGGAACTCTGTATACATAATGGTAAATATCAGTATTCCTTAATATAAATACAATAGTAATTATTTAGTAAATAGTCCAAGTCATAGCAATGAAGTTTCACTTACAAGTCACAGCAATGTAAATTCCATATAAATAACCTGGTTAAATCCATTAGTTTCTTTCAAATGTGTTTGTCTATCATTATCATGGTAGACCCTGTTGGAGACATGAACTGATTCTGGATAAGACATATATGGAAGCCTACAGGGGAGCTTCTGGGAAAGTATTCCTTATTCTTAAAACACACACACACATACACACACACACACACACACACACACACAAACACACACACACAGGACAGGGACCACTTCCATAGGCTTGCCTGTATGTATTATAATGTGAGGACACAATACTTCGAGACCCTGTAGCCATCTTGTGGCCATGGGAGTAAGTCTAAGGTTAAAAGTCAACACACTGATAATGTGAGAAAACAAAGTCTTCTTTAATTAATCCTATAACCACCCAATTTCCTCAATTTTGAATATACAGGGTATGAAATATTAAAAGTAGGTGGGTTTTCTGTTAAAGAATCCTTACCAATGACAACATTGGCCTCTTACATTTCTTCTAGTTCTATGAGTTTTTCCCTAGGTTTAATGCTGTCCTTAGAACTCAGCTATCCTTTGATAATAGTTATCTGGAGATGACTCTAAATGGCCACAAATGCCAACTACTTTATGATGACTTTCCCACTTATATCTTCAGCCCTCACATCTATACCATGCTTTAAACTCATATTCCAATTGCTACTTGTCTCCATTAAATTTTTAATAAGGACCTCAAACATACCATGTACAAAGCCAAATTCTTGATTCCCATCCCTCCACTTCCCCTACCCCCACTAAAAAAGCCTTATACCTCTCTTGGTCTATAACACTCAGTTGTTCAAACACAAACTCTAGGGGTCAATCCTTAATTCTTTCCTTTCTCTTATACTCTATAGCCAACTCCTGTTGTCTTTATCACCCAAGGGTATCTAAAATCTGTCTAGTGCTTTCTATCTCCACTGTTACCATCTTAGTTCAAGCTATCATGTTTCTTGCCTGTGGATTAATCCAATAGCTTCCTGATCAGTCCCCTTGCTTTGGTTTTATAATTGTATGCCTATTCTTTATATAGGAGGCAGTAATCTTTGTAAGACACACATCACATCACAATCCACCCATGCTTGAAATGCTCTAGTAGCTTTGTATTTAGGGTAAAATCCAAACTACTGCAATGACCTAGAAATTACATCATCAGGCCCTTCTCACCTTTCTGGCCTCACTAAGTTCTCCAATCTGCTCACAAGTTCAGTTTCCTCATCTGGCTCCAAACATGCTGCTCTTCCCTCTGATTCCTGAACAAAGTGCACTAGGTGTTTCCTCTACTTTGATTTTGTATGGCTCATTTTTCTTGTCATGCAGGTATCAGTGAGTGAGGAGTTCTTTGACTTTATGCACAAAATCTGCCCTTCCTCCATCACTCAGATTGTTTTCCATAACATTTATTACAATAAAATGATCATCTACTTGGTTATTTACAGATTGTCTGTCTTCCTTACTAGAGTGCATGCTCCACGACAGCAGATTTTCTGTTTTTCTTCCTACAATATCCTTAGAAGTTAGTCTTATTCCTATCATATTGTAGCCTTTCAATGAATAGTTCTTATGAATAGTTCTTGGATATATGAATGAATTCCTTACTATATAGAAGCATGGGAATCAAGTAAATAATAATTTTGACTTTTTGAGTACTTCCTAAATATATACAAAATATATTATGAATATATTATTGTATATTATTAAAGGCTTGTATTTACATTCATTATTTATAATCCTCACAAAAGCCAGGCAAGATAAATATTATTGTTCCTATGTTCCAATGAGGAAATTGAAGATTGGTGACACTCAGGAACTGCCCTTGGTCACATATCCAAAAATATTAGAGGAGATAGGATTACAAACTCAGCTCTGATTATAAAAAGTATTCTCTTTTCAATATACCATATGTACAGTTAGAATTGCTCATGATCAATAAATTTTAAAAGTTTCACATACTTTTGCAAAAAAATTCAATTTTTGCTCAATGGATACTGACCAGATTATTATTCAGTTATTTTAAAAGGTCCTAAGTCTATCTTGCAGTACTGATCAAAAGCAACTTTCAAATCCAAAACAGCTCGACAGTTCTGCTACCTGAAGATTATTTACGAAAATTTTGGTAAACATATTAACTCTCCTTCTAGTTTTTCTACTATTCTGAAAATATTTAGGATTTATTGTGGTATACTTCTTAAATCTCATGAGGATACAGAAATAGAAGAGGAAAAAGGTATATTGGAAAAATGTACAAGGATCAGCTTCTGAGGAACATAAAATTCTGTCATTACCTTGGAATGACTGTTCTTATGTCTTAAAATACACTCATATAGTGGCTTTCTCAATTCTTTAACAGCTACTTACAAAATGAGTTATTTTCCAAGCAAGAAAAAAATGGCCTTTATTTGTAAGAAGAAGAATCACAAGCCTCTACAGAGCCAGGGCCATGCAGGACTCTTGGGGCTCTTGGGAACACTGATAGCTCAAACTCGAGTCTTAAAGGAAAATCCCAGAATACTATTAAAATGACTACAAATCTCTGACACAATGCTACGGTTAAGAACAACAACAACAAAAATGAAGTTATAAATTTATTTATTTTGAGACAGGGTCTTGCTGTCACCCAGGCTGGAGGGCAGTGGTGTGATCACGGCTCACTTCAGCCTCAACCTCCTGGGCTCAAATGATCCTCTGGCCTCAGCCCCCCAAGTAGTTGGAACTATAGGTGTGCACCACCACAACCAGCTAATTTGTTTTTACTTTTTATAGAGATGGTGGTCTCACTATGTTGCCTAGGCTGGTTTCAAACTCCTGGCCTCAAGCCATCCTTCCACCTCGGCTTCCCAAAGTGTTGGGATTACAGGCGAGAAACACTGTGCCTGGCCTGAAGTTATAAACTTAAATATATAAAAATGAGAAAATACACAGAAGTCAATGACTTCATAGTGACATTATGTGGCAACCACATTGTTCAATAAAAATATTTTAAATGTTTACAAAGTGCTATTTCTCATAATATAGATGTTCAACAATTACTCAGAAAATTTAAATTTATATTTCACCATTGCATTATGACAGGCATTTTTGTCTAAGATTCTATTTTGCTTTTCTTATTTTTAAAATCATTGATATATTTTTTATTGTAAACAGAAAACCCATTAAGACAGTGTAGTTCTTTTAATTTTCTTTTAAAGTAGAAAATAAACTGTACTTGAATGTTTGTACATTTCAAACTTTCAGGATTGTTTGAAACCTTGCTAACATATTGAATTTCAAAAGACTGATTAAAGCAGGAATACAAGCAAACCACAGTAGACATTTGAGACTTTGATACCAGTTTTAACTCTTAGAATCTAAGTAGCCTGAATCATTGTTGGAGGACTCAGCACAGAAATGACATACCCCATAATTAATTTGTGTTAACATGTTTCACACACACCACAAACAGCACAATAAATATCTAATAGTATGCTGATTTCTAGAAAGCTGTATAGAAAACTTGGTAACATTCTGCTTTCTGGAAAAAAAAGAGGATTGTAATACACAAATAAATCTCTATGCATTATTTAAAGTAAGATTTACCTGAAAATTTAATGATGCAAATGAAAGAATGAGAAGAAAGAAATAAAAATTCCCACTTCCTCGCTCTTTCCTTTCCTTCTTTCTTCTTTTATTCATTCAGTAGTTATGTCGTGAATTCTTATAATATGCCATATGTTCAGGACAGGGAGGAGAATAGAGGTGATTTCTATTCTCAAGAAAATTATACACTCGAAAGGCAAACCTGTGTTCAGTTTATGCCTCCGTTCTTCTTTATAACCAGCAAACACAGAAACCTTCATGTTTCTTTAGCATATCAAATTATTTTGCTATAAAATGTTTCCTGCACAACAATAACCATAACTACAACCAGTAACAATAACCATAAGCATTCTAATACTTATTGTAGCTCTCCTGGATGTTCCTTCCCCATCCCATTCTCCTCCCTTCCGTCTTACCAGATCTGACCAATACAATGAATTGAATATTAATCACTCCCTGGCATATTGTTACACCTCAACATTTCATATGAATGTATGATGCTATGTAAATCTTCCATGACTTGCAATGTATTTTCAACATTACATGTATATATTTATCCATGTTATACTTAATATAACATATATGTTTTTCATCTCAAAAGCTAGCCTCACACACTAGAAGCATTCAAGTTAAAGTAACAATAAATATATCACTATTATTTAATCTTGTTTTAGAGATGTTAGCTAACACAAGCAGAAAAGAGAAAGATATGAAGTATAAAAATTGTAAAAGAAGAGGTGAAACTATCCTTACCTGCTGTATACTTCGAAATATAAAAAAAATTAATTGAAACACTATTATAAACAAGATAATTCAGTGAGAATCTCTATTCATACGTGAGGAAAATCATCAGTAGATAACAAAAAATAAAACTACAGATTATTCAAGACAACTTTTAAATTCTGTATCAGCATGCTTTTATTTATCTCCCTAAATTTCAAGACTGATTAAAAGGAATACTGCCCACCAACTGTAGTTCTAGGAAGAGCAAATTGATATATTAAATAAGTAATTTGCATTCAAAAGATAAATCAGATGCCAAAGCAAGTTGCAATAGATTGCCAATGGATTTCTAGAAGATTTGAGAGCTAGAAGGTATCTTATTTAAAAATCATTTGATCCATTTTTTTTAGTCTGTAGATAGAAAAGCCATTCCCAGAATACAGAATGAACTTCCCCAGAGTCCCATAGCCAATTGGTAGAGTTAGAATCTGAATTTATGTCTCCTACGTTGTAGTCAGGAATTGTTTGCCATGATGAGTCAGTACTGACCATAATGAGTCAATATGACTTTAGATTAAATGATGGCAAATCAAGCATGTTAAAAAAATTTGTGTGTGTGCATCCTATGAATATATCTTTTTAAAACAATTGTGATGGCCTTACCTAAAACATCTACATGAGCACAGCAGAAAATGCACAGGCTTTGGTGTCAGACAAATCTATAATGAATCCTGCTTCGGCACTTACTATTGGTTTGACTTTATGAAAGGCATATGACCCCTCAGTCTCAGTTTTCTTACCTGTAAAATGAAAACAAAACAAGACAAAAAAACAAAAAAAACCCCTATTTCAAGGAATGACTTTGGGTTTAAATAAACAAAAATGATTATGTATGCAAATTATGCTAGTAAAATGTTTATAACACAATAAAAGTAGATATTCAAAACAATGTTAGCTATAGTTATCTAAAATTTAAAATATATTTCCAAAAATTGTGGTTCAAAGTTGAGCTCAGATGCACTGTTGGTGAAAGTGCTTTTTCTTCTAACTAGAATTGAAATAAACCTTTTTGCTTCCTTTTCTAAAAGTTGTTCTATTTTAAGAATTAAACTTATATAAATGTTTATTTGTCTGTTAACCTACAAATGTGTGACTATTACGTGTCAGGTTCTGTTATAGGAGATGGGGTAATAGTGGTGAACAACAGCGTATCGTCCTCATAGCCTTAAATTTCAATAGAAAGACAGGCAATAAACTGTTAACAGATAAATAATTTCATATTTTGATACAGTGAAAGAAACAGGGTAAAGGGACAGAAAGTATGGGAGCACATGTTCTCTTAGGCAAGGTAGTCAAGGAAGCCCCTCTACAAAAGAGCTGACATTTGAGCAGAGACCTGAATGATTTGAAGGAAACAGTCATGTACTGATCTGTGAGAAGAGAATATACAGGCATAGGGAACAAGGCCAAGGGCCCTAAAGTAGAAATGAGCACAGCATGTATTAGCAGCAGAAAGGACAGGAAATCTAGCATAAGATGAAAAGTTAAGTTGACTACATAGCCCATAATGGTGATCTGATTTGCAGTGAGAAGCCACTGGAGGGTTTAAGAATTTAAATAATATGATTTGCTTTTGGGTTTTAAGCTTATTCTGGTTGTAGTATAGAGAAAGATGGGTAGAAATTAGGAAAGAACACAAATACAGAGATAAGGAAGCAGTCTATTGCAAACAGATCAGGAATGCTGGTAACTTGGAGTACTGCAATGTAGTCAGAATGGAAAGAAGTATGATATGCTTTGGAATTAAACAAAAGAAAGTAATTAGGAATGATTACTGTGCTGCTGGTTGTCAAAAATGATGAGACTGAGGTGGGAAAGACTGTGGGAGAAGTAAATTGTGATGGGAATAGAGAAGAATCAAGAAACCAGTAATTCTATTTTGGTAACATTAAGTTTGAGCCAATCTTTAGTTATCTAGTGGGAATGTCAGGCAAACATTTGAATATATGAATTTAGATCTCGGAAGAAGAGTTTGTGGATGGTATTACACATTTAGAAGTCCCCCAAATACAGGTAAAACTGCATGCAATCACCCAGGGACATACAAATAGAGAAGGGACACAATGGCCAAGCCTTAGTAATACAACTTGAGCACAAATGGAGAATTCAGCTAAGAAGACTGAGAAGGGTCTGCCAGTTACAAAGAGAATTACAAGTCATGAAACCAAGAAAAGAAAATGTTTCAAGAAAGAGAATGGTTGACATTGTTAAATAACATTGAGAGGTCAAGTAAGATTCAGACAGAGGCATAACTATTGGGTGTGACAAGAGATTGTAAGTGACATTAACAAGAGTCATTGTAGTGGAGTAATGGGGACCAAAGACTGTTCAAAATAGCTTAAAGAGGGAATGAGAGATCCTATTTTGCACTTCACCCTTCCTCTCAACTTCAGGAACATGGATAATAACTGAAGCTGTAGCAGCCATCTTCGAATCATAATGGAAAGACCAAAAGAATCATAGTAAAAATCACTCCTGATGGCCTTGAGCTGCTATCTCTGGACTTCTTAAGTGTTATATTTTATATGTCCTACATTTAATGAAACCTTTCTTGCAGCATAAAAATATATACTGTACAACCAAACAACACATATGGCTCTTTATCCTAGTTTCTCAGCTTTCAGTTTGAATAAAAAATAGGCTGGGTGTGGTGGCTTATGCCCGTAATCCCAGCACTTTGGGAAGCCAAGGTGGGCAGATCTCTTGAGCTCAAGGAGTTCGAGACCAGCCTGGGCAACATTGTGAAATCCAGTCTCTACTAAAAAATACAAAATTAGCCAGGTGTCGTGGCACACACCTGTATTCCCAGCTACTCAGAAGGCTGAGAAGGGAGAATTGCTTGAGCCTAGGAAGTTGAGGCTAAAGTGAGCTGTGATTGCACCATTGGACTCCAGCCTGGGTTATCAGAGCAAGACTCTGTCTCTAAATAAATACATAAGTAAATAAAAACCAAAAAAGCTGCATCGTTGATTTGCAAAAAGTGAGTCAATTGCATTTATTGTAAACATAACATGTTTCATCATCTTATTTTATATTTACATGTCCTAGTTATGCTGGAAATGACCATGTGGAGCTGAATGTATGTATGAAAGGAAAATCTCAAACATAGTAGAGTTCTCTAAATGCTTTTGTAAAAATTACATATATGTTGCCCTATACCCCCAACCATAGATAGATACTCAAATTCAAATCTTTCAATTTCAATTTAGTGTCCTGAGAATTATCTCTACATGATTGTAGTCAGGGGGTATATAATATTTTGTAGTCTTTCACTTATTTCTTAAAACATTTCCAATTCTGGTGAAAAATAGAGACATGGAGGTGAAGAAATGGAGATCCTGAGTCTAGACAACTATTTAGAAATTTTGCCATAGTGCAGAAATGGGGCAACAGCTGGAGAAGGGATGAGGACAAGGTTAGAGTCTCTGAAGAATAGAAGCTGTTAAAACATTTGTCAATGAAAATACTGAAAAAGAAATTCCTCTTGAAGGAACAAAGATATTTCCCATCTGATATTCCTGTGGCATTAGTCTCAAAAGTAAAGTCGTAAATCACACAAAAATTATATTTCAAAATATAATTTTTTAATTTATAAGTAATGTGAATATATTTGTAATGTATGTAAATATATGTGAAATATTCTATTGAAGGAATTCTGACATTTTCACTGTAAAGCACTAGAAACTGTCAAAAAACAGAATGTCTTGACCATAGATTTTCCAATAAAACATTTAAATATAATAATGTAATTTAATTAATAATAGTTTGTGATAAATTTAGGCTCAACATATTCAAGTTATCTGCCATTGCTTTTAAAAAATTAATGAGAATATAAATTATGCTTTTACATTTTCCTCAGTTTACTTTCTGATGCTAATCCAACAAGTGTAACATATGGTAATGTCTAATGTATACGATAGAAGTAAAAGAGCAAAAAATTAAGAGGTTTAGGCATCTATGATGTTAATTTATTGTTTTAATAAAATAATAATATTCCATATATCTATAATGCATGTTACTTTTCATGCTCATTAGTATATTTCCTTGTGGTATAAACAAAGCACAGTTATTTGATCAGAAAAGTAGTTCTTTAAATAGTTTGATGAAGTATATTAACATAATTTTTAAATAAAGTTGCTATTGAATTGCTGCTTTGGGGCAATGGTAGTGTTAAAACTGGAAAAATGCTTTCATAATTATAAAAAGTTAATCAGCACCTTTATATTATAAGAATTTGGAAATGCTCAATTCTTTTCTGCTTATAGTGAAGTAACTGCCTAATGAATTTGGAGATTTGCTCATTTTCAGTCTATATAAGTTTTAGCAACAATAAATATAGCATAGTGACTTTTTAAAAAATGTGAATTTTTCAGATATGAAGGATATATGCACACTCTAGGAAGAACTGTTTTTCCTCCTAGAGCCTCACTGAAATGGCCAATGGAATTTTAAAAAATAAGAGAGAAAAAGAGAGCAAGTGAGGACATACACCTATAATAGTACTGAAATGAAGGAAAAACTTCTACCACATTTTAAAAATATCAAGAATATTTTGCTGGGACCTTTCAAACCAGGTGAGTTCCCCTACCACCTGAACCCCTCCCCTGAGGGTTTTTTTTAAAATCATTTTTATAATTGTGGTATAAAATAGACATAATATAAAAATTACCATCTTAACCATTTTAAGTATACAGTTCAGTGATATTAAATATTTATATTGTTGTGAAACCATCACCATCATTCATCTCTGTAACTCTATCTTATAAAACTAAAACTCTGTTCCCGTTTGTATCACACAAAATACCTCATTCTATCCTTTCCTTACCTCCTAGCAACCATTATTCTACTCCTTGTCTCTATGATTTTTTACTACTCTTACTACTTCTTACAAATGGAATCACAGTATCTGTCTTTTTGTGACTGGCTTATTTTACTTGGCAAAATGTTCTTAAGGTTCATTTATGTTGTAGCACATCTCAGATTTTCCTTCCTTTTTTTCTCCCACATCACCAAAAACATTTATCATTTGTGTCACAAACATTCAAAATCCTCTCTTCTAACTTTTTAAGAATATACACTAAATTACTGTTAACCATATTCAACCTACAATGATATAAAAACATTAGGAACTTTAGTAAATATAATTATATATTATTATATAAATATATTACATTTAATTATATTTATATAATATTATAAATTACAGTGCCACAATAAACATGGGGTGCAGGTACATAGTTTATAAATTATAATGCTGCAATAAGCATGGGGGTGCAGGTATCTCTGCAATAAACATGGGGTATAGGTACATAATTTATAATTACATATTATAGTGCAATAAACATGGGGGTGCAGGTATCTCTTCAATATACTAACTTATTTTCCTTTAGATAAATACCCAGTAGTGTGATTGCTGGGTTATAAGTTAGTTCTACTTTTAGTTTTTTGAGAAACATCTATACTGTTTCCCATAATGGCTGCATGAATTTACATTACCACCAACAGTATACAAGATTTCCCTTTCCTCTGCATCCTTGCTACCATTTGCTATTTTTTGTCCTTTTGATTATGGCCATTCTAACTGGGATGAGAAATCTCATCATGGTTTGATTTGCAATTCCCTGATGATTAGTGATTTTGAGCATTTTTTCATATACTTATTGACTGCTTGTATGACTTTTGAGAAATTTCTACTCAGATCCTTTTTAAAATCGGACTATTTGGGGTTTTTTTGCTGTTGAGTTGTTTGAGTTCCAGGCATGCTCTACAGAGCACTTACTGGGTGAATACTTTGCAATTACTTTTTTTTCCCATTTTATAGGTTGTCTCTTTACTCTGTTGATTGTTTCCTTTGCTGTACAGAAGCTTTTTAGTTTGATATAGTCCCATTTGTCAATTTTTGGTTTTGGTATCTGTTTTAAGAGCACCTTGGGTTCTTCCAGTTTTCATGTCACTTGCCTAGATACATTTTATAGGCCATACACATCAAGAGGATAAAGGTTATGACCTGCAAGAATACCAGAGTATTCCCCTGTACTATTAGTGGGTGTTACGCTTACAAGATGCTTAGTAGATATTTGTTAAATAATGGTAAAAATAAAAGCTAGAAAAACATACACCAATATGCAAACAGTGGTAATCTCTGGAAGGTAGGTCATGACTTTTATTTTCTTTATCTTTTCTTTATTTTTCTGCATTTTCCAAATAATCTATAATAAACATGCATTATTTCCATAATGAAAACAAAATAATACAGTCATTATTTCTTAAAGTGATCTGTCACTTAATTCCTTATTAAATAAATCATAGATATGGAACAATATAAAAAAAAATTGGCTGGGCATGGTGGCTCATGCCTATAATCCTAGCATTTTCAGAGGCAGAGGCGGGAGAATCACTTGACCCCAGGGGCTTGAGACCAGCCTGGACAACATAATGAGACCTAGTCTCTACAAAAAATAAAAATAATGTTTCATGGTTATTTATAGAAAACATTTATGCCAAATGAAGTTTACATATTTTATTTACAAATTATTATAGCATATTATCTTCAAAAATTATTTAGGTACACATTTTAGTACTATAAACCATAGTTCAATACAATTTTGTTTTTCCATTGTTGAAAAAGCCAATTATCAAGCCAAATTCAAGAAATATAGATTCCCAAAGTAAGGCAAATATTTCTGACAAAACTAAAATGCTTTATATTCCTAATTTCTAAGTGATGTGGATCAAATAGATAACTTTTTCCTATTCTATGCAAATATTTCACTGTACAACAAGATATAAGCAGTAGCAAATTATAGGGCTACAATTTCTGTGTGGGAAGAAAATTCTGGATTTTTTAAACTGAGAGGTTGTATATTAGCCAATTAACCATTAAGTCATTAAAGGAGTGTTATCAATGTATACTTAGAATAACAAATTTGTTTCTGAAAACTTACAGTAGAAAACTGTAATCCAGTAACATAGGAACTATTTCATTTGTATTTTATTGCATCTTAGGAGTTTTGTGAAAATCTTGGATAGTGAACAAGTGACTAAAGCAAAATCTTACCATCATTTTTTCCCCTATCAAACCTAACAGGGTCTTCTTTATACTAAAGTTTATGATGATGATAGGTTAAACTTGTCACAAGCATTTTTAATAAAATACTGCTTTTTTACTTTAATATATGGAAGACACATTTTCAAGAAGGAAAATGCTGATGTTATCTTGGTTATAAGCTTGCTGCTGAAATGATTTAGATAGTTTTCTACACGATATCAGAATAAGGCATTTCTTTTCAAGCAATGAATTATAGCTGATACTTCAAACTTATTCTATTTGTATTTCCTAGTCCAGGAAAATGATAAAACATAAATATTTATTCTATATAAACAGAACAGGCACAAGATGCAGATAAAAATAATCCATTATGGCGCAGTGAATAATTGCTATGTGTATCACTATAAGAACAGAAAAGGGCATCATGTATTTCTACCAGCTTTAAATTTGAAGATACCTAAGTTTACTGAGAAAATAAAAAATCTGTAATTTTATAAGTTGGAATAATATGTGTTTGTGGTTCATAATTTTTCATTAATAATAAATTTAACATTGTTGTCTACATTTTGGAGAAAGCTCAATAAAACTATTTGCTTTTACTGAGAAGCATATGCAGCAGCAAAACTAACAACAACAAAAACCCCTAGGACATTAAAAAAATCCCAATCTAAAAATAAGCAGTGAAGCTATTTGCTTATTTTTCTGATTTCTAGATATTCAAAATATGGCCATTTGAAATTTTCTAGGTAAATACTTCTCGTATTTTGATAATTTGAGGAAGACATACTAGTATTTTTCTCTCACAAAAGCAGTATTTATTTTCAATTGTGACAGATAAGACAGTAAGAAAAAGGCAGTATCAAGTAGGAATAAAAAACATCTATATCAATAATAAAGTCATATAAGTATGAAAAACTTAAAAGCTGTTAGACACAAGTTCAGACTAGGTTTAAAAAGTGAAACCCCAAAATACCAATAATCAGGTAGAGATTTACATACTGTCACTGATGCAACATGAAACTATTAATAATTTCAAGGAATGAAATCTGTACATGAGATATAACTTCTCTGTGGGAAACAGCTACCAAATTATACTCTTGATGCAACTTAGGCTATTATATAACACAATGCCAGGAACATTTTTAAATAATTTATTTTATATCAAAACAATGAGAAAATATTTTTACTTTTTCTGCATATAACAAACAATAAACCCAACTAGCATAATCATCCTGTGAGATATATATACTTTTTGGGAATTGTGTAGGCACTGTAAGAGATTTAATCACAAAATGAGCACCAGATTCTGTACTATACAGGGGAAAGACCATTAGACTTGGAGATAGAAAGCCAAAGTCCTCATCTGGGCCTGCCCCTACTTATTACATATCTTCAGACAATTCATTTACAATCCTTCTGAACTCTGGATTTCTTAATTACAGAGATAACCCTGACAGAAACAAGATCTAAAAGAATTTGGCCAGTTGCTCTAAATTTAAATTATACAATCTCAACTATGCTAAATGAATGAGAAATACAAGTAAAACTTAAGGTGTAACTGGATTGGTATTTTCCGAAAACAACCTTGGAGAACCAATTCATTCCCTGATGAGGAAATGTAAACTCAAGAGGGTTAAGGAATTTTCCCCGAGTGGCACAGCTAAGTGGAGAAGTAGATATTCAAATCCAGGTCTGTCTTATGTTCCTCAGAACATATTTTACTTAATTTCAATTTTATGGAAACAGACATGAAAAAGGAAGTTACCTAAAACATAATAAATGTAACAAACAGGAAACAGTATTGGTTTTTGGACATTTACATGAAGAAACCGATCATATATCAAAGACGCTTCCCAGGAATTAAACATTTCTCAGTGTCAGTAAGTACTTGGGAACAATTTCAGATAATGCCAACATTTGCATTCTACTGCCATTCTACTGGCATAAAGCTCTTTATTTTATCATAAATAGTATAGAAATTTCAATCCTATTATTTGACCATGTTTAAAATCCTATTATTTCAACTTCTTTGCTTGAAATGGTAGTCTCTTTAAATATTTCTGTATAGTATATTCTTGCAGTTATGGATTATATTGTTTGTATAAGAAAAACAAGAAATTTATAAATCCATAGCTCATTATTGCTGAACAATGAAAGATCTCATCACAAAAGCCTGAAAAAACCCTACACAAAATTAGCAGTATAGGTAAAATATTACTTTCTCCTATACTGTATATATTTGCTTCTATAACTGCATTCATATACCTAGATACCTAGCAAACAACATATAGACCTACATATCAGCCATAATGTACTATAATGGCCAGTGCACACTAGTTTAAACGAAATGTAGATTTAGAGTTGTGAACAACATTTGTTTTAAAGGTGAAATTGAATAGGTAGAATAAAATAGGGTATATCGCACATAGTAAGGATAAAAAAAGTTTTATTTCCGTGTGGGGGTGTATGCATGTGTATATATGGTAGGGTTGTATAATGGGCTATGTAGGACTATGTGAAAGGGTATGTGTAGAGTTGTTTGTAGAGATGTATGTACAGGTGTGTGCAGGGGTATGAGAAGGTTTATGTATAGAAAGATGTGTAGTCATGTATAGAAATGTGTATAGAGGTATATGTAGGGATGTGTACAGAATAGTGTGTAGGAACGTGTAAGACGTTACAGGGTAACAGGTATTTCTTACTGTGAGTTCTAGTCAAAGACCTCTGGAAGTTACTGCTCCAACCAACCAGCCTGTTAGGCTGGGTCATTCTCACTATTCTAATAAGAATCTCAAAGTCAGTATCATTATTATACGGACTTGCTGGTCACAATGATGCATTAGTATATTATTAGGAATAGTACACTAAGTCATACCCTATGGAAAATTTTACTCAATTTTCATCAATTCTATAAACATTTACTTTTTACTTTTTGTACCTTAGAGAGTACCAAAAGTTATCCGTCTTATATTTTCTAGTTTTTGTAATTTATTTTTCACATACTTCAGAAACCAAGGTAAATGACTGACACACAATACACACTTGACTTCCCTTTTAAACCTCCAATACTTTAAGGTTAGTGTGAAATAGATACATTCTTCATTTAAATATAATACAACTTGGTAAAATCCTTTAAATTTGATTTCAAAGCAAAGGCTGATGATATCTGTTTGTCTTTAATTCCTTACAATATAAAATTCATCAAAGTTTGAAAATTAGTTAACTGCATTAGGCTAACTTGATTATGTTCCTGCACAGGTCGATATGTAAAGTTATTCAAATTGAGAACAGAACTTGTAAAATTAATCTTCTTATATAATGCAAATGACACTAAGTCATGTATCAAACACTCCCCAAACAGCAGAAGAAACAGGTGAGAATACATTAAAATAAATACAGTGATTCTGGATGGTGAAAGATAGATGAATGTCTAATTTTTAGAAACAACAACCAAAATTATTTAAACATTTTCTCGCAATATGTTTTTTAATAAATCTGTAAATTTTAAAACAAATTATAAATAATTCACTTCTATGATAGTGGCAAATTTTGTGTTAAATTACTCAAAATTGCTTTCTACTGTCAATTTCAGTGAAACTAGAAGAACATAACAAAATGTTTCATATGTATATAAATACTGTGAATATGAAAACAACAATAATACCATTTGCAGACCTCCTTGCTCCCTTAGATTTTTATAATATCTCCATGGCCTTAGCTTGTATTAGATACTTTAAAACTCATTCGGGGGAAAAAAGAAAGTATCTGTTTTAGAAACATCATCTTCCCCAAGCTACCAACATAGGAAAAAAATGTAACAACCATCTGTTGGTATTCAGATAGGTTACTTGAGTTCCAAGTAACACAACGAAGCAAACGACAGTGAAGCAAATGACACTGAAGTTGAGTACAAAATAACAGAAGTCTTCAAATTGTAAAAACAAGGAAAATACAATTAAAAATACATTATTCTCACTCCTCATGTTAAGACTTTGAGTACTTATCTCTCACGATCTCTTTTCTCTTTAAAGAACTTGCACAAATGATATGCAAGTGAGATAAATATTAGAAATTAAAATATTTGTTAAGTATATGATTTATATGTTATTATTTTATTCTGCCAAGTATTTCCTTGTTTAGCTTAATTATCACAACTGATGCTGTTAACATAAGTGAATCTACTGTTTACTTCTTAATTTAGTAGTATGCTCATTGTGTGCAGCGCACAAAAATGGCTTTGCTTAAAAATAATTTTTAATGTTTACTATGTAATAATAAGGGATAAAGTGGGTAAAAGTTTATTATGCCAGTGTTTCTCAACTGTTTTTTTTTTTTTTTTTTTTTTTTCATTATAACCTTCTAAGGACTCTCTTTAGAAATATTTTTCCGGCCAGGCGCGGTGGCTCACGCCTGTAACCCCAGCTCTTTGGGAGGCCGAGGCGGACGGATCACGAGGTCAGGGGATTGAGACCATCCTGGCTAACGCGGTGAAACCCTGCCTCTACTAAAAAATACACAAAACTAGCCAGGCGTGGTGGCAAGCGCCTGTAGTCCCAGCTACTCGGGAGGCTGAGGCAGGAGAATGGCATGAATCCGGGAGGCAGAGCCTGCAGTGAGCCAAGATCGTGCCACTGCACTCCAGGCTGGGTGACAGAGCAAAGACTCCGTCTCAAAAAAAACAAAAAAACAACAAAAAAAAGAAGTATTTTTCCGTTTCCTCATGAAATTTTAATGCCACAGATATACTGCTGGTCTGTTTATGTTTATATGCATAGCTGTACTTTATACAAGGAAAGAGCTAGGTATAAAGGTTACCTTTTTATTTAATATAAGATTAAGGGCTGGGCACAGTGGCTCACGCCTGTAATCCCAACACTTTGGGAGGCCAAGGTGGGGAGATCACCTGAGGTCAGGAGTTCGAGACCAGCCTGGACAACATGGCAAAAACCCGTCTCTACTAAAAATACAAAAATTAGCCAGGCGTGGTGGCAGGTGCCTGTAATCCCACCTACTTGGGAGGCAGAGGCAGGAGAATCGCTTGAACCTGGGTACAGGGAGCCGAGATTGCGCCATTGCACTCTAGCCTGGGCAACAAGAGCAAAACTCCGTCTCAAAAAAAAAAGAATTTTTAAGTTAAAATGTAAAAGTGATTAATGTTTAACTTTAGAACTATATTAATAATAATGTTAAATCAAGTTTTAAAAAAATCATTTAAAACTATTAAAACTGTAGTTCCAGCTAAAGTAAATGAAAAA